>NC_083451.1:3910656-4279696 GCF_020745735.1 Hemiscyllium ocellatum | reverse complement strand
TGGGGTAGGTGGGACCTCTACAAGCAGAATGGTCTTCATCTAAACCAAAGGAGTACCAATATCCTGGGTGGGAAATTCACTAAAGCTATTAAGGTGGATTTAAACTAATGCAGCAGGGGAATGGGAACCAAAATTATAGGAGAGGTACAGAAAAGGATGAGAGTAAGGAGTTCCCAAATCAAGTATTTGACACTCACAAGCGAGAGCTTGCTTTGAAGTGTGTGTACTTCAAATCGAGGAGCATCTGAAATAAAGTTGGTGAAGTGGCAGCGTGGGTTGGTACCTGGGACTTCGATGTTGTGGCCATTATGGAGACGTGGATAGAACAGGGACAGGAATGGCTGTTGCAGGTCCCAGGATTTAGATGTTTCAGTAAGAACTGAGAAGATGGTAAAAAAGGGGAGGTGTGGCATTGTTGATCAGGGACAATATTACAGTTGTAGAAGGGATGTTTGGGAACTCGTTAACTGAGGTCGTATGGGCTGAGGTTAGATGTCGCCATTCTATAGGCCGCCAAATAGTCCCAGAGATGTATAGGAAAGGTTAGCAAAGATGATTCTCGATAGGAGTGAGAAAGGCAGGGTAGTTCTCATGGGGGACTTCAACTATCCAAATATTGACTGGGATCACGACAGTACGAGTACGAGAGATGGGTCAGTTTTTGTCCAGTGTGTGCAGGAGGGCTTCCTGACACAGTATGTGGACAGGCCTACAAGGGGGGAAGCCACTTTAGATTTAGTACTGGATAACGAGTCTGGCCAGGTGTTAGATTTAGAAGTAGGTGAGCACTTTGGAGACAGCGATCACAATTCTGGCAGGTTTACTTTAGTGATGGAAAGGGGTAGGTGTACTCCACCGAGCAAGAGCTACAGATGAGGGAAGGGAAGTTACGATGCACTTGGGAAAGATTTAGGAAGCGTAGAGTGGGGAAGGAAACTGCAGGGATGAGCACATTAAAAATGTGGAGCTTATTCAAGGAAAAGCTCCTGTGTGTCCTAGATAATAATGTACCTGTCATACAGCGAAGAAGATATAGAACGTGTGAGCCGTGGTTTACTAAGGAAGTGGAATCCTGGTCAAGAAGAAGAAGAAGGCTTATGTTAGGACAAAATGTGAAAACTCAGTTAGGGCGCTTGAGGGTTACAAGGAAGTCAAGAAAGACCTAAAAAGAGAGCTCAGAAGAGCCAGGAGGGGATATGAGAAGTTGTTGGCAGATAGGTTCAGGGTTAACCCTAAGGCTTTCCATAGATATGTCAGGAACAAAAGAATAACGAGAGTTTAATTAGGGCCAAACAAGGATAATAGTGGGAAGTTGTGTGTGGAGACAGAGGAGCTAGGGGAAGCACTACATAAATATTTTTCTATAGAAGATGAAAATATTGGCGAGGAAGATATAGAGATACTTGCATCCAGACTAGAAGAGATTGAGGTTCACAAGGAAGAGGTATTAGAAATACTCCAGAGTGTGAAAATACACAAGTCCCTTGGGCTGGATGGAATCTATCCTAGGATCATCTCGGAAGCAAGGGAAGAGATTGTCGAGCCTTTGGCATTGATCCTCAAATCATCATTATCTACAGGAATAGTGCCTGAGCACTGAAGGATAGAAAATATGGTTCCCTTGTTCAAAAAGGGTAGGGGAGACAACCATGATAATTACAGACCAGTGAGTCTCACTTCAGTTGTTGGTAAAGTGTTGGAAAAGGTTATAAGAGATAGGATTTATAACCATCTAGAAAAGAATAATTTGATCAGGGACAATCAGCACGGTTTTGTGAACTGCCTAACAAATCTCATTGAGTTTTATGACAAAGTGACCAAACAGGTAGATGAGAGTAAACGGTTGATGTGGTGTATATGGATTTCAGCAAGGCGTTCCAGTAGACTATTATACAAAATGCGGAGGAATGGGATTGTGGGAGACATAGCAGTTTGGATCAGTAATTGGCTTGCTGAACGAAAACAGAGGGCTGTAGTTGATGGAACATGTTCATCTTGGTGTCCATTTACTAGCGGCGTACCGCAAAGGTCAGTAGTGGGTCCACTGCTGTTCGTCATTTTTTTCACAATTACCTGGATGAGGGCTTAGAATGGTGAGTTAGAATTTTGCGAACAACACTAAGGTCGGTGGAGTTGTGGATAGTGACGAAGGGTGTAGTAGGTTGCAGAGAGACATAGATAGGATGCAGAGCTGGGCTGAGAGGTGGCAAATGGAGTTTAATGTGGATGAGTACTTTGGACGGAGTAATTGGAATGCAAAGTACTGCGCTAATGGTAGGATTCTTGGGAGTGCAGATGAGCAGAGAGATCTCAGTGTCCATGTACACAAATCCCTGAAAGTTGCCACCCAGATTGACATGGTTGTTAAGAAGGCATACAATATTTTGGTCTTTAATTGAGGAATTGAGGTCCAGAACCAGGAGGTTATCCTGCAGCTGTACAAAACTCTGGTACGGCCACACTTGGAGTATTGTGTACAGTTCTGGTCACCGCATTACAAGAAGGATGTGGAAGCTTTGGAAAGAGTGCAGAGGAGATTTACTAGGATATTGCCTGGTATGGAAGGAATGTCTTACGAGGAAAGGCTGAGGGACTTGAGGCTTTTTTCGTTATAGAGAAGAAGGGTGAGGGGGACTTAATAGAGACATACAAGATAATCAGAGGGTTAGATAGGGTGGACAGGGAGAATATTTTTCCAAGTATGGGGAACGGCAAACACGAGGGGACACAACTTTAAAGTGAGGGAGATAGGTATAAGACAGATGTCAGAGGTAGTTTCTTTACTCAGAGAGTAGCAAGGGTATGGACTGCTTTGCCTGCAACGGTAGTAGATTTGACAAGTTTAAGTGCATTTAAGTCGTCATTGGACAGGCAAATGGACGTACATGGAATAGTGTAGGTGGGATGGGCTTCAGATTAGTATGATGGCATCGCAACATCGAGATCCGAAGGGCCTGTACTGCACTGTAATGTTCTATGTTCTAATTCACTCTGCTTTTGCTACACTCTCAGGCAGCACTTTCCAAACGCTAACCTTTCGATTTATCCTACCTCCCCCACATACAATCAAGTTACTTTACTGAGACTTGGTGGGTGGCATTAGATTGTCTTCATATGGTTTTAACCTCCTTAATTCGCTTTAATTCTGCTGTGCAATGCTCTCACAGTCAGACACGTTTTAGTGACCACTCAAGTTCGGAAGAGGCTGAAAGTTAAGAACAAGGAGAGGATCGCAGGGACCCAGAGATGAAAATCTGAAGGATGTCTGTGATTTTGCTCTTCAACATATCTGAGAGCTTTGTCTTCCTGTGTTCAATCAACGTTTTATATTTCTTACGTTTTGTCATTCACGGATTTAATCTTGATGATTACCTGCCTATTCCATATGACTTCAGTGCAGTTGGTTTCATGCTGCAAAACCTAAGTTGTTGCACAAACACAATATTGTTTAGGTATGCAGCAAACATCAGAAATGCAGTAAATTAATTGAATCCATGAATTCCTTCCATTATGAACAAATAAAACACCTCAGTGTAGCCCACAGGAAGATGCCATTGTTCCCAGACTATGAAATTATTATTTTTAATTCATTTGTGGGATGTCAGTATCACTGGCTGGGCCCAGCATTTATTACCCATCACTAGCTGCTTTTTGAGAACGTAGCACTGAGCTGCCTTCTTGAACTGCTGTAGCCCATGTAACGTACATCGACCCACAATGTTGTTAGGGAGGGAATTCCAGGATTTTGATGCAGCAACACAAAAGACGACATGATATATTTCCAAGTCAAGAGAGTGAGAGGGTTGGAAGGAAACTTGCAAAGGGTGGTGCTCCCACGTATTTGCTGCACCTGTACTTCTAGATGGAAATGGTTGTGGGTTTGGAAGGTGCTGACTAAAGAACTTGGGTGAATCTCTGCAGTGCATCATGTAGATGGTACACTACTGCTATTGGTAGTCGGTGTTGGAAGGAATGAATGTTTGTGGATGTGGTGTCAATCAATCAGGCTGGTGTCAAGCTTCGAATGTTTGTTGTAGCTGCACTAATCCAGGCAAGTGCAGAATATTTCATCACATCCCGACACAGAGTCCTTATACCAGTGCAAGGAGAGAGTTTAGCTTGGAAACCTATGGATTCTCCATCATGGACAATTCCTTTGGATTGTGCTTAGGAAATGGAATTTCCTGCTGAATAATTCCTCTCAGCTTGGAACCCTCCGTTAAGTCTCCTTTAAAATCAAATTCTTTGGAGTGTTCTGATGAAATTAAATAGAATAGTTAATCAGAAAATGTTTCACTATCAAATACATGGTCTCACTTCTCAGTAACATATCATCAGATCCAATGCTTATGTTCCAAACAGTCATATCAACCGTTTCAACTTAAGAAATTGTGGCAGCCGATTACATGAAATTATCGTCACCTACTTACCGAATATATAAGTGTCTGGGCGCCCTATTTTTCAGCGTCGAACTTCCCAATTCCAATGAGCTGTTACTCCAATGTCGTCTTATCAGAAATTTCCTGTCAAGTGGTGAAGAGTGAAAATAGCGCAACAAAACTCCCTTGTGTTGAAAGTGATATGCCCTCTGCTGGCAGCGCCACACCACTGCACATGGGTGTTGGAGGGTGAAAACTCTCAAGGATTCAGTCAGAGCTGGAGAGAGGGAGAGCATCGGGTCACAGCACCATACAAACAACCAGCACAAACAATAAAGAAACACACTCAGAAACAAACAATGAGACATACACACAAGGCTGGTATACAGAGGGTTGCAATTGGGCTTGAGGTCCCTTGTTGTGGAACATGCATATATGGAGAAACGTTGTGCTCCCTCTGCAATGTGGAAATGATTTGTCTTTGCACAATACTCCTGACATTATACACATTAAATAGAGTGCACCAGACCTGAAATGTTAACTCTTGAGTTTTCTTCACAAATGCTGCCAGACCTGCTGAGCTTTTCCAGCACCTTCTCTTTTTGCTTCTGATTTATAACATTGGCAATACTTTCAGTTTTTATTTTGCAATACCAGAGAACACAGACTTTGATATTTCCTCCCAAAGAAAATCTGTTGTTTGTGAAGTGATGTGGAGTGTCCAGTGGAGGGTGGCATTTTATAACTTTAAACTCAAGGTGGATAGACAGAGAAAAAGTGAGGACAAACAGGATTCAGTCCCAAGACAACAGAGACAGCATTGCACGGAGATACTGATATGGAGATACAGATAAAGAAGAGAGAGGGAGAAAGGGAGAGTGTGAGAAAAAGACAGACAGGGAGAAATGACAAAAAGAGAAAGAGTGAGAGGATGGAGAAAGAGGGTCAGAGAGAGCAGGAGAGACAAAGAGAAGAAGAGAGAGAGAAAGACAGATAGAGACGGAGGGAGAGAGGACAGAGGACAGTATGCAATGGAGAAGAGATTCTCGTGATCTACTCATAGGATTGGAAACATCAATCAAATTCCTCGCTCAGCCTCCTCTGCTCCAGCGAAAACATCTCAGCCTATCAGTCACCCCTCATAACTGAAACCTTTCATCCAAGGCAACATCCTGATGAATCTCTTTTTCACTCTATCCAATGCAATCATGATTTTCTGACAGTGAGGCAAACAGATTGGGGCACAGTACTCCAGATGTTGTCTCACCAATGTTTGTAGAAACCTTCCTTACTCATTCATTCCTGATGAAGAGCTCATGCTCGAAACGTCGACTCTCCTGCTCCTCAGCACCACACACTCGACACTTGATAATGAAGACAAGTATCCCAGATGCCAGATTTGCCAAACTGACTACCTGCACTGACCCCTTCATGGATCTATAGACTTGGACGCCACGACCCCTTAGTACTCCACAGGAATTGAGTATTCATTGTGTATGTCCTTAATTTCCATTTGCCAGTATGATCAGTATCTGACTGGGACTATCCTCCTCACTATCAACAGCACCAATGATTTTTGTGTCTTCTGCAAACTTGTCAATTCCACCATCTGCATTCACACAGAGTCAGAGCGTTATACAGCATGGAAACAGGCCCCTCAGTCTAAACTAGACCATGCTGATTATGATGCCCACGGAGCTTATTCCAAGTGCCCACAATTCTTCTATATCCCTCTCATGTCTTCCCATGCCATGCACCTATAAAAATGATTGTTTTAAATATTGCTATGGTACCCGCCTCAACCATTTCCTCTGGCAGCCCAGTTCATATACGAATTACTCTCTGCGTGACAAAGTTGCCCCTAAGGTTCCTCTAAAACCTTTCCCCCCCACCTTAAACCAATGCCCTCTAGTCTTTAGTTCCCCACCCCGGGAAACAACTATATGCATTCATGCTATCTATGCCCCTCGTGATTTTATACACCTCAGTATGGTCACCCCTCATTCTCTGACATTCCAAGGAATAAAGTCCTATACTAGCCAATCTCTCCCTATACCTCAGGCCTACTTGTCCTGGCAACATCCTCAGACCTTCTTTGCACTCTTACCAGTCTTCCATGTCATTAATTTAAATAACAAGCAGCAAACATCCCAGCGCTGAACAATGTGGCACACAAACATCCTTTGTCTCATATTTGTAAGCCAAGTTTGAATCCAGTTTGCCAATTTGTTTTGGATCCCTTTGCCCTGTCGTTTTGTTCCAGCTTTCCATGTGGGACCTTGTCAAATGTCTTACTCCAGCTCATGTCAACCACATCAACTGCACTATCCTAATCAATATATTGAGTTTTCAAAAAACTCAAAATTAAATTAATCTTCTTCCAGTCCTGTCATCCCTCTTTTTCACTTTTCCAGGTTCCTACTACCCTCCCTGCCTCAGTAAATTGTATTATTCCTAAAATACTTCTCATCGACATGAACTTCTGTTCTTGCAATGCTCCAAATGACTGTAAACTCTTACCATCCCGAGAAATCTTTATGACTCGAACATTTGTCATTCATTACAGTGTTCCCCATTCACTGTGAACTGCACCAGCCTCTAAAACTGTCCCTGTCTCTCTAAACTCACCTAGCTTGTTCAAATCTCCCTTTGGCTGCAACCTTCCACTCAGTCCCTACAAAATTCTCTATCAAGAGGGTTGTCAAGACTCGACAACCCTCTTGATCACTGTAAACTCTTCCCATCTCTCCAAACTTTGCTCTGTCTGTAACTTCCTCTAGTCTATACACACACCCTAACCCTGGAAGCTTCTTCAGTGTCTCAAATATTCTGTTTCAGAATAACTTTATCGAGTCAATACAATCATTCCTACCTCTGTAAACACCTCTGCCGTACAAACCTCCGTATCCGTGTATTCACCTATAAACTTCCCAGCAAGTTCTTGCCACAAGAATCTGTTTCGGGACCACTGTTATTGGTCAATTTTATAAATGACTTGGACGCAGGCAAAGATGGATGAGTTAGTAAGTTTGCAGATGACACGAAAGTCGGGGAGTGATGGACAGTGTGGAAGAATGTTGCAGGTTGCAGGTTCCTGGATAAACTGCAGACATGGACTTAGGAGTTGGAAATGCAGTTCAACGCAGATAATTCCGAGATAGTTCAATGTCGGGGTGGTGAGGGAGGAGAGAGCGATGGGGAGGGGTGGGAGAGAGACAAACAGACAGACAGCGAGCAAGAGAGAGAAACAGCGAAAGAGAGCAGACAGCGATAGAGAGAGACAGTGTGTGTGAGACAGAGAGAGGAACAACAATAGAGGGAGAGAGAAATGAAAGAAAGAGAAAGACTCAGACAGAGAAAGATGGAAAGAGTGAGAATCAATGAGTGAGTGAGAGAGAAAGTGTGACAGAGCAAGACAGAGAGAGAAAGAATGGCAATTGCAGAGACCCGGAGAGAGACAGTGGGAGAGGGAGGGACAATGAAAGAGAAAGATGGGGAGTTGAGAGTGTGAAAAAGATACAGATAATGAGATAAAGATGGAAAGAGGTAGTCAGAGAGAATGAGACTGAAAGAGAGAAAGAAAGGGAGATACATAGAGAGTGTGATGGAGAGACAGTTAAAGAGGGAGAGAGAGACACTGAGACAGAGTCAGAGCAGGTTTATAAAAAAAAGCAGAAGGAGGGAGTGATGAAGTAAGAGAGAGAGACTGGCAGAGTCAGTTAGAGAGAGAAAAACAGTGTGAGAGAGGCACTATTAGAGAGACAGAGCTTGAAGAGAAAGACAGTGAGACATGACAAGATAGAGAAAGAGACACAGAGTGAGCGAGAGAGAGTGAAAGTGAGAGAGAAAAATCACAGAGAGCAAGACAGACAGAGACAAACAGAGAGATAATGACAGAGACAGACAGACAGTGAGTGATATAAAGAGTGAAAGAGTGTGAGAGTGAGAAAGTGAGAATGTTAGAGCAACACAGAGAAAAAGAGAGAAGGATTGAGGGAGATTGTATCAAATGGAGACAGGCCAGAGAGAGAGACACAGGAAGGTTTCACCAACCTGAATCACATCTTCTCTGAATTAATTAACGACTCTGCCCTTGAACCCTCAATTGATGTCATTGTCCCCCTGTTGGCCCATTCATTCTTTTGATTTGGCCAGACACTCACATATTGCAAAACAACAATCTTGGCCAGATGAACCATGAACATCCAGCCACCTCTTGCGTCAATAGGGTTTGAATGCCAAGTGCAAAAGATAATTTAGATTGCAGTTGTCTCTTCCTTTCCTTCTGACCCATTTGATTTCTATAACCTGCTACCTGGTTTCAGACAGTCCTAAAGCAATACATTTGTTCATTGTTCAAACATTTAGTGGAAATAATATGCCTCTGTATAAGAACTTGTCAGAAGGCAATACTTCATCTGAAGAAATTCTTTTATGTTGATCTCTCCAATGGAAGCATAACTTCCCTCATAAGATCAGTGATACTTTGCATTTTACTCAAAGGCACAACCCAGCTGACATCTGGCAAGTGGACAACCTGACAGTGAAGCATTGCCTCCCCCCAGCTCCTGATAATGCGACAATCTGTATACACTGTAGTCTGGTTAGCTTCCAATTAAATCGAAAATTTAAAAGATTTCATCATTTGTAATCAATTTGAGTTCCAATCATGAGCAAATGCCGGAAAGAGATCCAATCATGGAATACAGAGGAAGGTAAAGGGTGTTGTTAATTAAAGGAAGAGTTGTGCAAAGCTGATGCTGGGTTGTGGGGAGCGTTTTCTGGTGCAGTGGTAATGTGCTAAGTGTATAAAATATATATAAAGCTGACGTTAAACACTGGGCCTGGGGACTCAGAACATTTTCTAATTCCGTAAAGCAGGGACTAACAAAATAATGCATGGAATTAAACTGGTGAGAGATATAAACATGTGTTTGAAACCACTTTCTATAGATAAGCAAAATGTGATCAGAAAAGTCAACTATGGGCACTCATTTGGTAGCAGAAGAAAACCTGCAATTGGGACAAAGTGAATAACAGAGAAAAAATGTTATTTTGGGTCTGTCTTCAGAAGTGAAAATTTGCTAAGTTTTTCAACAATACAATAGAAGCAATACCCTCGTCGAAGTCAGGTGATAAACGAATTGGTCATGAGCGAACAGAAGTAATACTGGAGAAAATAATCCTGGAATCTAAAAACCAATGTCTCATTATCGATTGCAGTCATCGTGCATAATCGTACATATGTTGCTGGTTATCTTTCCAAATTCTGTGATGTTGGTATGGCATCAACCCCAGTGAAATATCAGAATGCACTGTAAACGATGATGTAAGTAGACACTTAAGAATAAAATAGTGTGATTGGATGGAGTCAACGCAAATTTATGAAGATAGACATTATTTCACAATCTCTGTTGAGTTTCCTCCTTGGAAGAATTAACTGGCAGAATGCTTACAATGTAAATAGGGAGGGTTTGGTATCCAATATGACAGAGAGCATGTAACTGTGGGTAACAAACTGGTCAGCATTCAGCAGTGTTTAATGGGCAGCAAACAAATTTAAAGGAATACATACGCCATCCTCGGGTCAGCTTGTTGTGACCAGTATGCTTCCAAAAGGACCAGCCTTTTCACACCAACCAGTATGCATAGTTTAAATTTCATCATAAAAAGATAAGACATCAGAGTGGGAGTTCGGCTATTAAGCCCATCGAGTCCACTCCGCCATTAAATCATGGTTGATGGGCATTTCAACGCCACTTACCCGCACTCTCCCCATCTCCCTTAATTCCTTGCAAGATTAAGAATTTACCAATCTCTGCCTTAAAGACATATGCCGTCCCGGCCTCCACTGAGCTCCATGGCAGTGAATTACACAGGCCCACCACTCTCTGGCTGAAGAAATGTCTCATCATTTCCGTTCTAAAATGACCCCCTCTAACTCTAAGGCTGTGCCCACGAGTCCTACTACCCCTGTTTGATGGAAACAATTTCCTAGTGTCCACCCTTTATAAGCCATGCATTATTTTGAGGTTTCTATTAGATCTCCCCTCAATCTTCTGAATTCTAACAAATACAATGCCAGGATCCTCAGCCATTCATCGCATGTTAGGCCTGCCATTCCAGGGATCATCTGTGTGAATCTCTGCTGGACACGCTCCAGTGCCAGTATGTCTTTCCTGAGGTGTGGGGCCCAAAACTGGACAATGGGGCCTAAGCAGAGGTTTATAAAGTCTTAGTAGCGCCTCACTGCTTTAAAATTCCAACTCTCTTGAAATAAATGACAACATTACATTTGCTTTCTTAACCATGGACTCAATCTGCGAGTCAATCTTTAGAGAATCCTGTACTCCCAGATCCCAGTGTACATTGTCAGACAGCCAATCCTCAATCCATGACAGTAGCTCACCTCGAACACCACGGGCCCTCACCTTCCTCAGCAGCCTCTCGTGAGGCACCTTATAATAGGCCTTTTGGAAGTCTCGGTAAATAACATCTACTGGGTTTCCCTTATCTAAACTACTTGTTACCTCTTCAAAGAATTCTAATAGATTTGCCAGGCATGACCTCCCCTTAACAAATCCATGCTGACTTGTTCTAATTTGACCCTGCACTTCCAAGAATTTAGAAATCTCATCCTTAACGATGGATTCTAGAATTTTACCTACAACCGAGGTTAGGCTAATCGACCTGTAATTTTCCATCTTTTGTCTTGATCCTTTCTTGAACAAAGGGGTAACAACAGCGATTTTCCAATCATCTGGGACTTTCCCTGACTCCAGTGATTTTTGAAAGATTACAACCAATGTTTCCGCTATTTCTTGAGCTACCTCCTTCAGAATCCTACGATGTAGCCCATCCGGGCCAGGAGATTTATAAATTTTTAGACCTTTTGGCTTATTGAGTACAGAGGAACCTCGATTATCCAAATACCAATTATCCGAAAATTAGCCTGCTCCCTTGTGGGCTCTATCACAAGCTGTTCCAAATGCCGTCCTGTAAGTATTCCATGAATTCCCTTTCTTTGGATCCACTGGCAATATAATTCCCCCAGACCATTTGCATATTGAAGCCCCTATGATCACCATGACCTTGCATTTCTGACATGCCCTATCTATTTCCTGGTACATCTTGCACCCATGGTCCTGACCACTGCTGGGAGGTCTGTACATAAATCCCACTCTGTTTTTTTTTGCCTTTGTTGTTACTCAACTCCATCCAGACAGACTCCACATCATCTCACCCTATGCCATTCAGTGCCATAGATTTAATTTCATTCTTTACTAACAAGGAACCCCACCCCCTCTGCCCACCTCACTGTTTTTTCGATAAGTTGTAAATCCTTGGATGTTTAACTGCCATGTTTAAATGAAGCTAGGGAACTTGGGGAAATAAATAATGATGTCTTGAAAGCTGTCCATATTACAGTGGAGGAGATGCTGGACACCTTAACATCAATAAAGTTAGATATTTCCCCAGGACCTGATCAGGTAATTCCAGAACTTTTTAGCAAGAGAGAGAAGACATTGCTGGGCACCTTTCTGAGATAGAGGATGGCGATAGAGGGTTATTTTTCTGAGATAGAGGATGGTAATAGAGGGTTATTTTCCTGAGATAGAGAATGGTGATAGAGGGTTATTTTCCAGACTGGAGGCCTGTGACAAGGATCAGTGCAGGTTCCACTGCTTTTTGTCATTTATAAAAATGGTTTGGATGTGAATATGGCAGATAGCAGCAAAATTGGTGGTGTGTTGAACAGTGAACAAGGTTGTCTGACAGTACGACAGGACAATAGGCTGAGGAGTGGCAGATGGAATTTAATTGAGATGAATGTGATGTGTTGTATTCTGGTTAGGCAAACCAGGGCACGACTTGTACATGCCCCTCCCGTCGCAGCATTTTGCGGCCGCGACGCTGTTCCTCTTCCTCCTTGTGGTATATCACGGCCGTGTCGCCGTCTCGGTCCATCCTCCCCCTCTCGGCGTCAGCGGACCTGAAACATTAATTCAAATGTTTCTTCACAGAAGCTGCCAGATCTGCTGAGCTTTTCCAGCAAATTTTGTTTTTGTCTCACACTGAGGCTAGCCTGATCTCTACACTTCCCAGTAACTATACACGAATTATAAAGAGTCTCGGAGTGGTTCTGGCCTGCTCGTCACACCTCCCAGAATTTATTGAGTTGATAACTGACTTTTATTCTCTGATGACATCTCATTTGATTCATTGAATGTTCAGCAGAAAGGATATGTTGGTAAATTTGGATTTTTATATTGTTTTGAAATGTGATAGATGTATTTGAATACGCACTGCACCCATTTACAGAAATTCCCACATCCCTTAGTATGTTAAGTCAATTCTTGGAGTCTGTTCGATGCAGTATTCTGGAGCAGAGCATTCTTTACACCTGATTTGGTATTCTGTAGCACATCTTCTGACATGAAACCCGGTATTCTCCACTGCAGCCAGCTTTTCACGGATTTCCTGGTGTCACCTCTGATCTACATCATGTGCAAATATTTTACTGAAGACAAAATACTTGTGAATATCTGGTTCAGTCCATATGTCCCGAAATGGGGATTTTTGCAAGGCAGGGATGAACTGACAATTCCCCATGTTACTGAAGCAGTGATCTAGACATGGGCTGTAGGTGGTGTAGAGAATGATACAGCCCACTGGCTGGTTATTTTGCTGGGTTCTGTTATTCAGCAGAGTTTGGAAAAGCTGAGCTGCAGTGAGGTTCCCGTTGATCTGGGCGGGGATCAGCAACTTACTTTCTGGGCAACGACTGCTGTTGTTCGGGAAGACAGCGTGGTAATTTCTACCTGGGTAGTTTTGGAAAAAGTTCACATCGGAGGTAATGGGAAGCAGGTAAAGCCACCAGGAAGGCGAAGTGTTCTCTCCCATGATCAGATGCCCAGTGCCCAGCACCAAGCGGAAACTTAGATTACTTACAGTGTGGAAACAGGCCCTTCGGCCCAACAAGTCCACACCGACCCGCCGAAGCGCAACCCACCCATACCCCTACGTATACCCCTTACCTAACACTACGGGCAATTTAGCATGGCCAATTCACCTGACCCGCACAGGACTGTGGGAGGAAACCGGAGCACCCGGAGGAAACCCACGCAGACACGGGGAGAACGTGCAAACTCCACACAGTCAGTCGCCTGAGGCGGGAATTGAACCCAGGTCCCTGGCGCTGTGAGGCAGCAGTGCTAACCACTGTGCCACCGTGCCGTCTGGTGAAACTGAAAGGGGTAAAATCAGGGTGTGAGTCAAGGGACGGGCTTCAGGTGAAACATTCTCTGTGCAGTGTCAGTGGGCCCTGTTTGAGATGTGTTACTTGGAACAATGCCCATCATATTAAGGAAAAGGTGAAACCCTGCAATTCACATTTCAAATTCTTGCATGGGAAGGTCAACGTTGCTTCATTTTGTATCTCTATCTCAGCGTTGTAGTAAATTCTGGGATCTGTGTCAGGTTTAAAGACAGAACCAGGGTGATGCGACAGAAAGCAGAACATTGCTACTTATTTTTGTACAAATCCTCGTGCAATGAATCACAGAATACCACAAGACTTCTTGATAACTCACTGTACCTTCATCAAAGTCCTTTGACTGATGCACTACTCGATGCTCCATGCCATACGTATTGATTAGAAACAGAGAGAGATGGGGAGGGAGAAAGAGAGAGACAATGAAGTCTACAGGAGCAGTGTGCTAGAACTGAAGATAGAGAGAATCCTGGAAGAATTGGAAAACAGAAAATGTTTGGGGCATAAGGACAAAGTGTGGAGCAACTAAAAAGCAAGGGAACAGAAGAAAGGGACAGAGAGAAAACAAAGACTTGTGACTGACAGGAAATTGGAATAATAAGTGAAGGAGACGGAGGTAGACAAAGGGAAACTGAGAGGTGAGGCGATTCAGTAAACAGTAAAATGTTGCCTGTGTGTGGGATGTGGGCATTTTCTCCAAAACTCATTCCGATGTATTACACTGTCTCCTTTATTTCAGGGTCAGCGGATGCTATCGATTTCACTCTTAGTGATGTACAGCCCCCCTCCTCCCAACAGCTTTTTTTTTAGATTACTTACAGTGTGGAAACAGGCCCTTCGGCCCAACAAGTCCACACTGACCCGGTCGGGGCGCAACCCACCCAGAGCCCTACATTTGCCCCTTCACCTAACACTACGGGCAATTTAGCATGGCCAATTCACCTAACCTGTAGATCTTTGGGCTGTGGGAGGAAACCGGAGCACCCGGAGGGAACCCCCGCAGACACTGGGAGAATGTGCAAACTCCAGTCAGTCGCCAGAGACGGGAATTGAACCCAGGTCTCTAGCGCTGTGAGGCAGCAGTGCTAACCACTGTACTTCCATGTTGCCCTGGTCAGGTAAGATCTGTTTCACTGACACTTACCTTTTAAAAATGCCAGTCACGGCATGGTTATCCAGTACAGCCGCATCTGACATGGAGATTGTGAGCAGCACCAACAGAAACAGGCAGAGTGTCCGCATTTTTCAGATTGGTCAGCACCCTTTAACCGTACTATAGGGAACACACAGACAAAACTGGAAAGGATGAAAGAAAAACTTGTTCAATTCATAACTGCATTGGCAGAGCGTGAAAGAATTGTAGGGACACACATGTTGGCAAACAGAAACTGTCTCTATCGTCCTGGGTGGTGTTTGCCATTAATTAAGCAGAAGGTCTGGTTACCTCCCATGGGTACAATTTGCAGGTGATATTGGAGTTTCTTCCAGGAATTATGGGGTATAGCCAACCTTTCAGACTAGGTGCAACAGGCCCACAGCTCTCTTGGAGGAGATGTGTTCTCAGGCTCCAAATACAACAGGGCCTTAAAAATGTCCAAAACAATGTGCACTTACATAGAACCTTTAAAGGATTAAAACATCCCACAGGATATTGCACAGGTTCCCAGTATTATAGGAGAAAGTGAGGACTGCAGATGCTGGAGATCAGAGCTGAAAATGTGTTGCTGGAAAGGCGCAGCAGGCCAGGCAGCATCCAAGGAGCAGGAGAATCGACGTTTTGGGCATGAGCCCTTCTTCAGGAATCAGGAACGTCGATTCTCCTGCTCCTTGGATGCTGCCTGACATTCCCAGTATTATACACTGATCACAAACTGACTCTGGTGCAGGTCCAGTTAACCACAACACATATCACAAATTTGGATGGGTGAATCAAGTATAAAATATCCAGGTTTGATGACAATTCAAACTTGTGCATCATTGTGACAGGAGGTAAGAAGGCTTCAGAGTAATATGAACAATTTCAGTAAATTGGGGAACACATGGAAGGTGCAAATGGGGAATTGTCCACGTCAATAGGAAATAAGATACATATTTGTAGAGCATTATTCAAATAGTGATTGAATGGAGCAATATTGGCGTCCATAAGGGGAGGAGGGATAGGCTGGGACATTTATTCACTGGAATGTAGGAGGTTGAGGGGTGACCTTAGAGAGGTTGAAAAATCATGAGGGGCGTAAATGAGGTTAATAGCAACAGTCTTTTTCTGAAGATAGGGGAGTACATAATTGGAGGGCACAGTGTTTAGGTGAGAGGAGAGAGATTTAAAAGGGACCAGAGGGGCAACATTGTTACACAGAGGGTGGTTCGTGTGTGGATTGAACTGCCAGAGGAAGAAGGAGATGCATGTACAGTTACAACATTTAAAAGACAATTGGCCAGATACATGGATAGGAAATGTTCAGAGAGATATGGGCCAAATGCAGCGCAATGGAACTAGGTTAGTTTGGGGAACCTGATGAGTATGGACACATTGCAGCGAAGGGTCCGTTTCCATGCTGTATGTTGTAGAGTACGGATGTTTTTTTCCAGAGGTCACTGAAATTCAACATAAAGGTGCAGCTGGATAGCAACATGTTAGAAAGACAAATGGCATGTTGGCCTTCATTGGCTGTGGATTTCAGTACAGCTTGAAAGCTTATACAGTTGGTGAGACCACAGCTGGAGTATTTTGTACATTCTTGATTCAAGTACCTATGGAAATTGATACCTACTGCGAGGAGACATCAATAAGGGTTTATCAGAATAATTGTTGCTGTACCAGGTCGGTCCTATGAGGAGTGTTGGGGTTGGGTGGGCCGGCATTCACTGGATTTTATCAGAAGGTGAAGTGTCTCACTGAGGTGTATAGGATTCTGACATGGCTCAGGATGCAATGATGATGTTTCCCCGGTCTGGGAATCCAGAGAAAGGGGCTAGGGTCACAGAATATACACAGGACACCATTTCTGACTGAGATGCTGAGAAATATCTTCACTCAGACAATGGTGACCATCTGGAGACCTCGACCACAAAAGGCTCTGGAGGCAAAGTCACTGTTTTTCTTAAAGAAAGAAACATATTGATTTCCAGGAGCTAACAGTGTCAGTGGGCCTGAGAAAAGAACAGGTATGTGACTGCGTGATAAAGGATCAGCCAGGATCATATCGGAAGATGGAGCAGGGCTGATGGGAAGGTCACCCTTTGTTTCATTTTCCATTCTCTCCTATTCTTAGCATCTATTATCACATATTCAACTTTTCTTCTATCCTGGCCTGCTCTCCGTTATCTCCTTGTTTACCCAGCCCTTTCGTATTTTATGGAACAGACCAAATGCCCTGAAGACTATCAAGGAGATAGCCTAGATCGTAACTGTTGTCTTATTTTGAGGCTAGTTTAAGGTGCTGCATTCCGGATGTGATTTGATTGGTCAATCTCATCGGATTTAAGCAAAAGACACTTCGTTCTTACCTCACAGTTAGAAAAAATGCAAAACAAAAAAATGGCTAATTTTAATTCTGTCGAAATACTTAACAAAATAATGTATTATTTAACTAATACTCATCAGCGTCCTAGTACAGCAACATCACATAACTGCAGTCTTGGCCAGGACAAATCCTGCAGATTCTAGTCCAGGAGAAGGAACACTAACAGCAGGAATCTGGCAACAGGGAGAGAGGGAGACCTGTATCTGGCAGCTTCAATTCCAAAACCCCCAACTTCAACAACTGAAAGCAACCCCTAAAATCCTGGGTCTGTGCGTGAGGCTCACTGCAGCCATTCAGGCTTCTGTCCTTTCCCTTAAACTGTGACACTGCCCTCACTTTCACCAGTTTGTTTTGTCCTGGGGTTTTTTTCACGAGACGTGTTAAAACCTGAGGTGTTGATGGGTCTGGAAAGAGCCGAGTTTAACAACAGCTGGGAAGTGGCCAGTTCTCTCAGTTCAGGGTTTATTTTTCGAGTTTGTTTAGCAGGCAGTCTGAAGGTGATGGATTCCAGGAAAGATTGAAAACTTCGGCAGATGATTCCTGATTGCCTTTCTCTCTGAAATCGCTTTGGAAGTTATTCCTTCCTCTCTGTAAGAAGCTGTGCTGCAATTTACCTTTTTTGCCAAGGGGTGTGTTAACGAAGTGTTGCTGTACTGGACTAGTTACCTAGTAGGAGTTACTGTATTGTGTCGGTTAATGTTTTCCATAGTTCGGTTATTTTAAATTCCGTTTTCATTAGTTTGTGTTTCAACTGTAGGATTTAAATAAGTTCTGTTTTGCTTAAAGCTCAGTTATTTGACCAATTGCTTTTCACTTCACATCTGCCTTTAAAACAGGATGAAGTTAGGGTCTCGGCTACCTTCTAATAAACATTTTGATGGGTTCTGGCCTGGTCTGTAACAAAATTAAAGCTACTTACTCTGCTTTCCATGGAGCAGACATCCCAGCCTCTTGTTTACAACACATCTTTTGAAAAGAAACAGAACAGAACCAATCCCTCGTAAGTGCGCATGCTATCACACACATCTCTCTCTCTCCTCTCCCTCTGGGCTTCATCTCCATCTATCCACTCAGATCTCCCCTTTCTCCCCACAGCACACCCAACCCATTCTTCACTATAAATACCCTTTAATCCCTGCTGCTATCAGTTCTGATGAAGGGTCAACAGACTGGAAGCATTAACTCTGGTTTCTTCCCACAAATGCTGCCATTAATTCGCGGTTCACCGTATTCATTACAAACGCAGTTAGGGATGGATAATAAAAGTTGATTTAGCCAGTGAATATACCAAAGTGCAAAAGCTGACGTTTTTCCACTGCTAACTCAGAGGTTCGAAAACTGCACTTCCCCCCCAGACACTGTACTATCTCTGAGCACAGATACCTCCAAAGTGCAAATCCAAGCATATGCTTCTGCCTCCTGGAACACAATGTCCAGATAATCACCCCCTCAATGAGACATCAGAATGATCGAAGTTCAGACTCCATTACATTAGCACTGAGCTGATGTTCCTTCGCCTACAGGCATTTTCTCTGAGTGTTGTTAATATCGATCACAATGGTGAGCAACACCCTTCCCATAGTACAGCTGGAAAATATAATTTACCATCTATCCAAATAATGTAGTTGAAGAATTAGAATTCTTTGGTTCAAACAGGACCTTTTCCACACTTCTCTTACATTACCTTGTGAAACCCGGTAATTATAAATATAATATTATGCCTTCAGCAACCTGCTTCAGATAGAGAGAGACAAATGGGCTGGGTGGTGGGGCGTGGGGGATGGTGGTGGTGGGGGACAGAGTGAGAGAGAAAACCAGACAGACGTGGAGAAACAGTGAGAGAAAGAGACACAGACACAGACAATGAGAGAAACAGTTTGTGTGTGTGAGAGAGAGTGATAGAGAGAGAGAGAATCAAAGATGCAGAATGGGAAAGAAGGACAGAGAGAGAAGAGGTGAGACAGAGACAGTGGCAGAGAGAAAAAGACGGAGTGTGAGAGGCAGAGAAGGAAAGAGTGAGAAAGAGTGTGAGAAGCAGACAGGGAGTGAGAGACAGATAGAGACAAAGAATCTGTGTGTGAGACAGAGGGAGTTAGTGAGCGACTAAGAGGCAGAAAGAGAGAAAGAGACAGTGAGGGCGCTAGAGGAAGAGGGAGGGGCAGAAAAAAGAGTGAGAGAGACATAGATGGTGAAAGGACAAGAATTACAGACAGAGAGAGCGACAGCAAGAGATCAAAAATGAGAGAGAGAGAGTGAGAGAGAGGTAACGTGAAGGACAGAGAGAGTGAAAGATAGAGCGAGTCAGAGACAGAGAAGAAACAGAGAGAGATACAGAAGGAGAGAAAGATAGAGAGACATGAGAGGGGGTTGCTGAAGGAAGAATGAGGATCTGAAAGAGTCAGTGAGAGAGAGAGAGAGACAGAGAAAGACATGAGAGAGAGGGGAAGTAAGAATGAGGAACAGAAAGAGTCAGTGAGAGAGGGAGAGAGAGAGACATTATGAGTGTCAAAGAGAGATACCCTGAGGGAGAAAGCAAGACAGTGTAAGGGAGGGGTAGTGACAGAGACAGTGAGAGATTCAGAAAGAGAGAGTGGGAGACTGTGACAGAGAGAGTCACTGAGAGAGAAAGACAGTGGGAGAGATACAGTGAGGGAGAGAGTGGGAGACAGAGAATGAGGAAGTTAGAGTTAGACAGAGAGAGGGAGAGTTACTGCGGCTGAAAGAGTGAGAGGGAAAGATAAAGGCAGAAAGCACAAGAGAGAGAAATGTATTTCTACACATCAATGTTGTTTACCAACGGTTACTTCACCAAAATCCTCAGAAAGCAAGTAACCTCTTCAGCGCAATATCAAAAATCCCAGTTCCCAGACAAGGAATCAAAGATACTGAGTGGCACAGCCCCGAAAATCGAACTGAAACTGGGATGTGGATGATTAGACAGATGTGGTTCCAGCGATGCAAGTGGTGAGAACGAGAAATTTACCGGATTGGTCTGAGGCTTATGAAATACCGAGGCTGGGAGCTCCCACCTTACTTAGAGTAGCTTCGATTGACATGAACAAGGGAGCATCGGGACATCATGCTTTGGGACAAGGAAACTCTATTACTTTGGTCTGAAATGAAAGGTTTTTAACTGGACAGGTATTTGTGGATTGAGGGAGCATCTGTCCCAGAGAAAGGTTTCAATTATAAAGAGAAATCTTGCAAATTTTGAGGAGCATCTATGCAGAGAACAGAAGATGTAATGTTTTAGTCATGGAGTTATAGAGATGTACCCGTCCACGCCAACCATATATTCAAAACCCAATCTATTCTCACCTGCCAGCAGGCAGCCCATATCCCTCTAAACCCTTCCTATTCATATACCCATCCGGATGCTCTTTACATATTGCAATTGTACCAGCCGACGCCACTTCCTCGGGTAGCTTATTCCATGCACCTACCATTCTTTGAGTGGAAAAGGTGCCCCTCAGCACTCTTTTCTATCTTTCCCCTCTTACCCTAAGCCTATGCCGTCTTCGCTATGTGACCTTTGCCATATGGCTGTCTCTATACTGCGTTAAATGTAGGACGTGATTTTGGCACGTTCCGTATTATTCAACTTCCTGCAATCTGGTCCAGGTAAATAAAGAGATTCAAACCCCCAAAAGTAAAATGGAATAGACAATGCGATTCGGCTCGAATTTACCTCACATTTTCCAGGAAAATCAAGAATGTGGATCTTATTTTTTTTCAGAACCGCGGTGGCATCTTTGAATGCCTGACGGTAACTTCATCAGTACAAATGTCATTTTCATTGGGAAGGTTGCCGATTCACAAAGTGGGAGCCATTGGAATGAAGCAGTCACAATGCTTATCATTCCTGTTGTTCTTCTTTGAGAAGGTGACCAAGGAAGTGGACAAGAGAGAGAAAAACAATGAGAGAGACACAGAAAGAATGAGAAAGAGGGACAGAGTGAGATCAATTGTGTGAGAGAGACATTTCAATAAGACCATGCACTGCCCCCTGTTCCTTTGAGGTTTTGCAGAATTCTGTCAAGCTCAGTCTTCAACAACTCAATGACGGAATGTCCCAACCTCTTCTGACATCAAAGTTTAAAATTAAACCCATTCTGAGTACCCACATCTCAGTCACTGTTTGCAAATATTCCTGTTTTGCACGTGGTGAACAGATAACAAAGAACACGGAACATAGTTGCACAGTACAGGCACTTCAACCAACGATGTTGTGCCGCCTTGTGGAACCACTCTGATGCCCATTTAATACACACTGTTCCATTCTCGTGCACATGGCTGTGCAATTACCTTTCAAATGCCCTTAAATTTGGCAAGCCTACGGCTGTTGCAGGCAGTGCTTTCCACGCCGCTCCTACTCTCTGTGTAAAGAAACTAAGTCTGAAATTCGACGTATACCTATGCCTTTTTTAAATGGTGCCTTTTTTTATCTGGTACCTCCTGCAGTGTGTGCATTTTACAGTTTGTATTCCTAAGTCACATACAGTCCTTTCACTGGAACAGACACAGAATACAGGAGATTGCCCAATTCTTCTGTACCATGTACAGTAGGTTTAGGTTCAATCAATTCTGAGTTTGATTACTGGGTGGGCCTGGAAAAGCTGGCAAATATGATGCCATCTGTTTTACAACTCCACTTTTGTCCAATTTCACTTCCACTATTTGCTATTAATGTCATTCCTGATATGCTTAAACTTGCACAGATTTTATTAAGTGTACATTGTCAGCCGTCTAGCCATTATAAACATCTCACATTCTGCTACTTACTCCAGTCCCTGTGTTCTGCAGTTCGGTTTCCTCTCAACCACAGATGTAATTTTATTTCTGAATCTCCTGGGTCATTACTCTGGGGATTAAACAAAGGTAGCGTGAAACATATACGGTTAAACCAAAATATATGCAAAGTTTTTGTCTTGAATATTACAGGAAACACGAAAAGGTCAAATGAAAACTTCTTTGATGTAAAAATACAATTTACCAGGACAAATTGAAAGTTTCTACTGCAATTAATAAATGGCAAGTAACAATGATATTTGACTAAAGACCCATCACTGGAGATATACCTCACCCAATTTCACTTTCAATGAAATTTCAAGTTCCCAAGTCAATGGAACAGAGAAACAAAAACAAAGTGGACTGGCTGTCACTCCACTATCACTGGTTTTATGCTGTGTTGAAGTATGATATCATGCAGAATCACAGAAGTGCATAAGTACAGGAAGAGACCATTTGGCCCATTGTGCCTGCACTGCCTTCTCTATGAGCATCATTACTAGTGTTAATAGCCTGCTTTTCTCCCCCATATCATTTGCACATCATTTCTAGCCAAATGATCATCAAATGCCTTGTTGAATGCCTCGATTGAACCTGCCTTCACCATATTCCCAGACAACATAGTTCATACACCAACTATTTGCTAAGTGAAGATGTTTTACCACACTTCACCTTTGCTTCTTTTGCAAATTCCCTCTTTTGTCATTTATTAAATACTTGGATCTTCTGCAAAGCAACAATCAATGAAGTGCCAACTGCTCAAACATTTCCATTCCCAGATGTTATTTGGTATTTCTCGGAGTGTCGTTTAAGCCTGGCTTCTCCAGAAGTGAGGAGTCTAGCATCCCTTGGACATCTTTGTTGATATGCTGTAGGCTCAAGGGAAGCAGAAGACAAAACTCATTTTGGCACATGTGCCTGATTGCCTGCCTGAATGAACAACTGAATCGGCTATTGAGTGAATGGACTGCAGCAGTTCAAAAATGCAGAACACTACTAATCTCCTGAGGGCAGATGGAGATGGATGATAAATGCTCACATCTTGTGAGTGAGTTCACAAAAGGGCAAGGTGGGCATGTGGGTGAGGTAAGTGGCTACAGTGGCAGGTTAAAAGGGTGGTGGATGCAGAGGGTGGCAGGTTCCTGAGGTTAGTCAAAACTAGTCAGTTTGGGTCAGGAGATAGTTAGTTCAAGGGCTTGTCAAGACTGATGAAGGGGTGCAGTCAGACTGAGAGTAAGTTTTGTGCGTTTGTGTTAAAGTTCACTCACATTCTTGTCCATGTTGACCTTTCTCTAACTGGTGTAAAGCTCAGTTAAAAGGAGCACAATATAATTATCAGTGCTTGGGATCTTCCCTGAGAAGGACCCATCAATCCCTTTCCCTTTCAGCTTCCTTCAACCACCTCTTGTGGGTCCCAGAGCCCTATTTGGACTTGATTCATTTCAGCTCATTGACACAGTTCTGATCCGGAAATGAAAAAAATATCACTGCTCCTGCTGCTAGCTCATGTGCTGTTGTAAGGGGTGTTTGTGAGGGTGCTGGATATAAACAGTGGACCATCCCCACCTAAATGGTGTTGGTGTAGGACGCACTGGTCTGGCTGCCTGTGTGTATTTATTTTTGCTCCGGTCTTCCTCAGCTACCTTGCTACAGCCAGTAATTTCATTACAGTGGTTACTACTGCTGCCTCACAGCGCCAGAGACCCGGGTTCAATTCCCGACTCAGGCGACTGACTGTGTGGAGTTTGCACGTTCTCCCCGTGTCTGCGTGGGTTTCCTCCGGGTGCTCCGGTTTCCTCCCACAATCCAAAGATGTGTGGGTCAGGTGAATTGGCCATACTAAATTGCCTGCAGTTTCAGGTAATGGGTAAATATAGCGGTATGAGTGGGTTGCGCTTTGGCGGGTCGGTGTGGACTTGTTGGGCCGAAGGGCCTGTTTCCACACTGTAAGTAATCTAATCTACTGTCTTTATGCCATCCCCTTCAATCAGCTGGATATGGAGTAAATTCATTAACTTATTTTCAGTTTCTACAAATGCCCTTTTTTCAATGGACCTTCTGTGGTACCTTTCCCCATCTTCACTTTCTCCTACTCCATTTCAGACAATTGCCTCCTTGTCAATTGCATGTATAAGCTCACAGACTCCGATATCTATCATGCTCTCCACCCCATTGCCATTTTCTTGTTCTGTTGATACTAATGTTCATGCTAGTGCTTCAGAAATAGTGCTCAGCCCCTTCCTTACACCAATCTACTCGTTGAATTAAAACGGTATTTTGTTTCATTCAATTAATGGATGCAACTTGATTCAGTGAATGAATGCAGTTTGTTTCAGCAAATACCGTCATGCAGTTTGTAACATTATGTGGAGGACATAAGTTTGTTTAATTGATGCAATGCATAACGTTTGACTCATTGAATGAATCATTGAGTCTTGGCTCATTCGGTTACCACGTGGAGTGTGTTTCATTGAATGACTGAGTGCAATTCGATTCATGATATGAATGTGTTTCATCAAGTCAACGAATAATGTTTGATTGATTGAATGTACGATTAAAGTTTGGTTCAATAAATGAATGCATGGAGTTCGTTTCCTTGAATGAATACATTCAGCTCGAGATATTGAATTCATGGTTCCAGTGTGTTTCATTAAATAAAGGAGTGCAGTTTGATTAATTATATGCATAAGAGGCGTTTGTTTCATTAATTCCATAACTTCTGATTCATTGAAGGTACGATTTAAGTTTGATGCAATGCTTGTACGAATGCAGATTAATTCTTTGTATGAATGAGTTAAGCTTGAGGCATTGAACGAATGAGACAAACTCTACTGTTTGAAATAAGATGTGCAGTTTGTTTCATTGAATGACTGAATGCAGGTTGAATGCAGACTGAATAAATGAACATAGTTCCTTTCATTGAATGAACAGCGTTAAGCTCGAGACATTGAACTAATTGAGCTAAGCTCTACTCACTGAATCAGTACATGTAGTTTGTTTCATTCAATGAATGCATGCAGTTTGAATCACTGAATGTTTGAGTGTTTAAAGGAGTGCAGTTTGATGTATTATATGGAGGAGATAGGTTTGTTTCATTTATTCAATACACAATGCTTGATTCGATTGTACGAATGAATGTATGAATGCAGTTTGATTCTTTGAGTGAATGAGTTAAGCTTGAGACATTGAATTAATGAGAGCAACTCTAGTCATCGAATTAACACGTACAGTTTCTTCCATTGAATGACTGCATGCAATTAGATTCATTACTTGTTTCATGGAATCAATGAGTAACGTTTGATTATTTCAATGTACGATTGAAATTTGATAGATTGAATGAATGAATGCATTTTGTTTCACTGAATGAATGCGTTAAGTTTGATACATTGAGTTGATGAGATAAGATCTTCTCATTGAATTAACACGTGCCGCTCGTTTGATTCAATCAATGTATTCAGTTTGATTCACTGAATGAATATACTTTGTTTCAGTCAATAAAGGAGTGCAGCTAGTTTCCTTGCAATCAGGAGTTTAATTTATTTCATTGATTCCATACCTAACGTTTGATTCATTGAATTAATGAACGTAGTTCGGTTCATTGAATTAAATGAGATAAGCTGTACTCGTTGAGTTAAAACGAGTACTTTGTTTCATTCATTGAATGCATGCAGTTTTATCCACTAAATGAATGCAATTTGTTTCAGTAAATACAGGAGTGCAGTTTGTAGCATTATATGTAGGAGAAAAGATTGTTTCATTGATACAATAACTAACTTTTGACCCATTGAATGAATGATTGAGGCTCTACTCACTCAGTTACCACGGGGAGTGTGTTTCATTGAATGACTGAGTGCAATTGATTCATAAAATGAATGTGTTTGGCTTGTTTCATCGAATCAATGAATAACGTTTGATTGAATGAATGTACGATTAAAGTTTGATTCAATAAATGAATGCATGGACGTCGTTCCCTTGAATGAGATATTGAATTCGTGGATCCAGTGTGTTTCCTTGAATAAAGGAGTCCAGTTTGATTCATTATATGCAGAAGATAAGTTTGTTTCATTGAATCAATAACTTCTGATTCATTTAAGTTTGATGTCATGAATGCGTTAAGCTTGAGACATTGAATGAATGAGACAAGCTGGACTCTTTGAAATAACAGGTGCAGTTTGTTTCATTGAATGACTAAGCGCATTTGGTTTGATGATATATATGTTGTTGTGTTGGATCAAGAAATAATTGTTGATTCATTGAATGTACTATTGACATTTGATGACGTTTGAGACATTGAATAAATGAGAGAAGCTGTGCCCATTGAATTAATTTGTGCATTCATTGAAGATACGAGTACATTCATTAAAGATACGATTCATTCAAGGTATGAATGAGTTAAGTTTGAGAAATTGAATGAATGAGACAAGCTGAACTCTTTGAAATAACATCTGCAGTTTGTTTCATTGCATTTGGTCTGATGGTATGAATGTGCTAGGCTTGTTTTGTTGTATCAAGGGATAACTGTTGATTCATTACATGTACCTTTTGATGTTTGATGAAGTTTGAGACTTTGAATAAATGAGAGAAGCTCTACCCATTGAATTAATATGTAGTTCGTTTCATTGAATGAATAGCGTTAAGCTCGAGACATTGAACTAATTGAGCTAAGCTCTACTCACTGAATCAGTACATGTAGTTTGTTTCATTCAATGAATACATGCAGTTTGAATCCCTGCATGAATGCGGTTTGTTTCAATGTTTAAAGGAATGCAGTTTGATGTATTATATGCAAGAGATCAGTTTGTTTCATTGTTTCATTTCATTGCTTGATTCGTTGATTGTACGATTGAAATTTGATTCAATGAATGGATGAATGCAGTTTGATTCTTTGAATGAATGACTTAAGCTTGAGACATTGAATGAATGACAGCAACTCTAGTCATCGAATTAACACGTACAGTTTCTTTCATTGAATGACTGAGTGCAAATTAGATTCATTACTTGTTTTATGGATTCAATGAATAAAGTTTGATTATTTGAATGTACGATTAAAGTTGGATTGATTGACTGAGTGAATGTAGCTTGTTTCATTGAATAAATGCGTTAAGTTCGATACATTGAGTTAATGAGATAAGCTCTACTCATTGACTTTACACGTGCAGGTCGTTTCATTCAACGAATGTATGTAGTTTGATTCACTGGATTAATGCAATTTGTTTCAGCCAATAAAGGATTGCAGCTTGATTCCTTGCAGGCAGGAGTTTAATTTATTTCATTTATTCCATACCTAAGGATTGATTATTTGAATGAAGTATTGAAGTGTGATGCAATGTATGTGCGAATGCATTTTGTTACTTTGTATGCTTGAGGCATTGAATGAAAGAGAGAAGCTCTACTGGTTGAATCAACACGTACAGTTTGTTTCATTCAATGACTGAATGCAGTTTGATTTATTGAATGAATGAACGTAATTACTTACATTGAATGAATAGCGTTAAGCTCGAGACATTGAATTAATGAGATAAGCTGTACTCGTTGAATTAAAACGGGTACTTTGTTTCATTCAAATGGATGCAGCTTGATTCAGTGAATGAATGCAGTTTGTTTCAGCAAATACAGAAGTGCAGTTTGTAACATTATATATAGGACATAAGTTTGTTTAATTGACGCAATGCAGTGCCACGACTTCAACGCATTGATTAAATGAAACAAACTGCATACCTTCATTCAATGAAACTGACTGAACGCGTAAACAGAATGAATAGAGTTTCTCTCTATTGTGTGAATGAATAAATGTGTGAAGCTTAACTCATACATTCAATGAAACAAACTGCATTCATTGAATCGTTGTGATAAACTTCAATCATTGATTCAATGAATCAAACGTTTATCATTAATTCAACGAAGCATACTTAACTCATTTATTTAGTGAATCAAACTGCACTCATTCATTCACTCAAAGAGACTGCACGTGCTAATTCAATCAGTCGCGATTCTTTCATACATTCGAATCAATGCTTTGAATGCAACTTGTTTATTATGATAGAGGGCATTGAATGCATGATTGAAGCTCTACTCCTTTAATTAACACATGCATCTGTTTCGTTGAAAGAATGGGTGCATTTTGTTTCCTTGAATACATGAGAGAAGCTCTACTCATTGAATTAACACGTGAAGTTTTTTTTCGTTGAATTAATGCGTTAAGCTTCAAACATTTAATGAAGTCTGTTTTCTTGAATGGATGCGTTAAACTCGTTGCATTGAATGACTGACAGAAGTTCTACTCCTTGATTAACACGCACAGTCTGTTTCATTGAATGCAAGTGTGCAGTTTGTTTGAATGAAACAATGCGTTTAACTCGTGGTATTGAATGAATGGGAGATTCAATTAACACGTGCAGTGTGTTTCATTGAATGAATGAGTGCAGTTGTATTCAATAAATAAATGAGTTAAGTTTATGTCTTTAAGTCTTTTAATACCGTTTGCTTCATTGAATCAAAGTTTGTATAAACGTTTGAAGGAATACAATTTGTTTGATTGGATGGAAGCATTATAGAGGATTCAAAAGTCCTCTTTGATATGTTAAATATTTGAGTTATGTTCGCTTCATTGAAACAAAAATAACGTTTGATTCATTGAATGTGTCTTTGAGGTAGGATTCATTGAGTGAAAAAATGCACTTTGCCTCTTTGAAATAATAAGTTAAACTCGCTGTATTGAATGAATAAGAGATTTACTCATTGAATTAATACATGCCGATTGTTTCATTGAATTCAATGTCTCCAAGCTAAAGCATTCATTCAATGGAACAGACTGCATTCATTCACTGAATCAAGCTTCAATCAAACATTATTCATTGATTCACTGAAACAAACTTAACATAACATTTAATGAATCCAACACCAATCATCCATTCAATGTATCAAACTGCACTCAGTCATTCAATGAAACAAACTTGCTCATGTTAAGTCAATGAGTTCGTCTTCTCTAATTCATGCAATGCTTCGTGGTTAATTCATTCATTCAAAGAATCAAAGTGTATTCATTCATTCAACGAATTCAACTTTAATCGTGCATTCAATGAATCAAACGTTTTCTCTGAATCAGTAAAACAAATGTAACTCATGCATTATAACGTATCATTCATTGAATCAATGATTGAAGAATGTATCAATGATTGACTTAATGCAATTTGTCTACCTGTATTGATTGACTGAATTGTTTGATTGAACGAAACTACCTCTGACGTCTGTACTATATCTATCACCCCTCAATTTAAAGCTATGCCCCCTCTTGCTCGCCGTCACCATATTTGGAAAAAAGATTCTCCCTGTCCATCCTATCAAACCCTCTGATTATCTTATATGAATCTATTAAGTCACCTGTCAACCTTCTTTTCTCTAACGAAATAGCCTCAAATAGTCTCAAATCTCTCAGCCTTTGCTCGTAAGACCCTGCCTTCGTACCAGGCAACATCCTAGTAAATCTCCTCTGCACCCTTTCCAAAGCTTTCACCTCTTAAAGTGTGGTGACCAAAACTGTACACAATACTCCAAATGCGGCCGCACCAGAGATTTGTGCAGACGTGGCATTACCTCATGGTCCCGGGATTAGATCCCTCTTTTAATAAAAGCTAAAACACTGTATGCCTTCTTAACAACCCTGTCAATCTGGGTGGCAACTTTCAAAGATCTGTGTACCTGGACACCGAGATCTCTCTGCTCATCTACAGTACCAAGAATCTTACCATTTGCCCAGTATTTTGCATTCCGTTTACTGCGAGCAAAGTGAATCACCTCACACTTGTCCGCATTGAACTCTATTTGCCACCTCTCAGCCCAGCTCTACAGCTTGTCTATGTCTCTCTGTAACCTACTACGTCCTTCGTCACTATCCTCAACTCCACAGACCTTAGTGTCGTCTGCAAATTTACTAACCCATCCTTCTCCAACCTCATCCAGTTTGGCTACAACTCTGGCACATACCTGACAATATGAGAAACTATCTGGATGCATCCTGTACACACACAGGCAAATGTTATGATACGGGATTAAATCCACTGCTAATTGAAACCAGCAACACAGAAAAGGTTCACCCCGTGCTGTGAACTGTGAAACTTCCAGAAGCAAAAACCTATCTCCAAAATCACTATGTAAAGTAAATATTAACAACTTGATTTTCTTTTAAGTCTAACAGAGAATAATTTTACTAACAACTATTTCAAATCCTTTCACAAAACCTACCACTCCCGACAATACTGATCTGATAAAAAAAATCCCGATTACAATTTACAAAAAAAACACGTTTTAAAACCAATCAGCTCAGTCGACTGTCCTCTGTTGATTTCCCCATGTCTTCTTTTTTGCTTCTTCGGGATTCTGCTTCAGTGGTCGTTGATATAGGTTCTTTTAAGAAAGCTGTTCTGCGGGCTGTCTGTATATGTTGGTGGCTTAGCAGTTCTCTTTGCACTCTGGGTCACTGTTTAAAATATCTGCTGTATTCGCCCCAAAACATCCGATCGTTTCATTGTTTTGAATATTGTCAAAACACGAAATTTAAACTTGATTGGAGTTCTGTATCTTGGGGCAAAATTTAAACTGATTGGCCGAATTTGTATTTGTTTTTGTCTCATAGAACCACAAGGTTTTCCTCGCTGTTCAATTAAATTAGGCAGTACACTGTGTGCTTTTCTCCGTCCTTGCCAGCTTTTCAAATCTCTGAATTGTACAATACACCTTACACATTCATAACGTAAAACATCAGAAAATCAATAACTGTCCCATTGGTCTAATCCCAGCATTAATAATGTAATAAAAGATGTCATGATACGAAGCAGCATTTACTCAGCACCAACTGCTCACTGAAGCTAAGTTCGAGATTTGCCAGGGCCACTCATCCGGTGACCTCATTGAAACTTTGGGTTAAAGACAAATGCATGTTTCAAAAAAGCTGAATTCTAGAGTTGAGGTGAGAGTGACTGCGTTTATCATCATAACGGCATTTGCCCAAGTGTGGTATCAAGGATTAATAGCGAAACTGAATCAAGTGGGAACCAGGGACACATTTGCACTGCTTGAAGTTATACCTGTGCAAACGAAGAGGGTTGGGGAGAGCAGACATCTCAGCTCCAGGACAGGACTGCACCAATTCAACAGGGAAGATGTTTCCGGTTGAACTTGTGGATCAGGAATGGAAAGTTCAGGCGCCATACTGCCACAGCAAGATAGGGTTGCTCTCTCAGTAAACAGAGACGACTGGTGGTAAATTAACTGGACAGTCATCATGCTTCAATCAAAATGAGAGTTTGAGGAGGACAGACCTTTGCAGTCACCTCAGTGAGTGGCACAATGGACCACACACACTGTTGGCATTAATATGCATTATAAAATAGCCGTCCAACAAATTGCACTCAACTCCTTAGGGGAGATATTTTAATATTAATCTGTTCTAATATCTCGCAACACACTCGTGGAGCAGGTGGAAATTGAAGCAGGCTTCTTAGATCAGAGAGAGGGATCCTTTCAGTGAGATATAAGAGTTTTCTCTGTCCTCGGCATAACAATCTTCATTTGTTTCATAAATGAGTATCTCTTCACTGTAAAGTCACAAGTGGGGCCATTCACCACTGATTAGCAAATGTTCACGATTTGCAATGTTCAAGATTTTCACCGCAGAGAGCGGCGCGAGCTGGGCGGAAGTGAGGTTGGAGCGCAGAGCTGGTCAGGAAGGTAAGTGATTAGTATTTAAAGAACTTACCTCGAAGCCAACGGTCTTTTCACCGCAGAGAGCGGCGCGAGCTGGGCGGAAGTGAGGTTGGAGCGCTGAGCTGGTCGGGAAGGTAAGTGATTGGTATTTGAGTGGGTGTGTTCTTGTCCCCAGGCCCTTCTTCGTAGGGCCTCCCTCCCATCGTCCTCCTCTAACCTAACTTTAAAGTCCACAGGTAAGCGACTCAGTGTTATTGACTCAGTATTCTTGTTTTGGAGACAAAGTGTACAGTCATGGCATCGCAGGCAGTGGAATGTTCCTCCTGCAGGATGTTTGAGGTAGCGGTGACCATCGATACTCCTGCCGACTTCGTCTGCAGGAAATGCAGTCAGATCCTGCTCCTCACCGAACGAGTTAGGGAACTGGAACTGGAGTTGGATGAACTGAGGATTATTCGAGAGGCGGAGAGGGTGATTGATAGAAGCTACAGGGACATAGTTACGCCGGAGAACAGAGGTAGCAGGGTAACAGTTAGAGGTGGGAAGGGGAAGAAGCAGGCAGTGCAGGGATCCCCTGTGGCGGTTCCCCTAGACTATAAGTATACAGCTTTGGAAACTGTTGGGGGGGGGACAGCCTTGCAGGGGTAAGCTGCAGTGACGGGGTCTGTGGCGTGAGGTCTGGCTGTGAGACTCAGAGGGAAAGGGGGAGAGGAAGAGAGCGCTAGTTATAGGAGACTCTCTAGTTAGAGGGGCGATCAGGCGGTTCAGTGGACATTGGCGAGACTCTCGGATGGTTTGTTGCCTCCCGGGTGCCAGGGTCCGAGACGTCTCGGACCGTGTCTTTAGAATCCTTAAGGGGGAGGGTGTGCAGCCAGAAGTCGTGGTACACATTGGCACCAACGACATAGGTAGGAAGAGGGGTGGGGAGGTCATTCAAGAGCTCAGGGAGTTAGGTTGGAAGCTAAAAGCTAGGACAGACAGAGTCGTCATCTCTAGGTTGTTGCCGGTGCCACGTGACAGTGAGGCAAGGAATAGGGAGAAAGTGCAGTTGAACACGTGGCTGCAAGGATGGTGTAGGAGGGAGGGCTTCAGGTATTTGGACAATTGGACTGCATTCTGGGGAAGGTGGGACCTGTACAAACAGGACGGGTTGCACCTGAACCAGAAGGGCACCAATATCCTGGGGGGTAGGTTTGCTAGCACTCTTCGGGGGGGTTTAAACTAATTTGGCAGGGGGATGGGATCTGGGCTTGTAGTCCAGTAAGTAAGCTAGCTGTTTGTCAGTATGTCCAAGAATGTAGGGAGGCTGTGGAGAAGGTAGAACTGACAGGGAATATTTGCGGACATAGAGATGGGCTCAAGTGCGTATACTTCAACGCAAGGAGTATCAGAAATAAGGTGGGTGAACTTAAGGCGTGCATCGGCACCTGGGACTACGATGTTGTGGCCATCACGGAAACGTGGATAGATGAGGGACAGGAATGGTTGTTGGAGGTTCCTGGTTACAGATGTTTCAGTAAGATTAGGGAGGGTGGTAAAAAAGGAGGGGGGGTGGCATTGCTAATTAGAAGTGGTATAACGGCTGCAGAAAGGAAGTTTGAGGGGGACCTGCCTTTGGAGGTAGTATGGGCTGAAGTCAGAAATAGGAAAGGTGCAGTCACCTTGTTGGATGTTTACTATAGGCCCCCCAACAGCAGCAGAGATGTGGAGAACCAGATTGGGAAACAGATTTTGGGAAGATGCAGAAGCCACAGGGTCGTAGTCATGGGCGACTTCAACTTCCGAAATATTGATTGGAAGCTCCTTAGATCAAGTAGATTGGATGGGGCAGTGTTTGTGCAGTGTGTCCAGGAAGCTTTTCTAACTCAGTATGTAGATTGTCCAACCAGAGGGGAGGCCATATCGGATTTGGTACTCGGTAATGAACCGGGACAAGTGATGGGCTTGTTAGTGGGTGAACATTTTGGTGATGGTGACCACAATTCTGTGACCTTCACCTTGGTTATGGAGAGAGATAGGTGCGCACAACAGGGTAGATTTTACAATTGGGGGAAGGGAAATTACGATGCTGTAAGACAGGATTTGAGGAGCATAAGTTGGGAGCATAGGCTGTCAGAGAAGGATGTGGTGGAAATGTGGAACTTTTTCAAGGAGCAGATACGACGTGTCCTTGATATGTATGTACCTATCAGGCAGGAAAGAAATGGTCGTGTGAGGGAGCCTTGGTTGACGAGGGAGGTTGAATGTCTAGTAAAGAGGAAGAAGGAGGCTTACATAAGGTTGAGGAAACAGGGTTCAGACAGAGCAGTGGAGGGATACAGGATAGCCAGAAGGGACCTGAAGAAAGGGATTAGGAGAGCTCAGAGAGGGCATGAAAAATCCTTGGCGGATAGGATCAAGGATAACCCCAAGGCATTTTATGCGTATGTGAGAAACATGAGAATGACGAGAACGAGGGTAGGTCCGATCAAGGACAGTAGTGGGAGATTGTGTATTGAGTCGGAAGAGATAGGAGAGGTCTTGATTGAGTACTTTTCTTCTGTACTTACGAACGAGAGGGACCGTATTGTTGAAGAGGAGCGTGTGAAACGGACTGGTAAGCTAGAAGAGATACTTGTTAGGAAGGAAGATGTGTTGGACATTTTGAACAACTTGAGGATAGACAAGTCCCCCGGGCCTGACGGGATATATCCTAGGATTATGTGGGAAGCAAGAGAGGAAATTGCAGTACCGTTGGCAATGATCTTTTCGTCTTCACTGTCAACGGGGGTGGTACAAGGGGACTGGAGAATAGCGAATGTTGTGCCCTGTTCAAAAAAGGGACTAGGGATAACCCGGGGAATTACAGGCCAGTTAGTCTTACTTCTGTGGAATGCAAAATAATGGAAAGGGTACTGAGGGATAGGATTTATGAGTATCTGGAAAGACAAAGCTTGATTAGGGACAGCCAGCACGGATTTGTGAAGGGTAGGTCTTGTCTTACAAGTCTTATTGAATTCTTTGAGGAGGTGACCAAGCATGTGGATGAGGGTTGAGTAGTGGATGTAGTGTACATGGATTTTAGTAAGGCATTTGATAAGGTTCCCCATGGTAGGCTTAGGCGGAAAGTCAGGAGGCATGGGATAGAGGGAAATTTGGCCAATTGGATAGAAAACTGGCTAACCGGTCGAAGTCAGAGAGTGGTGGTAGATGGTAAATATTCAGCCTGGAGCCCAGTTACAAGTGGAGTTCCGCAGGGATCAGTTCTGGGTCCTCTGCTGTTTCTAATTTTTATTAATGCCTTGGATGAGGGAGTCGAAGGGTGGGTCAGTAAATTTGCAGATGATACGAAGATTGGTGGAGTTGTGGACAGTGAGGAGGGCTGTTATCGGCTGCAAAGGGACTTAGATATGATGCAGAGCTGGGCTGAGGAATGGCAGATGGAGTTCAACCCTGCCAAGTGTGAGGTTGAACATTTTGGAAGAACAAATAAGAATGCGGAATACAGGGTTAACGGTAGGGTTCTTAGTCAGGTGGAGGAACAGAGGGATCTTGGGGTCTATGTACATAGATCTTTGAAAGTTGCCACTCAGGTGGATAGAGTTTGTAAGAAGGCCTATGGTGTATTAGCGTTCATTAGTAGAGGGATTGAATTCAAGAGTTGTGAAGTGATGTTGCAGCTGTACAGGACTTTGCTTAGGCCACATTTGGAGTACTGTGTGCAGTTCTGGTCGCCTCACTTTAGGAAAAATGTGGAAGCTTTGGAGAGGGTGCGGAGAAGATTTACCAGGATGTTGCCTGGAATGGAGAATAGGTCGTACGAGGATAGGTTGAGAGTTCTCGGCCTTTTCTCGTTGGAACGGCGAAGCATGAGGGGTGACTTGATAGAGGTTTATAAGATGATCAGAGGAATAGATAGAGTAGACAGTGAGAAACTTTTTCCCCGGGTCCAACAGAGTGTTACAAGGGGACATAAATTTTAGGTGAAGGGTGGAAGGTATAGGGGAGATGTCAGGGGTGGGTTCTTTACCCAGAGAGTGGTGGGGGCATGGAATGCGCTGCCCTTGGTAGTGGTAGAGTTAGAATCATTGGCGACCTTTAAGCGGCAATTGGATAGGTACATGGATGGGTTCTTAATCTAGGATAGATGTTTGGCACAACATCGTGGGCCGAAGGGCCTGTTCTGTGCTGTATTGTTCTATGTTCTATTACTCAGATATGCATTGCGTGCATGCTTAGGCTGAAAAGCGACAAGTAACACGTGCATTACACAATGATCATCTCTCATAAGACAGAGTTGGGTCATTATGCTCTAACATTCAATATCATCACCATCACCGAACTCCCAAATGCCAAGATCCCGTGGATTACCGTTAACCAGAACTGGACTAACTATATAAATGCATTATTGTGAAGGGCTTATGCCTGAAACATCGACTGTCCTGCGGCCAAGATGCCGCCCGACCAGCTCTGCTTTTCCAGCACCACTATTTTCCACCTATATAAATTCATTGGCGACGAAAATATGTTTAAGGCAAAGCATCCTGCAGAAAGTTTATCTAATGATTTCCGAAAGCCTGTCCACCACCTATAATACATACGTTGAATGTGTGCGCAATAAAATGCCCCCATTTCAAAGTCTGATTGCAGCTTCACCCCACATCCACTAGCACTAAGTAGCAACAATCGCTGCCATCTACACAGTGTTCTCCATAAATTGACCTCCTTCCAAAGTACGTTTGAAACCAGGACCATCAAGAAGGATAAGGGCAGCAGATACATGTGACCAACACCATATTCACGTTCCCTTCCAAAACCCCACCATACTTATTTGTAAGTATATTGCTGTTCCTTCAATGTCACTATTCCGGGTTCCCTCCCGAATGGCATGATTAGTTTACCGACAGTACATGAATTGCAGCAATTCAATGTGGCAGCTCACCGTCACCTTTTCAAGGCGAACAGGGCCTCGGTAATAAACATTGGCCCGATCATATTCCAGGAATAAATTAGAATTAAAAATATTGCCCTAAACGACCCAATGCTAGTTTTGGGTTTTGTGAGGGCAGGTTGATTGGGTCCAGTAAGCTTGTTGTGAACAGCTGAAAGAATATGCTGTTTCAAACAACCTGTTTGTCTTTCAGAGGCATGGCCTATACACATAGCATCACACAGGCACTAGCCTTCATACCCCATATTATTGAACTGTGAAATAGATAGAAGCAATCGAAAATGTACTCACACAAGACGTGGAATGTTGAGATACAAAGTAATACTATTGCTATGAAAATGATGGTGTGTGAAAATCAGCACATGTTATTAGTCAAATGGAAATTCACTGTGTGCTTCCAAATTCTTTGCACATAATAATAATTTGCTCTTGTGTGCACGAATGAGACTAGTCATTTCGACGCGATTTACCATGATTTGTGCACTTTTTTTTAATCATAATGTTGACATGCAAGTTAACTGAATAAATGGGCGGATGTTGTGGTATTTGAACAATCAAAACGCAGGTATTACCCAACAATGTCAGACCATCAGACCACTTTGCTGTTAATGTTTGGAACTATGCTGAAGTTGTCATTGACATAGACAACTCCAACTTAAGTCACTCACAGAGATCTGGGATCATGCTGGCCATCAATGTCGCTGCATAATTTTGTTTGGATACTGACATTGTGGAGCTGACGCACACCAGATAGGGTTTATGAGGGATTCAGTGCAAGATGCCATGTTTTGCAAGAGTCCATCACATTTATAACACCTCCATTCTGTATCAGGCCCAAGGGCCAGAATTACAGAGTTTAGGTGGCACACCAGAATAAGTAAACTTGCAATACTTGTTTTCATGTGATGTTTCATTAAGTGTTCAAAAGTGTTAGTCCATTGGCAGTCTGTCCCACACATGTTGGTTAGGTATGACTGGTCTGTTGTGACAGATGGTGTGAATAACTGTCCAGATGCAGTTTAGAAAGTCTCTGGTCAGATTTTGCAGATGGCCAGTGTTTTGGAGTGAGTCGTGGGGCCCAATTGCACGGTTTCTGAATTCAGACTTCTCTCAAAGTCATTTTCAACAGCTTTGTTGCCTGAGAGATATTGTGTTCACTGGTCTAAACATGAATCAGCTGTTTACGACAGTCACTGGATTGCGCAATAGATATGAGTGCCCTCTGGTAATTTGATTATTGTTTAATTCAATTGTTTTCAACTGAAAAACAATGATTTTTCGTTTATTTTAAAATATGTAAGAAGTAAAGTGATATTAACTCTTCACTGTTCAAAATATACGAATTGTAAACGTGACCTCTCATATATTTCCCATAGACCAAACATGCAACAGTCAAACATTGTCTGGAAAGCAGGATTCTGTGAACAGAAGATATACAAGATAATCAGAAGTTTAGATAGGGTAGACAGTTAAAGTCTTTTTCCTAGAGTGATGATGTCAGCCTGTCCGAGGGGGCATAACTACAAATTGAGGGACGATAGATTTATGACAGATGCCAGAGGCAGGTTCTTTACTCAGAAAGCGGTACGGGTGTGGAATGCCCTACCTGCCAATCTAGTTAACTCAGCCACATTAGGGAGATGTAAACAATCTTTGGATAAGAACATGGATGATGATGGGATAGTGTAGGGGGATGAACTGAGGCATGTCGGCGCAACATTGAAGGCTGAATGGCCTTTTCTGTGCAGTATTGTTTCATTTTCAATGTTTTATGTTCGATGTTCTGACAACGCTATGTCCCAGGCAATGCCACAACCCTCTTTAGTAGGTTCCTTCGCAAATACAGGCCACAGAGAGGCAGAGGGGTGAAGCTCATTGGTATACAGTCAATAAAATACTCTGCATAAATGCTGGATCCTGTGGATGCTACCTGCTCTGCAGCAGGTTATTGGGAATTAATGAAAGTGCAACATAAAATTGACCACATCATCACCAGTCCGCCTGCTGCAGATATACCTCTCCATTTACTATATCAGTAAGAATAGCCACTGCACAGATCTTGTGGGGAGGAAGGACCATCTTCATATTTCGTTGACCCTCCAAAATGATATGTAGCAATCTGTATGCTGAATGGGACAGACTTCAAACAGATCGAACAACTAATTACAATGCATCCAAGAGGTGTAATGGACCATTTACAACTCCGTACACGACACACCATCTGCAACCTCTCATACCGGCATATCTCCCACTCTACAGTATCCATCAATCCAGGGATCCACCCTGGATCAATGAAGAAAGACATGCCGGGAGCAGCATCAGCCAAACTTCGATAAGAGGAGACATTCTGGAGAAGATATTTTGCCTTCAGCTACAAAACAGACTGACTTGCATGCTAGATAGCACAAGCAGCAAGTGATCAACTGACCTCAGTCAATGGTTTAGATCTATCTCCGCGGACCTGCTCCATGTAGTCATAAAAGATAGTGAGAATGAAAGCGACCATTGGAGGAGGACGCTACTCTCCAACAATGCAATCCACAGTTATGGGGCACGCAGCACATCAGGAAAGTATTAAAGCTGATGAATTTGTAACAAGCTTCAGCCAGAAGAGCTGAGCAGGTAATCCATTTTAACCGCCTTCAGTGGGCCCAAGCATCATATACCCCAATCTTCAGACAATTCGATTCACTCCACACCATATCAAGAAATAGCTGGAGACACTGGAAACTGTGATTCAACTTCAGAGATTGCCACATCATTAGCCTAACTACTCCATTTCAGCAAGACCACCGAAATTATCAACATTTTGATAAACTGTCCAAGTCTGACCAACATACAAAAAAAAGGCACTTGCATCGCAGCTAGTCACTGATCCATCCATATAAGGTACACCTTTTAAATGTGAAGGAAGTGTCAGTAATAATGTGATCAATCAGCAATAACCTACTCAGTGCCATTCAGTTATTGTTCTGTCAGGTTCAGTCAGTTCCTGACCCCATTGCAAGCTCAGCTCCAAAGAGTGGAATTCCAAACAGGCACAGAGAGCAATTACTCCCAACATCAATGAATCACTTAATAGTGTGAGAAAATATGAGCCCGAGTAAAATTATAGCTAATTGGAGTTTTTCTGTCTGGAATTATCACCAGCAAATGCTGGTGGTCAGTATTCGAACTACAGAACACCTGTGCATCCATTCCTCAGGAAAGACAGTGTCCGAGACTCAACCATTTTCAGTTGCTGCAATGACCCTTTCTGCATCATAAGGTCCGACGTAGGAATATTTACTAATCATATCTTTCCTGAAACAATCCATATTTAAATTCAACAAGACCTGGAAAACATCCAGGTTTATTCTGACAATTTGAAAGTAATGTTTAGGGCACACAAATATCATATAAATAAGACAATAAAGAATCAAAACTTCGTCTTTGATTTTCAATAGCATTACATTCACTGAATCCATAACATGGCTCAACATCTTGGATGCTACTCTTTGACCAGAAAATTCCGTTGAATAACCGCATAAATACCATTGTCTTTAAGAGCAGGTCAGAGGGTAGGAATTCTGCAGTAATTCACCTGCTGACACCCCATACGCTGTGATGGATTACATCTCAGATATAACCCAGGACAAAGCCAGCCCATTTAATTGCTATCACTTCCACAAGTATCCATTCCCTCCACCATGAAATCTCAGTAGTAGCAGTGTAAAACATTTTCAAGATTCACTGTAAAAAGGCTCATGAGACAACACCATCTAAATCGACTGCCACACTGAACAACAAAGACAGCAGGCACGGTGGAAAACCAGCTGCCTGCAAGCTTGCTCCTACAGTGAGGTGTAGTGAGGTTTGTTCACAATTTTTTCGTTCTCAATTCCTCAGATCACAAAATCAGTCCAAACGCAGCAAGACTTGGACATCAGCCAGGCTTGGACTGACAAGTGTTACGTAACAATTATGTCGTGCAGATATCAGACAATAACCACCATGAAACATCGCCCGTCAACATGCACACACATTATTATTGCTACATGACACTAACATTCCGAGATTTATCCAAGAACAACCAGCTACTATTGTTAGAACATCAGATCAGAAGTTACAAATCCTACAGCTTGTCACTTTTTCACCTGTCTTGCGAAAACCTGTCCATTATCTCTGAAGTTGAAGTCAGGGAATGGTGATCTCCACAAGTCTGATTTAGCGTCTCTCCAACAGGACTCACACATCTTGACACGATTAAAAACCAAGCAGCCCATTTGATGGTCCCCACCCACAATCACTCCCTCTCTCCACCACCAACATTCAGCAACAAGTCTGAGGAGCATGGCAATCCTTTGACAGCACCTTCCTCACTCATTACCACTGCAATTTAGAAGAAAAAGTGCAGCATTTCAGGAATAAGGTATTGTAAAAGACGAAGCTTGACAAAGATTTGGAGTTTTAGCATGATCAGTTTCACTTTATTAACTATGAAGATGTTACAATCTAGTGAACAGAAAACAATTGCGAGAAGATAAATCACAATCAGTGCAGTGTCAGGAAAGCTGAGGGGAGATTAAAGTAGCTCCGTGAAAACATATAAATCCATGAATCTGCAACAACCATATCTCTACGTCCCCTAGCTATGCCTCTGAAACGGCCATAAATCCTATGCCAGTGCAGGCTTGCTGGGCTGTTGGGTCTGTTTTGTTTTGTGTTTATCTGTTCGTATAGACAATGTTTTCGCGAGGGAGTAGTGAGATGCTGACTGAATAATTACTGATGGTCAACAGCTTCATAAACTCAGCATTAAAGTTAGAGCAGGGACCCGGTGACTCCATCTCGCCCCTCACTTCTGTGGGCTTCTATCTTAAACACCAACATCTGGGGGGACGCTGCATAGGCAGAAACTGCATGCACTTCACACCCATCTGTAGTGGCATCAGTAACTTGCCAGCCTCACCATGCCATAATAACACAGACCCACTGACAGTACGCTTCTGTACTTCAATGGTCCAGCTCAGGGTGCATTGACTCATGCTCAAGGGTTGACCCTCTGGGCTATTCACTGGGTCTGTGAATACACTCAATTTGAGCTGAGTTGAATGCTTACAGAATGATTCCCTTGCCGAACCCTGCCTTTATGAATATTTTCCCTCAGCCAAAGCTACCAGGTTTACACGACTGCTGTATTATCTTCTTGTTTACAACAGGCGCAAAACCACGAAGCTTGATATCATTGCCGACAGTCAGTTACGATTGTTCCCTTGTTAGATGTGGTTAGCTGAATGTTGGGGAGACCCCAGTCCCTCTTGGCTCTTTCTGCCCGATTGTGGAGTGGTTCCTTCCGGAAAGTGAGAATTTCCAAGAGGTATTAGGGAGATGAAAGTGGGTTTTACATCTGTCAGTTCTGGGACAGCTGGGGGAAAGATGGTGAGGTGGCCTGAATGATTCAGCAGCAAACCAGCCAGCAGAGATGGGAAGATGGGCAAAGAAGTGGTGTGTGAGAGAGAGAGAGACCACGCAAAGGTGTTCCATTCAGTGGGAGTGGGAGAACATGAGAATATTAGTGGGAGGTGGGTGGAGTAACGCAGATAAAGTGAGTGCGATGTCTGGTGGAGTGGAGGAGGTCACTGACCTTTTTGCAAGATAAGCATTCACCGAGACGACTGGCACCTCACTTACAAAAGAGTCAATCTCACACCAAGCAGGCCGGGACGAGTTTCTGGGTCTTCCCTGCCAGTCCTGGAGGCAGTCCATTCAGCCGTCTCAGATCAGAGCAGAGCTCATTAGTTCAATGACTCGAGCTTAACGCTATTCACTCAATGTACCAAACTCTTGATTCATCTCCCATATATTCAATATCTCAAACTTAACTCATTCGTACAAAAAACTCCATTCGTACATTGCAAGAAACGTAAACCGTACATTCCATGAATCCACAATTATTCCTTGATTGAACACAACAAAGCGGGCGCATTCATATCATCAAACCAAATGCATTCAGTCATTCAACGAAACAAACTGTACATCTTGATTCATCTCCCATTTATTCAATATCTCAAACTTAACTCATTCGTACAAAGAACTGCATTCGTACGTACATACATTGCATCAAACTTCAACCGTACATTCCATGAATCCACAGTTATTCTTTGATTCAACACAACAAACATAGCACATTCATATCATCAAACCAATTGCAATCAGTCACTCAATGCAACAAACTGCACTTGATATCTGAGTGAGAAGAGCCTCAATCATTCATTCAATGAGTCAGACGTTATGTATTGTATCAATGAAGCAATCTTATCTCCTACATATAATACTACGAACTGCACTCCTGTATTTACTGAAACAAACCACATTCATTCGGTGACTCAAACTGCATGTATTCATTCAGTGAGCAGAGCGTAGCGCATTAGTTCAATGTCTCGAGTTTAACGCTATTCATTTAATGTATCAAACTGCATTCAGTCATTCAATGAAACAAACTGTACATCTTGATTCATTTCCCATTTATTCAATATCTCAAACTGAACTCATTCTTACAAGGAACTGCATGCGTACGAACATTGCATCAAACATCAACCGTACATTCAATGAATCCACACACATTCCTTGATTCAACACAACAAACCTAGCGCATTCATATCATCAAACCAATTGCACTCAGTCACTTCAAGGAAATACACTCCACTTGATATCTGAGTGAGTAGAGCCTCAATCATTCATTCAATACGTCAAGCGTTATGTATTGTTTCAATGAAACAATCTTGTCTCCTACATATAATACTACAAACTGCACTCCTGAATTTACTGAAACAACTGCATTCATTCAGTGAATAAAACTGTATGCATTCATTGACTGAAACGATCTGCAAATATTCAGTCAGTGAGCCGAGCTTAGCTCATTAGTTCCATGTCTCGAGCTTAACGCTATTCATTCAATGTATCAAACTGCATTCAGTCTTTCAATAAAACAAACTGTACATCTTGATTCATTTCCCATTTATTCACTATCTCAAACTTAACTCCTTCGTACAAAGAACTGCATTGGAACGAACATTGCATCAAACATCAACCGTACATTCCATGAATCCCCACTTATTCCTTGATTCAACCCAACAAACGTAGCACATTCATATCACCAAACCAAATGCACTCAGTCAGTCAATGAAACAAGCTTCACATGTTATTTCAAAGAGTAGAGCTTGTCTCATTCTTTTAATGTCTCAAGCTTTACTCATTCATACAAAGAATCAATCTGCATTCGTACATGCGTTGCATCAAACTTAAATCGTGCATTCAATGAATCAGAAGTTATTGAATCAATTAAACAGACGTATCTTCTGCATATAATGAATCAAACTTCACTCCTTTATTTAATAAAACACACTGAATCCAAGAATTCAATGTTTCGAGCTGAACGCATTCATTCAAGGAAACAAACTTCATGCTTTCTTTTATTGAATCAAACTTTAATCGTACATTCATTCAAGCAATTCAATTAGTGATTCGATGAAACAAACCAAACACATTCATATATTGAATCCAATTGCATTCAGTCTTTCAATGAAACACTATCCACTTGATATCTGAGTGAGGAGAGCCTCAATCATTCATTTAATGAGTCAAACGCTATGTGTTGTATCAATGAAACTATCTTATCTCCTACATATAATACTACAAACTGCACTCCTGTATTTATTAAAACAAACCACATTAATTCAGTGACTCAAACTGCATGCATTCAGTGAATGAAACGAATGACTGTTAATTCAATGAGTAGAGCTTATCTCTTTGACTCAATGTATCAGTCTTAACACATTCATTCAATCAAACAAACTACATTCATTCATTCAACTCAACTTGAATCGTTTATTCAAATAATCAAACGTTATTCGTTGATTCCATGAAACAAGTAATGAATCTAATTGCACTCAGTCATTCAGTGAAACAAACTGTACGTGTTAATTCCATGACTAGAGTTGCTCTCATTCATTCACTCTCTCAAGCTTAATTAATTCACTCAAAGAATCAAACTGCATTCATCCATTCAGTGAATCAAACTACAATTGTAAAATCAATAAATGAAGCGTTTGGTATTGAGCCTATGAAACAAACTTATCTCCTGCATATAATACATCCAAATGCACTCTTTGAAACATTGAAACAAACCACAATAATTCAGTAACTCAAACTGCACGCATTCATTGAATGAAACAAACGGCATGTATTCATTCAGTGAGCAGAGCTTAGCTCATTAGTTCAATGTCCCGAGCTTAACACTATTCATGCAATGTATCAAACTGCATTCAGTCATTCAATGAAACAAACTGTACAGCTTGATTCATCTCCCATTTATTCAATATCTCAAACTTAACTCATTCGTGCATAGAACTGCATTTGTACGTACATACATTGCATAAAACTTGAACCGTACATTCCATGACTGCACAGTTATTCCTTGATTTCACACAACAAACCTAGCACATTCATATCATCAAATCAATTGCACTCAGTCACTCAATGAAACACAGTCGACTTGATATTTGAGTGAGTAGAGCCTCAATCATTCATTCAATGAGTCAAACGTTATGTATTTTATCAATGAAACAATCTTACCTCCTACGTATAATACTACAAACTACACTCCTGTATTTACTGAAACACGCCACATTCATTCAGTGACTCACACTGTATGCATTCATTGAGTGAGCAGAGCTTAGCTGATTAGTTCAATGTCTCGAGCTTAACGCTATTCATTCAACGTATCAAACTACATTCAAAGAAACAAACGGTACATCTTGATTCATCTCCCATTTATTCAATATCTCAAACTTAACTCATTCGTACAATGAACTGCATTCGTACGTACATTGCATCAAACATCAATCGTACTTTCAATGGATTCGCACTTATTCATTGATTCAACACAACAAATCTAGCACATTCATATCATCAAACCAAATGCACTCAGTCACTCAACGAAACACACGCGACTTGATATCTGAGTAAGTAGAGCCTCTATCATTCATTCAATTAGTCAAACGTTATGTTTGTATCAATGATACAATCTTATCTCCTACATAACATACAAAAACCGCACTCCTGAACTTACTGAAACAAACCAGACTCAATCAGTGACTCAAACTGCATGCATTCATTGAATGAAACAAATTGCAAACGTTCATTCAGTGTGCACAGCTGAGGTCATTAGTTTAATGTCTCGAGCTTAACGCTATTCACCCAATGTAACAAACTGTACATCTTGATTCATCTCCCATTTATTCAATATCTCAAACTGAACTCATTCGTACAAAGAACTCCATTTGTACATTGCACCAAACTTCAACCATACATTCCAAGGATCCACAGGTATTCCTTGACTGAACACAACAAACCGGGCGCATTTATATCATCGAACCAAATGCATTCAGTCATTCAATGAAACAAACTGTACATCTTGATTCATCTCCCATTTATTCAATATCTCAAACTTAACTCATTCGTACAAAGGACTGCATTCGTACATTGCATCAAACTTGAACCGTACATTCCATGAATCCACAGTTATACCTTGATTTAACACAACAAACCTACAACATTCGTGTCATCAAACCAATTGCACTCAGTCACTCAACGAAACCCACTCCACTTGATGTTTGAGTGAGTAGAGGCTAAATCATTCATTCAATGAGTCAGACGTTATGTATTGGATCAATGAAACAATCTTATCTCCTCCATATAAAACTACAAACTGCACTTCTGTATTCACTGAAACAAACCACATTCATTCAGTGACGCAAACTGCATGCATTCATCGAATGAAAAAAAAACAGCATGTATTCATTCAGTGAGCAGAGCTTAGCTCATTAGTTCAATGTCTCGAGTTTAAAGCTATTCATTCAATGTATCAAACTGCATTTAGTCATTAAATCATAAAAAACTGTACATCTTGATTCATCTCACTTTTATTCAATATCTCAAACTTAATTCATTCGCACAAAGAAATGCATTCGTCCGTACATAAATTGCGTCAAACTTCAACCGTACATTCCATGAACCCACAATTATTCCTTGATTCAACACAACAAACCTAGCACATTCAGATCATCAAACCAATTGCACTGAGTCACACAACGAAACACACTCCACTTGATATCTGAGTAAGTTGAGCCTCAATCATTCATTCAGTTAGTCAAACGTTATGTATTGTATCAATGATACAATCTTACCTCCAACATATAATGCTACAAACTGCACTCCTGTATTTACTGAAACAAACCACATTCGTTCAGTGACTCAAACTGCGTGCATTCATTGAATGAAACGAACTGCATGTCTTCAGTCAGTGAACAGAGCTTAGCCCATTAGTTCAGTGTCTTGATCTTAACGTTATTCGATCAATGTATCAACTGCATTCAGTCATTCAATGAAACAAATTGTGCATCTTGATTCATCTCCCATTTATTCAATATCTCAAACTTAACTCATTCCTACAAAGAACTGCATTGGTACTTACATTGCATCAAACATCAACCGTACATTCAATGAATCCACATTTATTCCTTGATTCAACACAACAAACCTAGCACATAAATATCAAACCAAATGCACTCAGGCATTCAATGAAAAAAAACTTTACATCTTATATCAAAGATTAGAGCTTGTCTCATTCATTCAATGTCTCTAGCTTAACTCATTCATAAAAAGAATCAATCTGCATTCGTACATGCGTTGCATCCAACTTAAATCGTGCATTCAATGTATCAGAAGTTATTGAATCAATTAAACAGACGGATCTTCTGCATATAATGAACCACACTTCACTCCTTTATTTAATGAAACACACTGGATCCAAGATCCATGTTTCGAGCTGAACGCATTCATTCAAAGAAACGAACTGCGTGCTTTCATTTAGTGAATCACACTTCAATGGTACATTCATTCAATCAATTCCATCACTGATTCGATGAGACAAGCCAAACACATTCATATATTGAATCCAATTGCACTCAGTCATTCAATCAAACAAACACACTCCACTTGATATCTGAGTGAGTAGAGCCTCAATCATTCATTCAATGAGTCAAACGTTATGTATTCCATCAAGGAAACAATCTTATCTCCTAGGTATAATACTAAAAACTGCACTCCTGTGTTTAGTGAAACAACCACATTTGTACAGTGACTCAAACTGCATGCATACATTGAATGCAAAAAACAGCATGTATTCATTCAGTGAGCAGAGCCTAGCTCGTTCAATGTCTCGAGCTTAACGCTATTCATCCAATGTATCAAACTGCATTCAGTCATTCAATAAAACAAACTGTACTTCTTGATTCATCTCCCATTTATTCAATATCTCAAACTTAACTCATTCATACAAGGAACTGCATTCGTACGTACATACATTGCATCAAACTTGAACCGTACATTCCATGAATCCACAGTTATACCTTGATTTAACACAACAAACATAACACATTCATATCATCAAAACAATTGCACTCAGTCACACAATGAAACACAGTCGACTTGATATTTGAGTGCGTAGAGCCTCAATCATTCATTCAATGAGTCAAACGTTATGTATTGTATCAATGAAACAATCTTACCACCTACATATCATTTTAGAAACTTCACTCCTGTATTTACTGAAACAAACCACAGTCATTCAGTGACTCAAACTGCATGCATTCATTCAGTAAGCAGAACTTAGCTCATTAGTTCAATGTCTCGAGCTTAACGCTATTCATTCAACGTATCAAACTATATTCAGTCAATGTACAAACTGTACATCTTGATTCATTTCCCATTTATTCAATATCTCAAACGTAACTCATTCGTGCATAGAACTGCATTCGTACGTACATACATTGCATCAAAATTGAAGTGTACATTCCATGACTTCACAGTTATTCCTTGATTCAACACAACAAACCTAGCACATTCATATCATCAAAACAATTGCACTCAGTCATACAACGAAACACACTCCACTTGATGTTTGAGTGTGTAGAGCCTCAATCATTCATTCAATGAGTCAAACGTTATTTATTGTATCAATGAAACAATTTTATCTCCGACATATAATGCTACAAACTGCACTCCTGTATTTACTGCGACAATCCACATTCATTCAGTGACTCAAACTGCATGCATTCATTGAATGAAACAAACTGCATGTTTTCACTCAGTGAGCAGAGCTTAGTTCATTAGTTCAGTGTCTCGAGTTTAACGTTATTCATTCAATGTATCAACTGCATTCAGTCATTCAAGGAACTGCATTGGTACGTACATCAAACATCAACCGTACATTCAATGAATCCCCACTTATTCCTTGATTCAACACAACAAACCTAGCACATTCATATGAAACCAAATGCACTCAGGCATTCAATGACACAAACTTCACATCTTATATCAAAGAGTAGAGCTAGTCTCATTCATTCAATGTCTCAAGCTTAACTCATTCATACAAAGAATCAATCTGCATTCGTACATGTGTTGCATCCAACTTCAACCGTGCATTCAATATATCAGAAGTTATTGAATCAATTAAACAGACGGATCTTCAGCATATAATGAATCAAACTTCACTCCTTTATTTAATGAAACACTCTGGATCCAAGAATTCAATGTTTCGAGCTGAACGCATTCATTGAAGGGAACAACTCCAGGCTTTCGTTCAGTGAATCAAACTTTAATCATACATTCATTCAATCAATTCCATCATTCATTCAATGAGTCAAACGTTTTGTATTGTATCAATGAAACAATATTATCTCCTACATATAATGCTAAAAACTGCAGTCCTGTATTTAGAGAAACAACCACATTCGTTCAGTGACTCAAACTGCATGCATTCATTGAATGAAACAAACTGCATGTATTCATTCAGTGAGCAGCGCATAGTTCATTAGTTCAATGTCTCGATCTTAGCGGTATTCATTCAATGTATCAAACTGCATTCTGTCATTCAATGAAACAAACTGTACTTCTTGATTCATCTCCCATTTATTCAATATCTCAAACTTAACTCCTTCGTACAAAGAAATGCATTTGTACGTACATTGCATCAAACATCAACCGTACATTCAATGAATCCACACTTATTCCTTGATTCAACACAACAAAACTAGCACATTCATATCATCAAACCAAATGCACTTAGGAATTCAATGAAACAAACTTCACCCGTTATTTGAAAGAGTAGAGCTTGTCTCATTCATTCAATGTCTGAAGCTTATCTCATTCATACAAAGAATGAATCTGCAATCTGCATTCTGCATTCAAAGTTAAATCGTGCATACAATGAATCCGAAGTTATTGAATCAGTTAAACAAACGTTAAATGAAGCAAACTGCACGTGCAACTTAAACAATGAGTGGAGCATCTCTCATTCATTCAATGTCACAAAATAAACTCATTATTTGAAATAATCAAACTGCATACATTCAGTCATGGTACAATGTTTCATTGTATTAAAACGTGTGCCCCCATTCATTCAATATAACAAACTGAACATGATACAAACTGCAGCCATTCATTCCATGAAATTATCTGCACGTGTTCAGTGAATGTGTGGATCTTCTCTCACTCATGCCATGCCTCTAGCATAGCTTATTCATTCAGACAAACAAACCACATTCAATTATTTCATTGAAAGAAACTACACTCATTCATTCAATAAATCAAATGTTATGCTTTGATTCAATGTATCAAATCAAACGCAGACATTCAATGAAGCAAACCGCAACTGTTAAGTCGACCTTCTCTCATTCATTCAATGTCACCAGCTTAACTCATTCATTCAAAGAATCAAACTGCATTCATTCTTTAACGGAATCAAACATCACTCATTCATTCAGTGAAACATATGTTTCAATGAAACAAACTTAACTCATGCATTTAATTTATCAAACTACATTCATCATTAATTCAATGAATCAAAACTGCACGTGTTACTACATCAGTAGCGCTTCCCTCATTCAGTCAACGTCTCAAGCTTAATTCATTCAGTCAAAGAATCGAACTGCCTTAATTCTTTCATGGAATCAAAATCCAGTCATTCCTTCAGAGTATCAAATGTTATGCATTGATTCAATGAATCCAATTAACTCAAGCATTTAATTTATCAACTTCTGTCATGCATTCATATAATGAAACAAACTGCACCGATTCATTCAATGAGGCAAACTGAACATGTTAATGCAATGTGAGTTGCTTCTCTCATTCATTCAATGCTTCAAGCTGAACTTATTCATAGCGAAAATCGAACTGCATTCATTCATTTAATCAAACTACAGTCACTCATGCAATGATTCAATTGTTATGCATTGATTCAATGAAACGAACTGCACACGTACATTCAATGATTCACACTGAGCGTGTTATTTCAGAGAGTGGAGATTCTCTCATTCGTTTAATTTCTCAAGCTTAACACGTTCATTCAAAGAACCAATTGCAGGCATTCTTTGATTCAAAGAATGAAATTGTATTCATTCATTCAATGAAGCAAAATGCATCCATACAAGAGAAACAAACTGCTCGTGTTATACAATGATTCTCTCAATCATTCAATGTTTCGAGATTAAATAATTCATTTAAATGATCAAACTGCACTCATTCATTCAATGAAACAAACTGCGTGTGTTGCTAATGAGTAGAGGTTTTCTCATACAATCTTTGATTGATTCAATGATTCACACTTAATACTATCACTGAAGGAATCTCACTTGATTCAGTCAATCAACTGCACTCATTCGTTTCATGAAGCAAACTGCATGTGCAAATTAAACAATGAGTGGAGCATCTCTCATTCATTCAATGTCACAAAATAAACTCATTCATTGAAATAATCAAACTGCATACATTCAGTCATTGAATAAAAGTTCTGTCATTCTTTCAAAGAATGAAGTGTAATGCATTGATTCAGTGCAGCAAACTAAACACATCCACTCAATGACTCGAACTGTAATTATTCTTTTGCCAGATTGCTAATCGTCCATTCAGTGAATCAAACTGAACTCAATTATGAATCAAACGCTTCAAAGTACACATTCATTCAATGCAACAATCTGCACATGTTAATTCTATGAGTTGAACTTCTCTCATTCATTTCTTTAAATGAATCAAATTGCACTCATTCGTTCAATGAACCAAGCTGCAAGTGTTCAGTAAAGGAGGGGAGCTTCTCTTATTCATTCAATGTTACCAACTGAACACATTCATTCACAGAATCAAACTGCATTCATTCTTTCTTGGAATTATTCTTCATTCATTCATTGTATCAAATGATTCAATGAAACATACTTAACTCATTCATTTAATTTATGAAACTGCATTCATTAATTCAAAGAATCAAACTGCACTCATTCATTCAATGAAGCAAACTGAACTTTGTATTTCAATGAGTAGAACCGGTCTCAATCATTCATTCATTTAATGAAACAAACTGCACTCATTAATTCAATGAAGCAAACTGGTCGCGTTAATTTAATGATTCGGGCTTTTCTCATTCATTCAATGTATCAAGCTGAATTCGGTCATTCAGAAATCAAACTGACTTCATTCATTGAATAAAAGTACAGTCACTCCTGAAGTGAACCAAATATTATGCTTTGATTCCATGAAATAAACTGCACTCGTTCATTCAAGGAAACAAATGGCACGTGTGAATTCAGTGAGCAGAGATTCTCTCATTCAATTTAAACTGCACTCATTCTTTCATGGAATCTAACTCCAGTTATTCATTCAATGACTGAAATGCTATGCATTCATTCATACATTTAAAAAATCAAACAACACTCAAAGAAGCAAACTGAAAGTGTAAATTCAATGTGTGTTATTTCCCGCATTTGTTCAATGTTTCAAACATGAAACAGCACTCATTCATTCAATGATAGAAACGTCATTGTTTAATCCAGTGAGAAGCGATTCTGGCATTCGTTTCGTGGTTCAAGGTTAACTCAGGAGAAAGTGAGGTCTGCAGATGTTGGAAATCAGAGCTGAAAATGTGTTGCTGGAAAAGCGCAGTAGGTCAGGCCGCAACCAAGGAACAGGAAATTCGACGTTTCGGGCATAAGCCCTTCATCAGGAATGCGGTTGGTGGGTTCCTAGGCAGAATTTGAGCCACTGGGTGGTTGGGTTGGTTTGTCCGGGTGTCCCAGAGGTGTTCTCTGAAACGTTCTGCACGGGAAGGTGCCGGGAGTGGAGGTTGAGTTGGTGGGGGCTGTGGACCTGACTCAACACTTCAACTCCGCCTCCCACTCCAGCAAGGACACGCAGGTACTTGTACTCCTCCATCGCCAGACCATAACAGCACGACGTTTGGAGGAAGTGCGCCTCATCTTCCGCCTAGGAACCCATCCTACCACAAGGGATGAACTCAGATTTCCCCAGTTTCCTCATTTCCCTTCCCCCCACCTTGTCTCAGTCAAATCCCTCGAACTCAGCACCGCCTTCCTAACCGGCAATCTTCTTGCTGACTTCTCCGCCCCCATCCCAGTCCGGCCTATCACTCTCACCTTGACCTCCTTCCACCTATCCCATCTGCATCGCACCTCCCCCAAGTCCTTCCTCCCGATCTTTTACCTTAGCCTGCTGGACACACTTTCCTCATTCCTGAAGAAGGGCTTATGCCGAAACATCGAATCTCCTGTTCCTTGGATGCTGTCTGACCTGCTGCGCTTTTCCAGCAACACATTTTCAGCTCTGACCTCCAGCATCTGCAGATCTCACTTTCTCCTCACTTTCATTCAGTCGTAGAATCAAACTGCAGTGGTTCATTGATTTAGAGAATCAAACTGCACTCTTTCATTCAATGTAACAAACTTCACGTGTTAATACAATGATAGAGCTTCTCTCATTCAAACATTGTCTCAAGCTTAGCTTATTCATTCAAAGAATCGAACTGTATTCATTCTTTCATTGGATCTAACTTCAGTCATTGCCTCAATGGTTCTAATATGATGCATTGATTCAATTAAACAAACATAACTCATATAATTAAATTATCAAACTGCATTCATTCATTAGTCCAATGAAACAATCTACACGTGTTAAATCAGAGTAGAACTTGACTCATTTATTCGTTAATTGAATCAAACTGCACTCATTCGTTCAATGTAACATGCTGTACGTGTCAATACAATGAGTAGAGCTTTTCTCAATCATTTAATGGAACAAACTGAACTCATTCTGTAAATGAACGTGTTTTTTTCAGACTGCATTCATGCATTGAATGAAACAAACTGCACATCTTACTAGAATGAGCAGAGCACCTCGCAATCATTCAACGTCTGAATGTTCCATGCCTTAAGCTTACCTCATTCATTAAGAGAATGAAACTGCATTCATTCATACATTGAAACAAACTGTAGTCATTTATTCAATAAGTAAAATGCTATGCATTGATTCAATAAATCAAGCTAAACTCCGACATTTAAAGAATCAAACTGCTATCCTTCATTAAATGAGTCAAACTGCACGTGTAGAGCTTCTCTCATTCATTCGATGTTAAGAGCTTTACAGTGTGCTTCATCCATTCAATGCCTCAAGATAAATAAATGATCGGCGCTTCTCATATTCATTGACTGTTTCTAGCTTAACGCATTCATTCTATTAAACAGTGTGTTTTCATTCATTCAATGCCTCAAGCTTTACATGTTAAATAAATGAACGGCGCTTCTCATATTCATTGACTGTTTCTACATTAACGCATTCATTCAATGAAACAACCTCCATTCATTCAATCAATGAATCAAATAAAATGAAAAGAAATATATTTACTCACTCAAACTGCAATCACTCATTCAATGAAACAAACCGCAGGTTTTAATTCAATGAGTAGAGCTTCCATTATTCATTCAATGTTACGTGCTTAACGCTTTCATTCTATTAAGCCGTGTACTCTCACTCATTCAACAAAACAAAATTAACATGAAACAAACTGCAGTAATTCATTCCATGAAATTAACTGTGTGTTCATTGATTGAGTAGATCTTCTCTCATTCAGGTCATGCCTCTAGCATAGCTTAGTCATTCAGACAATCAAACTGCAGCCATTCATTTCATTGAAACAAACTACACTCATTCATTCAATAAATCAAATATTATGCATTGATTCAATTATCAAATCAAACGCAGACATTCAATGAAACAAACAGCACCTATTAAGTAGAGCTTCTCTCATTCATTCAATGTCACCAGCTTATCTCATTCATTCAAAGAATCAAACTGCATTCATTCTTTAATGGAATCAAACTTCAGTCATTCATTCAGTGAAACATATGTTTCAATGAAACAAGCTTAACTCATGCATTTAATTTATCAAACTGCATTGATGTATTAATTCAATGAATCAAACTGCACTCATCCTTTCAATGAATCAAACAACACGTGTTACTACATCAGTAGAACTTCCCTCATTCAGTCAACGTCTCAAGCTTAATTCATTCAGTCAAAGAATCGAACTGCCTTAATTGTTTCATGGAATCAAAATTCAGTCATTCCTTCAGAGTATCAAATGTTATGCATTGATTCAATGAATCCAATTAACTCAAGCATTTAATTTATCAACTTCTGTCATGCATTCATATAATGAAACAAACTGCACTGATTCATTCAATGAGGCAAACTGAAGGTGTTAATTCAATGTGAGTTGCATCTCATTCATTCAATGCTTCAAGCTGAACTCATTCGTGCCGAAAATCGAACTGCATTCATTCATTTAATCAAACTACGTACACTCATGCAATGATTCAACTGTGATGCATTGATTCCATGAAACTAACTGCAAACGTTCATTCAATGATTCAAACGGAACGTGTTAATTCAGAGAGTGGAGATTCTCTCATTCGTTTAATGTCTCAAGCTTAAAACGTTCATTGAAAGAACCAACTGCAGCGATTCATTGATTCAGAGAATGAAACTGCATTCATTCATTCAATGAAGCAAACTACATTCATTCAATAGAAACAAACCGCTCGTGTTATACAATAAGTCGAGCTTCTCTCAATCATTCAATGTCTCAAGATTAAATCATTCATTCAAACTGAACACATTCATTCAATGAAACAATCTGCACATGTTAATTCAATTAGCAGAACTTCTCTCATTCATTCATTCAATGAGTACAAATGCAATGAAACAAACTGTGCACGTTGTTCATGTGTAGAGCTTTTCTCATACAATCTTTCTTTGATTCAATGATTCACACTTAATACTATCACTGGAGGAATCTCACTTGATTCAGTCAATCAACTGCACTCATTCCTTAAATGTAGCAAACTGCGCGTTCAAATTCAATAATGAGTGGAGCATCTCTCAGTCATTCAATGTCTCAAAATAAACTCATTCATTGAAATAATCAAACTGCATACATTCAGTCATTGAATAAAAGTTCTGTCATTCTTTCAAAGAATGAAGTGTAATGCATTGATTCAGTGCAGCAAACTAAACACATGCATTCAATGACTCGAACTGTCATTATTCTTATGCCAGATTGCTATTCGTTCATTCAGTGAATCAAACTGAACTCATATATTTTATGAATCAAACGGACTCATACATGAAATGCTTCAAAGGACACATTCATTCAATGCAACAATCTGCACTTGTTAATTCAATGAGTTGAACTTCTCTCATTCATTCATTAAATGAATCAAACTGCACTCATTCGTTCAATGAAACAAACTGCAAGTGTTAAGTAAAGGAGGGGAGCTTCTCTTATTCATTCAATGTTACCAACTGAACTTATTCATTCAAAGAATCAAACTGCATTCATTCTTTCATGGGATCATTCTTCAGTAATTCATTCATTGAATCAAATGATTCAATGAAACATACTTACCTCATTCATTTAATTTATGAAACTGCATTCATTAATTCAAAGAATCAAACAACACTCATTCATTCAAAGAAGCAAACTGAACGTGCAAATTCAATGTGTGCTACTTCCCGCATTTGTTCAATGTTTCAAACATTAAACAGCACTCATACATTCAATGATACAAACGTCATGGGGTAATCCAGTGAGTAGCGATTCTGGCATTAGTTTCATGGCTCAAGCTTAACTCATTCAGTCGTAGAATCAAACTGCAGTGATTCATTGATTCAGAGAATCAAACTGCACTCTCTCATTCAATGTAACAAACTGCACGTGTTAATACAATGATAGAGCTTCTCTCATTCATTCATTGTCTCCAGCTTAACTTATTCATTCAATGAATCACACTGTATTCATTCTTTTATGGGATCTAACTTCAGTCATTCACTCAATGAATCTCATATGATGCATTGATTCAATTATTCAAACTTAAATCATTTAATTAAATTATCAAACTGCATTCATTCATTAGTCCAATGAAACAATCTACACGTGTTAAATCAAAGAACTTCTCTCATTTATTCGTTAATTGAATCAAACTGCACTCATTTGTTCAATGAAACAAGCAGCACGTGCCAATACAATGAGTAGAGCTTCTCTCAATCATTCATTCATTTAATGGAACAAACTGCACACATTCTTTAAATTAACGTCTTAATTTTTTTTTCAAACTGCACTCATTCATTCAATGAAACATACTGTACAATACTGTACATAATACAATAAGAGGACTCTTCATTGAGAGTCAAATTGCATTCATTCTTTCATGGAATCTATCTTCAGTCGTTCATTCAATGAATCAAATTATATGCATTGATTCAATGAAACAAACTTAACACATACTACTTATCAAACTACGGTCATGCATACATTCCTTCAAAGAATCAGACTGCACTCATTCATTCATTGAAGAAATCTCCACGTTAATACAGTGAGTTTAACTTCTCGGATTTATTCGTTAAATGAATCACGTGTTAAGTTAATGAGGAGAGCTTCCCTCATTCACTCAATGACACGAGCTTAATCAAACAGCATTCGTTCAATCATTCAATGAATAAATCTGCACTCATTAATTCAATGAAACAAACTGCACATGTTATGTCAATGAGTTGAACCTCTCTCATTTATTCGGTTAATGAAGAAAACTGCACTCATTCAATTCAATTAGGGTGTTAATTCGAGTAGAGCTTCTCTCATTTATTCAATGCTACGAGCTTAACGCATTCATTCAATGACGCAATCTCTATTCATTAATTCAATCAAATTAATCAAACGGGTTAAGTCAATGAGCAGAGCTTCACACATTTATTCAATTTCACATGCTTATTTCATTCATTCAACGAACCAAACTGCATTCATTCTTTCAATAAATCAAATGTTATTCATTAATTCAATGAAATACACTGAACACGTTCACTTTTGGTATCCAATTGCATTCATTCATGAGTGACTTTTGGTTGATTCTTTGAATGAATTATCGCATTTTTTCTATTGATTATACGTGTGCAGTTTGATTCATAAAATGATTTTTCACTGATTCAATGAACAGCGTTTTATTCATTGAATGAACGATTGAAGTCTGCGAAATGAATATATGCAGTTCGATTAATTGAATGTATGAGTTTAGCTTGTTTCATTGAATAAATGACTGGTTTGATTCAATGAATGAATGCAGATTGATTCTTTAAATGAATGAGAGAAGCTCTTCTCATTTTAGTAATACGTGCAGTTTGTTTCACTGGATGAATGAGTACATTCATTGAATGACTCATTGAATGAATCAGTTTGATTCTCTAATTCAATGAATCACTGCAGTTTTGTTCTTTGAATTGATGAGTTAAGCTTGAGACATCAATGAGAGATTCTCTCCTCACTGAATTTAAACGTGCCGTTGGTTTCATTGAATTGAACGAGTGTGATCTGTTCATTGAGTCAATGCATAACATTTGATTCATTGCTTGAGTGGCTACAGTTTGATTCACTGAATGAATGAATGCAGCTTGGCTCATAAAATGTATGAATTTCGTTTCTTTCACTGAATCCATGATCATCGTTGATTTACTGAAAGAACGGTTGAAGTCTGTGAAGTGAATAAATGGAATTTGATTATTTGAATGAATGTTTAAAGCTGGAGACACTGAATGAATGAGAGAAGCCCCTCTCATTGTATTAACACGTGGAGTTTGTTTCATTGAATGAATGAGAGCAGTTAGCTGAAGCAATTTGAATGAATGTGTGAGTCGTGATATTGCATGAACTCATTGAATGAACCCGTGACGTTGAATGAATGAGAGACGGTCAACTCATTGAATTAACACATTCAGTTTGTTTCATTGAATAAAGGAGTGCAATTCCATTCATTAAATGAATGAGTTTAATTTGATTCATTGTATCAATGCGTAACATTTGATTCATTGCATGAATGACTGCAGTTTTATTTAATGAATGAGCGAATGCACATTGACTCTCAGAAAGAATGAGTTTAGCTTGAGACATTGAAGGAAGTGGGAAGCTCGACTCACCGAAATAATATGTGCAGTTTGCTTCATTGAATAAATGAATGCTGTTCAATTCATTGAATAAATTACTGCAGTTTGATTCATAAAATGTATGAGTTTGGTTCACTGAATCAATGAATGCCTTTTGATTGCTGATTGATTCGTTGAAGCAGCTCTACTCAGTGAATTAACGTGCAGTTTGTTTTATTGAATAAATGAGTGCAGTTTGCTGAAGCAATGAATTAAATGAATGCGTTAAAGTCATGATATTGAATGAACGAGGGAAGCCCTTCTAGAACTAACACGTTCATTGACTGAATGAGTGCAGCTTGTTTCATTACATGAATGAGCGCATTTATGATTCATCAAATGAATGAATTAATGCAGTTTGATAAATTAAATGCATGAGTTAAATCTGTTTCATTGAATGCATAACTTTTGACTAATTGAATGAGTGACTGAAGTTTGATTATATGAAAGAATGAATGCAGTTTGATTCTTTGAATGAAGGAGAGAAGCTCTCCTATTTAAATTAACACGTGCAGTTTGATTCATTTAACGAACGAATGAAAGCAGTTCAACTTATTCAATTAACATGTGCAGTTTGATTTAGTGCATAAAAGAATGAATGAATCGGCACAGTTTGATAAATTAAATGTATGAGTTAAGTTTGTTTGTTTGAATCAATGCATAACATTTGGTTCATTGAATGAATGACTGAGGTTTGATTCCATGAAAGAATGAATGCAGTTTGATTATTTGAATGAATAAGTTAAGCTTGAGACATTGAATGAACGAGAGACGCTGTACTCATTGTGTTAACACGTGCGGTTTGTTTCATTAAATAAATGAGTGCAGTTTGATTCTCTGAATCAATGAATCACTACAATCTGATTCTTTGAATGAATGAGTTAAGCTTGAGACATTGAATGACTGAGAGAAGGTCTGCGCATTGACTAAACTCCGTGCGGTTAATTTCATGGAATGAATGGAGTTTGTTTCATTGAATGAATGCGTGACATTGACTGAATCTGAGACGGACGACTCATTGAATTAACACTTGCAGTTTTGCTTCTTTGAATTGATGAGTGCAGTTTGTTACATTGATTGAATGCGTTAAGATCGTGATTTTGAATGAAAGAGAGAAGCTCTACTCACTGTATTAGCACGTGCGGTTTGTTTCATTGAATGAAAGAGTGAAATTTCATTTATTAAACGCATGAGTTCAGTTTCAAACTTTGAATCAATGCCTAACATTTGATTAATTGCGAGTGACTGCTGTTTGATTCAATGATTGAACCAATTCCCCTTTATTTTCTCTGAATGATTGAGTAAAGCTTGAGGCATTGACCGAATGAGGGACGTTCGATTCACTGAATTAACAGGTGCAGTTTGATTTATTGAATGAACGAATGCAGTTAAATTCACCGAATGAATTAATGCAGTTTGATTCAGAACATTTAAGATTTATGTTTGTTTCACTGATTCAATGAACATCGTTTCATTCACTGAATGAACAATTGACGGCTGTGAAATGAATGAATACAGTTCGAGTCTTTGAATGTATGAATATACTTTGTTTCATTGAATCAATGTTCAAGATTTGAGTCATTGAATAAATAACTGGTTTGATTCAATGAATCAAATGATGCAGTTTGATTTATTGAGTCATTGTATCAAACTTTATTAGGCAAAGAGCACTCATTCATTTAATGAAACAAACAAAACGTGTTAATTCAATGAGTGGGGTTTCCCTCATTGAACCAATGTCTCAAGCTTAACTCATTCATTCAAATAATGAATCTGCACTTATTCATTCATTGAAGAAAAGTTCAGTCATTCATTCAATGAATCGAAAGTTATTCATTTATTCAATGAAACAAACGCAAACTCATACATACAATGAATCGAACTGCAATTATTCCTTTCACAGATTTCAATCTTAATCCATGCATTTACTGAATGAAATTTCACTCATTCCTTCAATGCAAAAACCGTTGCGTGTTATTGCAACGAGCAGAGGATCTTTCTTTCATTCAATTTCACGAACTTAGCGCATTCAATCAATGTTACAAAGTGCACTTTATCCATTCAAAGAAGCAAACTGTCTGACTCTTTGAATGAATGAGTTAAACTTGACACATTAATTGAATGAGAGAAGCTCTTCTCACTGAATTAAAACGCGCTGTTTGTTGCATTGAATGAGCGAGTACATTTTGTTGCATTAAATTAAAGCATTACGTTTGATTCATGGCAGGAATGACTGTATCAATGAATGAATGCAGTTTGATTCTATGACTGAATGAGTTAAGTTGAGGCACTGAATGAATGGCAGAAGCATTAACTATTAAATTCAAACGTTCAGTTTGCTTCATTGAATGAATGAGTTTTGTTTGATTCCTTTAATGAATGAATGGATACAGTTAGATTCCTTAAGTGAACGTGTTCAGTGTGTTTCATTGAATCAATGAATAAGATTTGATTCATTGAAAGAACGAATGCAGTTTGCTTCACTGAGAGAATGAATGAAGTTCGATTAATTAATGTTTAAGTTAAGTTTGTTTCTTCGAATCAATGAATAACCTATGATTCACTGAATGAAAGATTGAAATTTGATAAATTAAACGAATGAATGCAGCTTGATTCTTTGAATAAATAAGTTAAGCTCGAGATATGGAATAAATTAAAGCTCACTGACTCACTGAATTAACCTACTCACTGAATTAATCTAGCAGTTTTGTTCATTGAATAATTGAGTGCGGTTTGATTCACTGATTGAATTAAATGCAGTTTGTAACATTGCATGTATGAGTTCGGTTTAATTTATAAAATGTATGAGATAAGATTAGTTTCACTGAATCAATGAACACCGTTTGATTCGCTGGATGAAGGGTTGAAGTCTGAAATAAATAAATGCAGTTCGAGTCATTGAATATACGAGATTAGTTTGCTTTATGAGTCAATGCATAACATTTGATTCATTGAATAAATGACCGAAGTTTGATTCAATAAAGGAATGAATGCAGTTTGACAAATTCAATGAAATATTTAAGCTTGAGACATTGAATGAATGAGAGAATATCCACTCATTGATTTAAGACATGCTGTTTGTTACCTTGAATGTATGTGTGCAGTTTTCTACATTGAATGAATGCGTCCTTTCATGGAATGAATGCTTTAAGCTCGTGACATTGAATGAATGAAAGAAGCTCCACTCATTGACTTAACATGGGCAGTTTGTTTCATTGAGTGAGTGCAGTTCGATTCACTGATTGAATTAATGCAGTTTGATCCATTGCATGTATGAGTTCAGTTTGATTCAGAAAATGAATGAGTTAAGATTTGCTTCACTGAATCAATGAGCATCGTTTGATTACTGAAAGAACGATTGAAGTCTGAAATGAATGCATTTCGAACCAATGCAAAACATTTTATTCGTTGAATGAATGAGTTATTTGAATTAGTGAGTTAAGACACTGAATGAATGAGAGAAGCTCCATTCATTGAATTAAAAAGTTCAGTTTGCTTCAGTTAATGAATGAGTGCAGTTTCATTTTTTAAAATTGAATTAATTAATGCAGTTTGATCCATTGAATGTATGAGTGTAGTTTGATTAATTGAAGGAATGAATGAATGCAATTGCACATTTTAAATGAACAAGTGCAGTTTATTTGATTGAATGGATAAGTCCAGTTTGTTTCATGGAAGGAATGCGTTAAGCTCGTGACATTGAACGAATGTGATAAACTCCACTGTATTAAGACATGCAGTTTGTTTCATTGAATGAATGTGTGCAGTTTGTTTCACTGAATGAATGAGAGCACTTTATTTTGTGGAATGAATGTGTTAGGCTCGTGACATTGAATGAATGAAGTAAACTCTACTCATTGACTTAACGTGTGCAGTTTGTTTCGTTGAATGAATGAATCCAGTTTGATTCATTAATTGAGTTTATTTTGATTCATTGATTCAATGCATGACATTTGATTTAATGAATGAATGACTGTAGTTTGTTTCAATGAATGAATGCAGTTTGATTCTCTGAATGAATGAGTTAAGCTTGAGACATGGAATGAATAAGAGAAGCTGCACTCATTGAATTAACACGTGCTGTTTGCTTCATTGAATGAATGAGTGCGGTTTGCTTCATTGAACGAATGTTCGAACACAGTTTGTTTCATTGAATGAATGAATGCTGTTCGATTAATTAACCTCATTCAGTATTCAATGTCTCGAATTTAAATCATTCAATCCGAGTTTCAAACTTCACTCATTCGTTCAATGAATCAAACTTCATTCATCCATTCACTGAAAGAAACTTCACTCATTCAACGAATGAATCAAACTGAATTCATTAATTCAGTGAACCAAACGTCATTCATTCATTCAGTTTATGAAACGTCATTAATTGATTCACTGAAAAGAGCTTCACTCATTCAATAAATGACTGGCTCTTAACATATTCATTCATTTAACTAAACTGCACTCATGCATTCAATGAAGCAAACCTCATTTATTAACTCAGTGATTTATGCTGAAATCATTCAATCAAAGTTACAAATTTCACTCATCCATGCAATTGATTAATTCAAGTAAAAGATTTGAACTCATACCCTGATTGAAACAAACTGAATTCATTAATTCAGTTAACAAAACTTCTCTCCTTCATTCAATGAATTCATTAATTCACTGAAACAAACTTCACACATTCAATCAACATGTGGCTCTTCTCTCATTCTTTCAATGAATCCACCTTCAGTCACTGATTCATTGAAATGAGCTTAATTCACTTACTGAATGCATTGTTTCAGTTAAGCAATCTCCTCTCATTCATTCATCGAATCAAGCTGCCCGCTTTTATCCACTGTTACATAACGCCTTTCTTCACGCATTGACTCGAGGTTAAATCATTCAAAGTTTCAGATTTCACTCATTCACCCAATGATTCAATCATCATTCTATGATTCAATGAAACGAGCCTAACTCAAACAGTAAAAGTCTCAAATACAGTCACATAGATGAGTTAACTCCAGCAAGGGTGAGAGAGCTAGGCAGCTAGAGCTTTTGTGGATATACCCATTTCAAACAGGTAGGCTGTTTTGGAAAATGTAAAGGGTGATGGATTCTCAGGGGAACAGAGCACAAACAGCCATGTTTCTGGCTTTCAGACTGGCTCTAATGCAACGAGGAGTACGTCGGCTTCCAAGAGATCAATTGTGTCAGGATATTTTGTAGTCAGAGGTACAGGCAGACGTTTCTGTGGCCAGCAGAGAAAAAGCAGAATAGTGTGTTGTTTCCCTGGTGCCAGGGGCAAGGAAATCTCAGAAAGGGTGCAGAATGTTCTCACGGACGACAGGGGCCAGCAGGAGGTCCACATTGCAACCGACGACATTAGAAGGGGCAAGGTTGAGACTCTGAGGCGAGATTACAGAGAATTAGGTATAAATTTTTAAAGGAGGTCATCAAGGGTAGTAATATCCGGATTATAACCAGGGCTAGGAGCTAGTGAGATCGGAGGATAGAGCAGATGAATGAATGGCTGAGGATCTGGTAGATGGATTCACATTTTTGGTTCAGTGGAATCTCTTTTGAGGTAGAAGTGGCTTGTGCATGAAGGACGGATTGCACCTAAATTGGAAGAGGACTAATATACAAGCAGGGAAATTGGCTGGAACTGCTTGGGAGGATAAGGATAAACTAGTAAGGTCGGGGGGCGGTGGAATGGACGCAGGGAGATAGTGAGGAACGAGATCGATCTGAGACGGGTACAGCTGAGAACAGAAGAGAATTAAACAGTAGACTGCTGGAACAAGGTTGGACTAATCAGTTAAACTGCATCAATATCAATGCACGGTGCCCAACTTAATGAACTCAAGGCATGGTTAGGAACATCGGACTGGGATATCATCGGAATTACGGAAACATAGCTCAGGGATGAGCAGGACTGGCAGCTGAATGTTTCAGGGTACACATATTAAAGGAAGGAAAGAAAGGGAGGTATTAGGGAACGGAGAGTGCCATTGTTGATAAGGGATAGCGTTACAGCTGTGCTTAGCGAGGATATTCCCGGAAATACATCCAGTGAAGTTATTTGGGTGGACGAAGGCAATTTGATATATTAAATCAGTTTGATTCATTAAATGAATGAGTGTCATTCACTGAGTGAACGATTGAAGTTTAATTCATAAAATAAATCAATGCAGTTTGATTCCTTGAATGAATGAATTAAGCTCGAGACATTAAATAAATGAGAGAAGTTCTGCTCACTGAATTAATACGTGCAGTTTATTGCAATGAATGGACGAGTCCAGTTTGTTTCGCTGAATGAATGCGTTAACTTCGTGATATTGAATGAATGACAGAAGTTCTACTCATGGAATTAACACGTGCATTGAATGAATAAGTGCAGTTTGATTCATTGAATGAATATGTTAAGCACGTGACATTGAATGAGTGAGAGAATCTCTCATCATTAACATAAGTGTGGTATTTTTCATTGAACGAATGAGTACAGTTTGATTCACGAAATGAATGAATGAGTGCAGCTTGATAAATTAAATGTATGAGTTCAGTGTGTTCCATTGAATCAATGCATAACATTTAATTTAGTAATAGAGTAGTGATAAACGGCTCCAGTTCGGAATGGCAGGCAGTGACCAGCGAGTTAGCGCAGTTTTTTTTTACAATATATGTTAAATAATGTAGAAGATGGTATTAGCAATAACATTAGCAAATGTGCTGATGATACTAAGCTGGGCGTCAGCGTGAAATGTGATAAGGATGTGGACAAGTTAGGTGAGTGGTCAGATGCATGGCAGATGCAGTTTAATGTGGATAAATGTATGGTTATCCACTTTGGTGGCAAGAACAGGAAGGCAGATTTCTACCTAACTGAAATCAATTTAGGTAAAGGGGAAGTACACAGAGATCTGGGTGTTCTTGTACACCAGTCAATGAAGGTAAGCATGCAGGGACAGCAGGTAGTGAAGAAGGCGGGCCTTTATAACAAGAGAGATTGAGTATAGAAGCAAAGAGATTCTTCTGCAGCTGTACAGGGCCCAGGTGAAACCACACCTGGTTTACTGTGTGCAGTTCTGATCTCCAAATTTGAGGAAAGACATTCTGGCTACTGAGGGAGTGCTGCATAGGTTCACGAAGTCAATTCCTGGAATGGCGGGATTACCTTACACTGAAAGACTGGAGCGACTGGGCTTGTATACCCTTGAGTTTAGAAGACTGAGAGGGGATCTGACTGAGACATATAAGATTATTAAAGGATTGGACGCTCTAGCGGCAGTAAACATATTTCTGCTGATGGGTGAATGCCGAACCAGAGGACAAAGCTTAGAAATATGGGGTAGACCATTTAGGACAGAGATGAAGAGAAACGTCTTCACCCAGAGGGCTGTGGGGCTGTGTGGAATGCTCTGCCCCAGAGGGCAGTGGAGGCCCAGTCTCTGGTTTCATTTTAGAGAGAGTTGGATAGAGCTCTCAAGGATAGTGGACTCAAAGGTTATGAAGATAAGGCAGGAACAGAATACTGATTAAGGATGATCAGCCATGATCATATTGAATGGCGATGCAGGCTCGGAGGGCAGAATGGCCTACACCTTCACCTATTGTCCATTGTCATTGAATGCGTGAAAGAAGTTTGATTCCATGAAAGAATGAATGCAGTTTGATTCTTTGAATGAATAAATTAGGCTTGAGAAGTTGGATGAATTAGAGAAGCTCTACTCATTGCATTAACACGTGTAGTTAGTTTCATTGAATGAATGAGTGCACTTTGATTCTCTGAATCAATTAGTCACTGCAGTTGGATTCTTTGGACGAATGAGTTAAGCTTGAGACATGGCATGAATGAGACAAGCTCCACTCATTGAATTAAAACGTTCAGTTTGCTTCATTGAATGAGTGCGTGCTGTTTCATTCTTTGCATTCATTAATGCAATTTGATCCATTGAATGTATGAGTGCAGTTTGATTCATAAAATGTACGAGTTAAGTTTGTTTCCCTGAATCAAGGATCATCGTTTGATTCACTGAACGAAGGAATGAACGAATGCAGTTCGAGTCATTGGATGCATGAGTAGTTTGTTTCATTGAATCAATGCATAACACTTGATTCATTGAATAAATGACTGAAGTTTGATTCACTGAATGAATGAAGGGAGTTTGATTATTTGAATGAATGATTTAAGCTTGAGACATTGAATGAATGAGAGATGGCCTCTCATTGTACTAACACGTGCAGTTTGTTTCATTGAATGAATGTTTGCAGTAAGCTTCATTGAATGAATGAGAGCACATTGTTTAAAAGAATGAATGCGTTAAGCTCGTGACAGTGAATGAATGAAAGAAGCTCCACTCATTGATTTAACGTACAGTTCGTTTCATTGAACGAATGATTGCAGTTTGTTTTATTAATTGAATGCGATAAGCTCGTGGCACTAAATGAATGAGAGATGCTCTACTCATTGAATCAACACGTGCGGTTTGTTTGATTGAATGAATCAGTGCAGTTTGGCTAATTGCATGTCTGAATTTAGCTTGATTCGTTTAATCATTGCATGATATTTGATTTATTGAATGAATGACTGTAGTTTCATTCAATGAATGCAGTCTGATTTTCTGAATGAATGAGTTAAGATTGAGACATTGAATGAATGAGAGAAACTCCAGTATTTGAATTAAAACATTCACTTTGTTTCATTGAATGTACGAGTGCTGTTTCATTCTTTTAATGAATGATTCATTCTCAAGTTGAATCAAACTGCATTGATTCATTTGAGTGAACCATCCGAGTTTATTAATTCAGTGAATCCATCTGATTTCAATGAGACTGTTTTCACTCATGCTTGTCATAAAACAAACTTCACAATTTGTCCGACCAGTCAAACTGCACTCATTCATTGATTGAAGGAAGAAATTCATGAGGACAATGAATGAAACTGCATTTATTCAATCAATGAAAATAACTGCAATCATTCAGTAAATGAATCAAATATTCATTCAGTGAATCAAATTTCACTTATGCATTCAGTGTAGCAACCGCATTAATTCCCTCTATGAATTGCTGTCCATTCATTAATTTTCTCAATGTAGAAAACCTGACTCATTCATTCAATGAATCCAACCATATTCATTTAACGAATTCAACTTTGATCATTCATTCATTGTAGCAAACTTCATTAATTCATTCAACGAATAAAACTGCTTCATTGATCAATGGAAACGTCATTCATTAAGTTAATGAATCGAACTGCATTCATTCAATGAAAATATCTCCAAACAATCTTTCAACGAATCAACTTTTAATTATTCATTCAATGAATGAAACGTCATTCATACATTCAGTTTCGCAAACGTCGGTAATTCATTCTATGTATTGCATTGTATTCATTAATTTGTCGATTCGAGGTATACGCCTTTACTCAATGAATCAAACGTCACTTATTCTTTTAATGAATAAAACTTGACTCATTCATTTAATGAATCAAACCATATTCATTCAATGAATCAAAATTTATTCATTCGTTCATTGGAGTAAACGTCATTCATCCAGTCAACAAATCAAGCTGCACTCATTAATTGAAGGAAGGGAACTTCATTCATTCGGTCAATGAATCAAACTGCATTAATTCTTCCAATCAAAATATCACCAATCATTTTTCCAATGAATCAAACTTTGCTCATTCATTCAATGACTCAAACTTCATTCATATATTGATTGCAGAAATCGTCATTAATTCATTCTGAGTTACGTTGCATTGATTAATTTGCTGACTCAACCTACACTCCTTCACTCTATAATTCAAACGTCACCAATGCAGTGAATGAAACTTGACTCAATCATTCAAAGAAACAAAGTTCACTCATTCATTGAAGCAAATGTCATTCATTCAATGATTGTGATTGGAGATAGTTTCAGTGAATGAATAAAGGTTTATTCATTCATTCACTGAAACTATCTCCAATCACAATCTCTATGAATCAAACTTCACTGATTCATTCATTGAAGGAAACTTCTTTCTTTCATTCAATGAAACAAACGTTAATGATTCAGTCGTTGAAGAAAAAACTTGCAATGACATTCATTAATTCATTGAATAAAACTTTACACTTTTAAATTGAATCAAACTAGATCTATTCATTCAAGGAATCAAACACGAGGCTCCAACAGCACTGATGATGTTCCCTAGCCAGGGAACGAAACGTTTGCAGCAAAAACTTCTAGCTCGGCGAGCAGAACAAAGGAATCAAACTTCAGTCATTCTTTCACTGAATCAAGCTTCAATGATTCATTCCAGAAATCAAAGTTCTTTCAGTCAATCATGAGTCTAACTTCATTCATTCAAAAATTAAATCTTCCCTCATTTATTCAATGAATCTAATCACATTCATTCGTTCAATTAATCAAACTTCACGCATCGATTCGGAGTATCAAACTTCTTCCATTCAGTAAATTAATCAAACTTCATACATTCATTAAATGATTCAAATTGCACTCATTCAGTTAATGAAGCAAACTGCATTCATCAATTGTGTGAAACGAACTTCAGTGATGCTCGCAATGAATCAATCTTCACTCATTCATTCAACGAAACAAACTTAATGCAAACCACGATTTCATTCAATAAATCAAATTCCATTCATTTAATAAATCAATCGTCACGCATTCATTCAATTAATCAAATGTTATGCATTTATTCAATGAATCATACTAAATTCAGACATGCAATGAAGCAAACTGCACTCGTTCATTCAATGGTCTGAATGAGTGAAGTTCGAGCCATTGAATGGATGAATGCAGTTTGCTTTATTTAACGAATGAGTGATACTCAAATCATTGAATGAACGAGTGAAGTTTCCTTCATTAAATAAATGAACGCAGTTTGGTTCATTGAATGACTGAATGAAGTTTAATTCATTGAATAATTGAATGTAGTTTGATTCATTGACTGAAGGCGTTCAGCTCTTTTCATGAATGACGTTTGATGCATTGAATGAATGATGTCTGATTCATTGAAATAATAAATGCAGATGAATTCATTGAATCTCATTTCATGGATCATTGAATTAAGTTTGATTCATTGAAGGAACGAGTGAAGTTTAATCAACTGTATGAATAATTGATGTTTTATTCATTGCGTCAACGAGTGACCATTGTGTAACTGCGAAGCTTGATTAATTGAATGAATACAGTTTGATGCATTCAATGCGTAAGTGAAGTTCAATTAATTGAACGAATGAATGTGTAATGTTTCACTGATTTATTGAATGCGGTTTGATTCATTGAATGAATGAGTGAATCCCGAGTCGTTGAATGAATGAAATGAAATGAAATGAATCAGTGAAGTTTGATTCAATGAATGAATTAATGGATTCGATTCATTGAACGAATGAGTGAGTTTGAATCATTAATCATTGAGTGAATTTTCAGTCAATTAATTAATGAATGCGGTTCGTTTTATTGAATGAATGAGCGAAGCTCGTTTTATTTTATCAGCGAATGAAGTTTGGATCATTGAATGACTGGGAGAATTAACTAGTGCAGTTTGATTCATTTAAAATTAGTGAAATTCATTCATTGAATGAATGATGTTTGATTCTTTGAAAGAATGAGTGAATTTGATTCATTGTATGAACGAGTGCAGTTTGGTTCTTTGAATGACTGAATGAATTTTAGTTCATTGAGTGAATTAATGAAGGTTGATTATTTGAATGAATGAGTGAAGTACCATTCATTGAATGAATGGATCAAGTGTGATACTTTGAATGGACTCGTCCAGTTTGATTCATTGAATAAATGAGTGAAGTTTGCTTTAACGAATGAACGAGTTATGTTTGATTCACTGAATGAATCAGTGAAGTTTGAAACATGGAACGAATATATAAAGTTTCTTCGTTGAAGGAGTGACTGCATTTTGAGTAAATGAATTAATGAATGCAGTTCGATACATTGAATGAACGAGAGAACTTTGATTCATGAATGAACAAATGCAGTTCGGTTTCAGTTTAGTGTTTGGGTAATAGTTTGGGGTCGGGTTAGGACTTGGGTTCGGCTTATGTTTAAGGTTGAATGAATATGAGAATCTATTTTCATTCAATCAATGACTAAAGTTTGATTAATTCAATTACTGAATGAAGTTTGTTTCATTGAATGAATGAATACTCTTTAATTGCTTGGAAGAGTGAGTGAAGCTTATGTCGTTGAATCAATGAATGCCATTTGATTCATTGCTTGAATGAGTGAAGCTCGAGACAATCAATACAGTTGCCTCAATGAATGAATGATTTAAGCTCAAGACATTGAACGAATGAATGCAGCTTGATTCTATGAATGACTGTGAAGTTTATTTCATTGAATGAATGAATGAAGGAATGCAGTTTAATTCAATGAATGAATGCATTAAGCTCTTTTCACGCCATCAATGAATGACATTTGATTCATTGGATGAATGTTTAAGCTCGCGTCTTTAAATGAATTATGTTTGTTTCAATGAATGAATACATGAAGATTGATTCAATGAATGAAGAAATGAAGTTTGATACCTTGAATGAACTAGTGCAGTTTGATTGATTGAATGAATAAGTGAAGATCGATTCAAACTGCAAGGAATGACGTTTGATTAAGTGAAAGAATGTAAGAATTTAAATTATTGAAAGAAAGTGAAGCTCGGACGTTTTCATTGGAAAAAAGGATCAGAGGGGACCTAATTTGGCTGTACAAGATAATTTAAGGCATAGATAGAGTTGATAGCCAGAGACATTTTCCCAGGGCAGAAATTGTTAATACGATAGTTTTAAGGTATTTGGTGGAAAGTGTTCGAGGGTATGTCAGAGGCGGGTTCTTTATGCAGTGAGTTGTGAGGGCATGGAATACGTTGCCAGCAGCAATTATGGAAACGAGGTCACTGGGGATATTTGAGACTGCTGGACATGCATATGGTCACAGAAATTGGAAGGATCGTATATTGATTTACCTTACATGAGAATCACTGTTCTGTGATGTTCTGTGTTCTGTGTTCACACGAATGAGAGCATTTAAAATATAAACAAATGCCAAGGTTTTGGGCAATTGACAGAGGGAGAGAAAGGGAAACGTTTCATGGATAGATGTTATAATGTGCTTGAGAATATAAATGTATTAAAATAAAGACACTGCCAGACCACATTGCCAGCAAGAATAACTGATGGACGGGACATTGGTGTGAGTTCTGAAAGAAGTCGTGGAGTATCGACACAAAATTGCTTTGGCAGGTTCAAGCTGGAACTCCAATTAGCGGATTATTAACGTCGTTATGACTGTATTTCAAAGTTTAAAGTTCAAATCACAGATGGGATGAGCCAGTGAATTATATTCTGAAGGTGTTAACAGCTACTATTAGGAATGGGCAGTGTGTCAGAATCAACACATGAACAAAGGTGTCACCAGAGTTGTAATTCATCTACTACAGACTGAGATATCGGCTAGGGATGGATTGGAGTGAGAGGAAGGAAATAGAGTTTGCAACCAGAACAGTAGGGCGGCACGGTGGCACAGTGGTTAGCACTGCTGCCTGGGTTCAATTCCCGACTCAGGCGACTGACTGTGTGGAGTTTGCACGTTCTCCCCGTGTCTGCGTGGGTTTCCTCCGGGTGCTCCGGTTTCCTCCCACAGTCCAAAGATGTGCGGGTCAGGTGAATTGGCCAAGCTAAATTGCCCGTAGTGATAGGTAAGGGGTAAATGTAGGGGTATGGGTGGGTTGCGCTTCGGCGGGTCGGTGTGGACTTGTTGGGCCGAAGGGCCTGTTTCCACACTGTAAGTCTAAGTCTAAGTCTAAGTCTAAGTAGACAGTGACAGCTGTGCTCAAATGTTTAAACAGCGAATGCAGCAATACAATGAATCTCAATTCTCAGCTGAAACTGCCAGAATTAAAGAAAGATCGTGTGAATAAACAATCTCATTGATGCAGGTAGTGATGGTTGGAAAATTAATGTATGGATTGAGAGTCTCAGTAGAAACAATCTCATTGGAAAGATTGTAGATCAAATTTAAAGAACAGTAATAACCATTAAGTTTTTTTTATAGAAATGATAAATGGATAGGTGAGACTCACTGGGGACACCAACGATAGCCAGAATACGATCATAGAAATATTGAATAATGCGAAGAGCGTAATAGATCTGCCATGATAATGACAAATGATCATAATATGTCGAAAGGTACCAAACATCCCCGGATAAACGCCTGTCCATTGTTGCAACATTCCAGTCTAGCATTCCCAGATTTTTGACACATTGCAGTCTAATATTTTCAGGTTCTGATCTCTGCTCCCCCTCTCTTGAGCCGCTGATTACTTTACAATATTGTAGCTGATGGTTGCACTCAATTCTATGGTATAACACATCGAACTGAGTCCATTTGCTATAAAAAGATGGAAGCTCTCCACTGGGATAATTAGAATCCATGCAGGCAGGCATTAATCACAGTCAATGAACAAACAGGTTTAGTTAACCCTTTCTCTCCGTCACTTTTAATATCGCAATAAAATGGAACGTATACTTTGTCTGGATCAACTGTATGAGGGGTGCTGAGGGATGGAACATAGATCTTTCAACTTTATAAATCTTCCTTTTCTTATAGTTTTGAGTCGTGCCAGAACACTGTAGGTTTGAGTATGTCCCACGCTAGACAGGGGTATAATAACAGACAAGCTGAAAAAATGTTTGGAAGGGTATTTCGAGAGACCATACCTCATTATGTTTTGCCCATTCAGGCTTCAACTCATTGAGGGTGGGACGGTGACTCAGTGGTTAGCACTGCTTCCTCACAGCGCTTGGGACGCGGTTTTGATTCCAATCTCTGGCGACAATTGTGTGGAGTTTGCACATTCTCCTCGTGTTTGTGTGTGTTTCCTCAGAAGGTTTCAGTTCGGCAAATTGGTCATGCTAAATTGCCCAAAGTATTCAGGAATGTAGGCTAGGTATGCTCGCCAGAGGTAAAATAGGGTAATGGCTCTGGTTGGCTTAATCTTCGAAGGGTCAGTGTGGACTTGCTGGGCTGAAGGGCCTGTTTCCACACTGTAGGGATTCTCCAAAGAAAAACTAATGTTTGTATCTGTGTCATTTTCATTTGGTGAGGTAGAGAGATCGTCTGCACGAGGCCGAGTGAGTTTCCTTCTGCTGTTGAATTGATCTCGCATTATTAACTACCCACCCACCCCATGGTGTCACTCTCTATCAATGCCAGCCCGATTCGCCAGCCTATCATGGCTTGATGTACTCACCATTGCCCAGATGTTTGGATATTCCGTGATTCCTGGCACTGGTGCCATCTTTAAAAGACCAATGTCAAACGGTTGAGCTTTCTCAGTTTGGAGCTGCCCAGTACCCTTTAACATGAGTACAGCGAATAAGAGGCAATTACACCACGACCTTTCGATTCACGAATGACGTGGTAAATGGGCCAGTACAGAGGATATCATATCACCAGAGCCACCGAGCATGTTCTGAGCTCACCACCCGGCTGAGTGCAATATCTGTGACCTGAAGAAGTGTCAAGTTTCAAAAACCTTGGTCGCTCTGTCAGGATAAGAGTCACTGCATTCTTTTTGCTCCCTCACATCCACTGTGTGTCTGCTGTAGCACCCCGAACAAGGTTCATAACCCAACATTCTCACGACTACATGCAGCAACTTCCCCCTCTCTCTTTCTCTCCCCTCTACTCTGTCCCCACCCTGACCACACTGATTAAACTGTTGGAGATGGAGGACGAGATCTGCTGATGTTTTCAAACGATATTGGCGTCGCTGTTCCCTATTATAGTTAAGCAGGTGGTTGTGGATTACCCTCTTCCTGCTTTCAGGGGTGGCACGGCGACTCAGTGGTCAGCACAGCAGCCTCTCAGTGCCAGGGACCCAGGCTGAATTCCAGCATCTGCTAACTGTCAGCGTAGAGTTTGCACATTCCTCCAGTATCAGCGTGGGTATCCTCCCTCGTTCCAACAATGTGCAGATTAGTTGAATTGGCCATGCTATGATTGCCCATAGTGGACAGGGATGTGCAGATTAGGTCCGTTAGCCACGGGAAATGTAAGGTTGTTGGAATAGTGTGGGCGAAAGGGTTAGGTTGCTATACTCTCCGGTGGCTTACCTTAGACATTCTGGGCCGACTGGCCTGTTTCTGCTCTCATATCATTCTTTGATAACCGCTGCAATCTTCGGGTAGTAGCTTGACTCATAATGATCTTAGGGAGGCAATTCCAGAATTTTGACTCAACAACAATGAAACAATGGTGCTACTTTTCCAAGTCAGGGAGGCTTGCTTTTGAAAGCAAAATGGAATGTGATGTTAATGCCATGTAACTTCTGCCCTTGTACTTCTAGATGGCAGTGAGTCTGGCTTTCGAACTTGCTGCTAAAGGCTTTTGCCTGAATTTCTCGATTACTGACCTCTTTAACACCCAATCTCCTTTTGCTGCTTAAACACAATTTTCTTCGCTGTGTGTCAGAACCTTTCTAATTAGGTTTCAACCTGACGTCAGCTTCCAGATCTGGCCTCACAAAGTTTGTTTGGTCTGTTCCTTTTCTTTTATAAAAACTGTCCTAAAGCCCACCAGTCATTTACAGTTCATAATAAACGAAAGCATAATACCATGAAAAGAATGAGAAACCAAAAAGTGTTCTCGCAAAAACTGAAAATAATTTGGTTTTTATTCATTCGCTCATGGGATGTGCGTGTTGCTGGCTGGGCCGGTATTTATTGCCTGTCCCAGGTTTGCCTTGAGAAAATGCGTCCTTGAAGTTAATAGTTTCAGTCTCTTTCCCTGGAAATTGTTGAGAGACTGGAGCTCGAACAAGGACAGAAAAAAATACTCAGGCTCTGACAGTTGGGAATCCACTGTCTGTTGCACCCTGTGGAGTCAATGCTTATCCTTGTCAAACATAAACAATGGGATAATCTTGAAATACACTGATATCTTCCTGTTCCCGTTCTCTTGGTTTATTATCAGGGACTGTGATGGGAACGTGTAAGGTTGTGGAAGTCAGTGAGTGGTGGGATCTTCTGAATTTTGGCGCTGCAATGTTGTTTCGAATTTGAATCAATTTTCTCTTTCTCCCTCAAGTAATTGTTTCAGTGTTGAAGCCGAATGGTGTACGTGGGTGTGGAGTGGGTGTTGCCTGTCTGTCTTCCCTGATTTTCCTTTCTGTGTTTGAAAGTCTGTCTATCTGCCTGTGTATCCCTTCTCGGTCTGGAAACCCGATTGTCGCCTTGGGTCTTGAATTCCTGGTTTGGAAGTCTGCCTGCCTCCCTGGATTTCCCTTCTCTCTTTGGAAGAATCTCTATCTGGTCATGTGCTCTTTCCTCTGTCTGGAAGAATGTTTATCTCCGCATGTTTTCATTTCTATTTTTGGAAGTATGTCTGCCTCACTGGGCTTTCCCTTCTAATTTTTTATGCTTCTCTGTCTTTCAGGATTTAGCCTTCTCTGTATGGAATCCTGTCTGTCTTCCGGGGCTTTTCCTTCTCTCTTTGGAAGCCTATCTGCCTCCAGCGACGTGTCCTGCTCAGAGTGGAAGCCTCTGTTTCCCCAAATGTTCCATTTTCAATCTAGAAGCCCGTCTGTCTCCCGGTTCTCTTTTTCTCTGTTTCGAAGCCTGTCTGTCTTCTCAGGATTTTCCTTCTTATTTTTGAATCCTGGATTTTCCCTGTCTAATTCGATACAATGAGATGATACCTTTGGAATGAGATGTTAAACCCTCTTTCCAATTAAAGATACCATGCTAGTATTTGATGCGTACCACCCCATACTTTGACTTATGGATCTCTCAGTCAAGAGTGTGTCGCTGGCAGGGCACCGCCTTCATCAGGCTTTTGCCTAAAACGTCAATTCTCCTGCTCCTCGGATGCTGCCTGACCTGCTATGCTTATCCAGCACCAAACTATTGAACTCTAATCTCCAGCATCTGCAGTCCTCATTTATGCCTTATGGATATCCCAAACAACATCAACTAATAAATAGATAAATGACCAGTTTTTCTTGATCTCTTTTCGATGCAGCTTTACTTATTTCTCGATAGAATACTTCAAAGGTCTAATTGTGGTACCACAAGAAAAATACTGGAGAAATTCAGAAGGTTTGGCTGCATCTGTGGAGAGAGAAACACGATTAATGTCTCAAATCCAGAATTACCCTCCTTTAGTTCTTCTTACGTATAAATTCTTGATCAGTGAGGAATCAAGGGTTATACATAAAGGGCAGGAAAGTCAATGCAAAGAATTTCGGATCAGCCATGATTGTATTGAATGACGAAGCAGGCTCGAGGCATTTATTCCTGTTCCTATTGCTTATGACCTTGTGTTTCTCCATGACATGCTGTGCTTTTATTTCAGGTTCCTTTTCAATATCTGCAGTATTTGACTTTTAACATTGAAGCACATTGGGATGTCTTGAAGATGTGAACGTGTGACGATACCATGGCTTTAAAAGATATATTTTGTCCTTTTTTAAAAAAATAATCTGTTCAAAATCAATTGAGTAAATAACTTGTGAGGCCTTGGTTTTGTTCTTATTTATTTTTGAAAATTAGAAGCAGCCTGAAAGGTGGGGTCAAGCTCAAGGTTTTAGCTTTTGCAGTTGCTGGTGTTCAGCTGTCCCTCTCTGTGTGACAGCTGAAAGTTGGGGATTTCCTGTTGCTAGATTTGCATGCGAGACAATCTGTTTTACTGAATTTGCCTTTGTCAAGAATGTGTTTATGGGATGTTATTTTATTAGAACAGTTAGTTAACCGTAATTCGGATAATTCTTTCATTTCGTTGAACATTTCAATAGAGTTACAAATAACCCAATTCTTTTTTATAGTTTGTCTGTGTTTTAATACATGGTTAGCCAGGTTAGTTCTCATGGAATACAGGGAGAACACGCCATTTGGATAAACAAATGGTTCAAAGGTGGAAGACAGAGGGTGGTGGTAGAGGGTTGTTTTTCAGACTATGAGCGTGTGACCAGTGGAGTGCCACAAGGATAGTTGCTGGGTCCACTACTTTTCGTCATTTATATAAATGATTTGGATGTGAACATAAGATATATCATTAGTAAGTCTGCTGATGTCACCAAAATTGGAGGTGTAGCGGGCAGCGAAGAAACTTACTTCAGATTACACGGGATCTTGATCAGATGGGCCAATGGGCTGACAAGTGGCAGATGGAGTTTAATTTAGACAAACGCAAGATGCTCCATTTTGGGAAAGCAAGTCTTATCTGGACTTATGCACTTAGTGATAAGGTTCTATGGAGTGTTGCTGAACCAAGTGACTTGAGAGTGCAGGTTCACAGCTCCTTGGAAGTAGAATCGTAGGTACGATCGTGAAGGCGGCGTTTGATAAGCTTTTGTTTTAAAATTTGTCACAGTATTGAGTAGAGGAGTGTGGGGGTGGGTGGTCTTGCGGCTCTGCAAGACATTGGTTAAGCCACTTTTGGAATATTCGGGAGGATGTTGTGAAACTTGAAAGAGTTCAGAAAAGATTTGCAAGCGTGTTTCCAGGGTTGTAAAATTTGAGCCATAGGGAGAGGTTGAATAGGCTGGTGCTGATTTTTTCCCTGCGACGTTGGAGGCTGAGCGGTGACCTTTAAACAGGTTTATAAAATCATGAATGTGTTGCTGGTTAAAGCACAGCAGGTTAGGCAGCATCCAAGGAATAGGAAATTCGACGTTTCGGGCATAAGCCCTTCATCGTCTTTCCTGATGAAGGGCTTATGCCCGAAACGTCGAATTTCCTATTCCTTGGATGCTGTCTAACCTGCTGTGCTTTAACCAGCAACACATTTTCAGCTGTGATCTCCAGCATCTGCAGACCTCGTTTTTTACTATAAAATCATGAAGGCATGTATAGGATAAAATAGACAATGTTTTATTTCTCGGGGTGGGGAGTCCAGAAGTAGAGGTTAAAAGATAAAAGGGACCTAAGGGGCAATCATTTTACACAGAGGGTGGTGTGTGTATGGAATGAGCTGCCAGAGGAAGTGGTGGAGGCTGGTACAATTGCAACATTTAAAAGGCATCATGAATACGAAGTAATTAGAGGGATATGGCCCCATTGCTGGCAAATGGGACGAGATTGGGTTCTTATCCATTCCCTTATTTTTCTGAATTTTTCACTGTCTAGGTTTACTTCCTGATCTCTCTGTGACTGCCTACCCTTTTCTATTTTGCTCCTTGCTGTCCCTCCCTCCCCAGCCTCTCTCTCTATCTCTCTCTCTCGCTCTCTTTCCCTCTCTCTCCACATTTTTCTCTCTCTCCCTTGCTCTCTCTCTTCTCTCCCTCTCTCTCTATCTCTCCCCTCCCCCGGTCTCTCTCTGTGTCTGTCACTAGCTCTCCTTCTTACACTGTTTATTATTTTTCTTTGTATGGCTACCCTGCTGTTTACCTCTCCCCATTTCCTTTCCCTGTTTTTATCTCACTGTCTGCATGAACGAGCATTCATACTAAGGAGGACGCAGATGATTCCTGCGGACTGCAGTCTTGCTTTCTCCACTGAGGCTTTTAGTCATAAAGCTGGTTTAGATTAGATTAGATTAGATTACTTACAGTGTGGAAACAGGCCCTTCGGCCCAACAAGTCCACACCGACCCGCCGAAGCGCAACCCACCCATACCCCTACATTTACCCCTGACCTAACACTACGGAAAATTTAGCATGGCCAATTCACCTGACCCGCACATCTTTGGACTGTGGGAGGAGCCGTGCCGGTTAGTCTCTGTACTTTCTCATTGTGCTTTCCACGAGAGAAAGAACTTTATTCGATGGAGGTATGGCAGGGCTTTTACACCAGGTGCTTGGATAACGCAGGACCTATTCAGGAGGGGCAGTGTGTGAGGGCAGTGACGAAATGAAGTTGCACAGGCAAGGGCAGTTCGACTGCGGCCATGTTGCTGACTTGAACGAGGCTGAGAGAATGGGCAGAAAGGAATAATGTGATGAGGGTTATTCAACAGGAGTTTGTCCTTCACAAATTGTGTTTCGCAAGTCTCATTTAGCTCTTCGAGAGGGTGGCCAAAGAGGTGGATAAGGGTAAAGTGGTCGATATAGTACATATGGATTACAGTAAGGCATTTAATAAGGGTCCTCACGGTATGCATGCAGAAAAACATGGAGGCATGAGATTCAGGGTGATTCAGCAATTGTGATCAGACATTGGCGAGCTGAACGACGCAGCGGGTGATGGTTAATGGGAAATATTCATCCTGAATTTCAGTGACTCGTGGTGCACCGCAAGGATCTGTTTTAGATCCACTGCTATTTGTTATTTTCATAACTGATCTGGCTGAGGGCATAGAAGGATGGATTAGAAAATTTGCGGATGACACTAACGTCGGCAGAGTGTGGATCGTAAAGAAAGATTTTGTCGGTTACAGAGGGATATAGATAAGCTTCAGAGCTATATTGAGAAGTGGCAAATAGAGGATAGATGTCAGGGGAAGTTTCTTTTCTCAGAGAGTAGAAGGCGCGTGAAAGTCACTGCCTGCAAAGCACTGCCTGCAACAGTAGTAGACAATTAAGGGTACTAAAGTGGTCATTGGATAAGCATATGGACGAGAATGGAATAGTGCTGGTTAGATGTGCTGTAATGTTTTGTGTTCGATGTTCGATGACAGTGAGTGTATGGAAGTGACTATGAGAAATAAACAGGCAGGATGCGGGCGAGGCTGAGAGATATTGACAGGGAGTTCATGGGAGAGGCTGCTAGAGATTTACAGGGCGATGTTGGGAGAGTGTGAGACAGATTTAAAGAGAAGGATTGGAAGAGGCTGATAGAGACTGATAGTAGGGGATGGATAGGCTGAGTGTGATTGAAACGGAGGGCTGAGAGAGATTGACGTGTATGGGAAAGACTGAGAGAGGTTGACAAGGAGCGTATGGGAGAGGCTGACAGATTGACAGGGATGGTATGGTACAGGCTGAGAGAAATTGACAGGGAAGGTATGGAAGAAGCTGAAAGAGGTTGAGAGGGTACGGATAGGTGGGACTGAGATAGATTGGTAGAGAGGACATGAGAGAGACTGGGAAAAATTAACAGGTACGGTATTGGAGAGAATGAGACAGGTTGACTGTGAGGGCATGGGAGAGTCCGAAAGGGATTGAGAGTGAGGGTATGGAAGAGGGTGTGAGAGATTGACGGTGAGGTTAAGGAAGAGGGTGAGAGAGATTGACAGGGAGGGTATGGGAGAGGGTGAGAGAGATTGACAGGGACAGTATGGGAGAGGGTGAGAGAGATTGACAGGGATGATATGGGAGAGGTTGATAGAGATCATCAGGGATGGTATGGGAGACGTTGATCGAGATTTTAAGGACCGGTATGAGGGAGATTGAGAGGGAGGGTATGGGGCATGGTGAGAGATATTGACACAGAGAGTTTGGGAGAGACTGTGAGAAACTGGAAACAGAATATTGGCAAGTGTGAAGTTATTCATTTTGGATGCAATAACAAAATAACGCATTAGTACTTAAATGGCAAAACAAAGCTGTGGCCAGCTGCAAGACAATAGTACTTTGATTCTACAACATGAATCACAGAAATCTATCACATATGCGCAGCAGGTAATCAGGAAGACAAAATCAATATTGGCCTTTGTTTCAAGAAGTTGGACGAGAAATGTAGAGACGTCTTACTGTGCCTGTATAACTGTGGCTGAGAATGGTAAGGGTATTTTGAAATTAGTTTTGTTTTCAGTGGAGGCAGTTCACCAGGAATATCCTTGTTATGGAGGGATGGTCTCATTAGAAAAGGTTAAACAGTGTAAGATTCTTCATACCGGCAGGTTAAAAAATCACTGATTTCTTTGAATTACGGAGGATTCTTAAGATACTTGAGAGTATAGCTGTTTAGAGCGTGTTTCCCCTCACATGAGAATATTGGGCAAGACTGTATAGAATCAGTATAAAGGAATGCGAAGTTCTAACTGAGATGAGGAAGATTCCTTCTCTTACGCAAAACAGAGTCTTTGGATCACCTTCAGACAGAGAGCTGTGGGGGGCACAGCGACAGATTTTTGAGCAGTAGGGGTATTTAAGATAAGATTTCCTAAAGTATGGAAACAGGCGAATCGACTGAACAAATCCACACCAACCTTCCGATGAGCGACCAACCTCCCAACCTCTACTTACCCCTGAGTAATGCACCCAACAGTATGGGACATCTGGCATAGCCAATTTATATGACTTTCACAGTTTGGACTGTGGGAGGAAACCGGAGCACGTGGAGAAAAGCCATGCAGACACAGGGAGAATGTGCTAACTCTACACAGGCAATCATCTCAGACGGGAATCCCAGGCGCTGTGAGGCAGCAGTGCGAACCACTGAGTCACCTAGATGTCCACATTAAGGTTTCAGAGAAAGAGAAGGAAAATGGATGTGAGGAATAATTGGATCAACAATGATCCAATTATCCTCGCATCCACTTTCCTTCTCTTTGGCTCAGCAAATATCCATTTGATTCTTTTTATATTTATTCATGGGTCGTGGGCAGCGCTGGTTTGCCAACATTTAAAACCTGTACTCAGTTACCCTTGAGAAAGCGATGGTGAGCTGACTGACAGAACCATTGTTGTCCAATAGCTGTGGGACGAGCAGAAATGCGCTTTGGTAATGACTCTGCAACAGTGAAGGAACGGCGATATATTCCGAAGTCGGAATGGCAAGTAACTTCTCGAGAATCTTTCAACGCTGTGGTTTTGCCATGTATCCCCTGATCTCGACATGCCGGATATAATTTATTGCGTGTTTGGAATGCGCTCAGGATTTTTGCTTCTTGCAATTGGTAAACACTGCTGCTACGAACCATTGACAGTGGAGTGAATGGATGTCTGTTAATGTGATGCCAAATGAAATTGTTAATTTGTCCTGGATGACGTTCATCTTCTTGAGTGTTGTTGTATCTGCATCCATCCAGGCATTTGGAGAATATTCCATCACACACCTGACTCACGCTTCGTATATAATGGATATGGTTTAGGCAGTCAGGAGATGAGTTACTCGCTGCAGTATTCCGAGTTTCTGACCTGCTGTTATGGCCAATGTGTGTCTGTGGCGAGTCCAGTTGAGTTTCTCTTCATCGGTAATCCAACGGATGTTAATGGTGGGGAATTCGGTAATGGCAACATCATTGAAGTTCAAGACTCAGTGGTTAGGTTGTCTCATACTGATGAATATCAATTCGGGTACGAATATTATTTTCGACTTGTCTGCACAAGGTTGTAAAGTCTGCAGAACGTGTTGTTTGTGAATGGGGAATCAGGCTTGAGCAGTAGATCATCTGACACTTGTCCATGATTCTTATGGTCTTATTGGAATTATGAGGAACTCTCTAGTGATTTGAGTCTTATTTGTTCTATAGATAGTAACTATAATTATTAGAATTCACTTTTTCCGTCTTCAGGACTGTTCTGCAGTAGTTCCTCAGGGTAGACTCCAATCCCCAAACATCATCATCTGTATCATCAATGACCTTCTTTCATTCGTAATGTCATGAGTGGGATATTTGTTGATGATAGCATAATGTGGAGCAACTTTTGTGACTCACTAGATACTGAGGCAGTCCATCTCCAAATGCAGTAAGGTCTAGAAAAGTTGCAGGTTAGAGTGAACAAGTGACATGTGACGCTCTTACTACACAAATGTCAGACAATGACCATCATGAACAGTGGGGAATCTCACATTATCATTTGTAATTCAATGGCATGATCATTGCACAATACTTTGCTATTGCCATCTGGTGTTACAATTACAGTTCATAAGCCGTGAATCTTGCAGTTATTAACTTTTTCTTGTCTCGCCAAAGCTTTTCCACCATGCAAAAGTCTCAAGTCAGAAAAAATATACACATTTCTGCACGTCTCTCAGTAACTGCAGATCTAACAGTTCAACACGATCAAAGACCAAGCATCCTATTGATTTCTGCTCATCCTCAGCAGCCGGAATGAATACTATTGCAGCCTTTAGATGGCACGTTCCACATCCATTAGCAGTGTCATTTGGAAGGGGTAGGACAGTATTTTTGTATTACAGACCATTATGCATTAGTGTCTTATATGATTTTTTGGAATGATCCAAAATAAACTGAGGGCTGGATGTTTAGATTGGGTCACTCCAATTTCACTAAGGTAAGTAGACATTTACTTAACGTGAACTCGAAGCAACAACAAGAAAATATATCGGAATCAGAGTAATGACAGGTATTCTGAGGTGAGATTAAAGTGTTCCCATAGAGTAAAAAGGCTCAGTCTGGCAAATCCAGGGCTCCCCAGATTTTCAAGAGCACAGGGCGAGAACAGGAAATTATATGTCAGACAGTGCAAACTCCATATTGCAGAAAACAAAGTTATGCGAAATGTGAAGCAATGTAATCCAAAAAGAAATTCGGAAGGGAAAAGTGTGTGTGAAACGATGCTAGCAATAAATATTAAGCGATCTTCAGTTGGTTTTCTGTTCAATGCAGCGAAAGACAATAATTAAAGGAAGGATCAAAACCTTTAATACAGTTAAAAGCCAGCTGAACTACCTGACAGCACGGAGTGTTCTGAACAAGATACAATGTGACAATTTATATGCAGGTTAACTTTTGTTGTAGGGAAAATACTTAAATCTATTATCAAGGAGTAACTAGTAAAACACTTAGATAGAAATTGTCCCATTGAACAGATGCAGCATGGGTTCATGAAAAGGCAAGACATCCTTAACTAATTTATTTGAATTCTAAGAAGACATTACAAGCACTGTGGACAGCAGGAACCCAGTAGATACAGTTCATAAAGATTCCCAAAACGTATTTGACCAGATGCCACACAAAAGTCGGCGAGATGAGATGAAGATATGTGACATTACAAGCATGAACAGAGGATCGGTTAACTAACAGCAAGCGAATAATGGGGATAAATGACTTTTTTTTAGGTTGATGACCAAGACTAGTGGTGTGCCTCAAGAATCAGTGTTGTAACCGCAATTATTAACAATTTACACGAATGATTTGGTGTTGGGGACCATGCATGGTGTGACCATGCTGACATTAAGATGCATGGTAGAGAAGAGTGTGCAGAGGACTGTGAAAGTTTGCAGGGGAACATCGATAGTTTAAGTGAGTGGGCAAAAGTCTGGCAAATGGAGTACAATGATAATAAATATGAAGTTATTCATGTTGGTAGGAGTAACACTAAAAATGACTGCTATTTGAATGGTAAAAGATTGCAACATGCTGCAACCTGGGTGTCCTTCTGCATGATTCACAGAAAGTTGGTTTGCGGGTACAATAAGTAATTAAGAATTTTGCCCTTCATTGAGAATGGGATTAAGTTTAAAAGCAGGGAGGTTATGTTGCAGCTGAAGGGTGCTGGTGAGGCCACACCTGGAGTACTGTGTGCAGTTTTAGTCTCCACAGTTCAAAAAGGATGTACTGGCACTCGAGGGGCACAGAGGAGGTTCATTGAGTTGATTCTGGAGTTGATGGGTTTTAATTATGATAGGAGACTTAGTTTTCTGTAATTATATTCAGTGGAATTTAAAAGATTGAGGAGGGATTTCATAGAAACTTCGTAAATTATGTAGGGAAAAGACAGAAGTAGAGGGGATATTTGTACTGGCTGGTGAAACTCGAACAAGAGGGCATAGCCTCAAATTAGCAGATTTACGACAGAATTGAGAAGTAACTTTTTTCACACAATTGGTTGTGAACCTGTGGAAGTCCCTGCCTAATAAAATAGCTGAGATTTCCTCATTGAATGATTTTAAAGCTAAGAAAAATAACTTTTTGAACAGTGAACGAATTAAGGCTTATGGTGAGAGGACAGGTTAGTGGGGCTGAGGCCATGAAAAGACCATCTATAACCTTTTGGATTAAATAACAAGCTCAAAGGGCCAGCTGGCCTACTCATGGTTATTTTGTTGTTATTGTGGTTTATACTGTATCTGAATATGGGAATGGGGCGCATTCAAGGGAGGAACTCTGACTGAAAGATCTTTGCGGAAGGAACAATTATACCATGATACAAAATCAGATTCAGTCTGGGAATGAGTAATTTGGGTCAGAATGAAGTGTGTTTAACTTTCATAAGGAGAATTACAATGAAATGAGTTTCAGATCAGTGAAGGTTAATCGGTCAGATTGATTTACAGGAAAATTTTACAGCAACTGAGGGTCAATACTGAAGGAGTGCTGCACTGTTGGAGGGTCAGGACAGAGGGACCACTATACTGTTTGATGGTCAGTACCTGGGGAGCGCTGTCAGAAGGTCAGTACTGAAGGTGTGCTGCTCTGTCGGAAGAATCACCGCTGAGGTTGCGCCGCACTGTCAAATGTTAGTGCTGAGGTAATGCCATACTGTTGGAGTGTCCCTTTACGTTTTTTGTCTAATTCCACTCCACAAACTCCTGATTGAATTCTCTCAAGCTGCTCTTTCAGACAATATGTTTCAGACCCTAACTCCTCCTTCAAATCTGCCTCCTCCACCCTCTCAGGCAGCATATCCAGTCCCAAACACCTAAATTGACCCTATCTTAGCCACACTCTCAGGCACCGTGTTCAAGACACCAACCCCACGCTTGACAACATTTAAAAAACATTTGGACAAATACATGGATCAGAAAGGTTGACAAAGATATTGGTTAAGTCCAGGGAAATATAGTTAGCGTTGATGGATATTTTGCTTGGCACAGACCACTTTGGGCCAGCGTCCCTGTCTCTATGCTGTCGGACTCTGTGACCCTGCCTCTCCTACATTCTCAGACACCATGTTTCTAATCCGAACCCCTCAATTGACCTTTCCCTCACCACACTCTCAGGCAGTGTTCCTGTCCCTAACTCTGCTTTCGCGACACTCTCAGGTAACACATCCCAGGCCCGAACCGCTTCAGTGACAGTATTCTCTCGATTCACCCTACCTCCCTCACACAAAATCAAGCTAGTTAACTGAGTTTTGGTGGGTGGCATTAGATTGACTTTATATGGTTTTAACACCTTTACTGCTATTCTCTTTAATTCTGTTGTTCAATGCTCTGATTGTCAGACACATTTAAGTGACTACTCAAGTTTTGAAGAGACTGAAGGGTGAGAACAAGGAGAGAATCGTAGGGACCCAGAGATGGAAAGCAGAAGGATGTCTGTGATTTTGTTCTTGAACATATCTGAGAACTTCATCTTCCTGTGTTTAATCAATGTTTTATATTTCTTACGTTTTGCCATTCATGGATTTAATCTCTATGATTACCTGCCTATTACATATGACTTCAGTGCAGTTGGTTTCATGCTGCAAAATGTAAGTTGTGGCATAAACAAATAATAGTTTAGGCATGCAGCAAATAGCAGAAATTCAGTAAAATAACCGAGTCCACGAATTCCTTGCATTATGAACAAATAATGTCGGAGGAGGGTGCCACTGTTTCCAGACTATTGAATTTGTTTTTACTTGTGGGATGTCAGTATCACTGGCTAGGCCCAGCATTTATTACCCATCACTAGCTACTTTTTGAGAACGTAGCGGTGAGTTGCCTTCTTGAAATGCTATAGCCCATGTGCTGTACATAGACCCACAATGTTGTAAGGGAGGGAATTCCAGGATTTTGATGCAGCAACACAAAAGTCGACGTGATATATTTCCAAGTCGAGTGGTGAGAGGCTCTATCCTTCTAGATGGAAATAGTCGTGGGTTTGGAAGGTGTTGACTGAAGAACTTGGGTGAATCTCTGCAGTGCATCATGTAGATGGTACACTACTGCTATTGATAGTCGGTGTTGGAAGGAATGTGTTTGTGGATGTGTTGCCAATCAAACAGGCTGTTGTCAAGCTTCGAGTGTTTTTTGTTGCTGCACTAATCGAGGCAAGTATGGAGTATTTTGTCACATCCCCAGTGCAAGGAAAGTGTTTAGCTTGGGAATCTGTGGATTCCCCATCATGGACAATTCCTTTGGATTGAGCTTTGTAAATGGAATTTCCTGCTGGATAATTCCTCTCAGCTTGGAACCTTCCATAAGTCTCATTTATAACCAAATTCTTCAGCGTGTTCTGATGAAATTAAATAGAATAGTTAATCAGATAATTTTTGTCTATTAAATACATGGTCTCACTACTCAGTAACGTATCATTAGACCCAATGCTTATGCCACAAACAGTCATATCAGCTGTTTCAAATTAAGAAATTGTGGCAGGAGATTACATGGAATTATCATCACCCATTAAACAAATAAATGAGAGCAAGTGACTGGGCTCCCTATTTTTTAGCATCAAGCTTCCCAATTCCAATAGGCTGCTACTCCTGTGTATTTTTATCAGAAACTTCTTGTCATGTGGTGACAAATCAAAATAGTGCAACAAAGCTCCCTTGTTTTGAAAGTGATACGCCCTCTGCTGGCTTCCCCACACCACTGCACATGAGTGTTGGAAGGTGAAAACTCTCACGGATTCAGTCAGAGAGGGAGAGAGCATTCGAACATTTCAGCGCAGGATAGGCCCTTCGGTCCTCCATGTTGCACCGACCTGTCATACCAATCTGAAGCCCATCTAACCTACAGGCAGCAGCTCACAGCACCATCCAAACAATCAGCACAAACAATACAGAAACACACTCATAGAAAAACACCGAGACATACACATAAGGCTTGTAAACAGAGGGTTGCATTTGGGCTGAGTTCCCTCGTTATGGAACAAGCTCATGTGGAGAAATGTTGTGCTCCCTCTGCAATGTGGAAACGATTTGTCTTTGCACAATATTCCTGACATTATACACATTAAATGGAGTGGTTCCACTGCACCAGACGTGAACTTTTAACTCTGAGCTTTCTTCACAAATGCTGCCAGACTTGCTCAGCTTTTCCAGCACCTTCTCTTTTGCTTCTGACTTATAACTTTGGCAATACTTTCAGTTGTTACTTGCAATGTGAGAGAACACAGACTTTGATATTTCCTCCCAAACAAAATCTGCTGTTTGTGCAGTGATGTGGAGTGTCCAGAAGAGGGTGGCATTTCATCACTTTAAAATCAAGATGGAGAGCCAGAGCAAAAGTGAGGACAGACAGGATTCAGTCCCAAAACAACAAAGAAAACATTGCACAGAAATATTGACATGGTGAAACACACAGATAAAGAAGAGAGAGGGAGAAAGGGAGAGTGTGAGAAAAAGACAGACAGGAAAAAAAAAATGACACAAAGAGAAAGAGTGAGAGGATGGAGAAAAAGAGTCAGAGAGAGAGAAAGACAGATAGTGAGGGAGGAAGAGAGGACAGAGACAGAGAGAGAGAGAGAGAGAGCGATGGACGGGGCAGCGGAGAGGACAAGAGACTGGGAGAAAGAAGGGCAGAAATTGAGAGAAACAGATTCAGGGAAAACTCTAACAAACACAAATAGGAGTTAAAACATGGTCAGATTGAAGGGATAATACTCACTATTCCGTTGTTCCCAGCTCTCTCGATAGTTTTTCACACGCATTCTCTCCGAATGCTTGCTTCTGCATGGAAATGTGCCCATATTTGTCATAGAGTCATATTTATACAGCACAGGAACAGACCCTTTGATCTAACTCGCCCATGGCGACCAGATATCCTAAATTAATCTTGTCCTATTGGCCAGCAATTGGCCTATATCTCTCAAAATCATTCCTGTTCATATTCCCATCCAGATGCCTTTCTCAAAGGGAAAGTTACTTCGTACCCCTTCTTCTCCACCGCCCCAGTTTGGATAACAATGCGTGTAAAACCTGGGTGAGATTGGAGGGAAAGGTGGATCCCACTGAATCAAGGTAAAATGGATGGCTGGAAAATGGGAAGCCTTCAAAACAGAGATAACAAGAGTCCAGAAACAGTATATTCCTGCCAGGGTGAAAGGAAAAGCTGGTAGATGTAGGGAATGCTGGATGACGAGAGAAATTGACGGTTTGGTTAAGATAAAGGAGGAAGCATATGTCAGGGACCGACGGAGAAATCAGGTGAATACTTAGAAGAGTAGGAAGGCAGTAGGAGTATACTTAAGATGGAAATCAGGAGGGCAAAAAGGGGGCATGAGATAGCTTTAGCAAATAGTATCAAGGATAATCCAAGGATTTCTTTCAAATACATTAAGGGCAAAAGAGTAAATGGGGAGAGAATAGGGCCCCTCAAAGATTTGCAAAGCAGCCTATGTGTGGAACCGCAGGAGATGGCGGAAGATATTAAATATGTATTTTGCATCAGTTTGTATTGTGGAGAATGACATGCAAGATACAGAAAGTGAGGAAATAGATGATGACATCTTGACAATTGTCCATATTAAAGAGCAGGTGGTGCTGGATGTCTTGAAATGTATAAAATTGGATAAATCCCCGGACCTGATCAAGTGTATCACAGAATTCTGTGAAAGGTGAGGGAAGTGATTGCTGAGCCCCTCTGCTGAAATATTTGTATCATCGATAGACACAGGTGAGGCGCCAGAAGACAACAGGTTATGTAACGTGGTGCCACTATTTAAGAAAGGTGGCAAGGAAAAGCCAGGGAACAATAGTCCTGTGTGACTGACATCAGAGGTGGGCAAGTTTTTGTCCTGAGTGAAAGGACTTACATGCATTTGGAAAGGCAACGACTGATTAGGGATAGTCAGCATGGCTCTGTGCATGGGAAATCATGTCTCATGAACTAGATAGAGTTGACTGAAGTAACAAAGAGGATTGATGAGGACAGAGCGGTGGACCTGATCCATATGGACATCTGTAAAGCGCTCAACAGGCTCCCCATGGGAGGCTGGTGAGCAAAGTTAGATATCATGAAATACAGTGCGAACTTGTCATTTGGATACAGAACTGGCTCGAAGGTAGAAGAAAGAGGTTTTTGATGGAGGTTTGCTTTTAAGATTGGAGACCTGTGACTAGTGGAATGCCACATGAGTCAGTACTGGATCTACTACGTCTTGTCATTTTCATCAATGAATTGTATGTCAACATAGGAGGTACAGGCAGTGAGTTTACAAATAGAGTCATAGAGATGTACAGCATGGAAACACACTCTTTGGTCCAACCTGTCCATGCCGACCAGATATCTCAAACCAATCTTGTCCCACCTGCCAGCACCCGGCCCATATCCCTCCAAACCCTTCCTATTCATATAGCCATCCAAATTCCTCTTAAATGTTGCAATTGTACCACTCTCCACACATCCTCTGGTAGCTCATTCCATACACGTATCACCCTCTGCGTTAAAAAGTTGCTACTTAGATCTCTTTTATATCTTTCCTCTATCACCCTAAACTTATGCCTTCTAGTTCTGGATTCCCTGATCCCAGGGAAATGACTTCGTCTATTTATCCTATCCATGCCCATCATGCTTTTATAAACCTCTCTAAGGTCACTCCTCAGCTTCCGATGCTCCAAGGAAAATAGCCTCAGCCTGTTCAGTCTCACCCTATACCTCAAATCTTCCAACCCTGGAAACACCCTTGTAAATCTTTTCTGAACCCTTTCAAGTTTCACAACATCTTTCCGATAGGAAAGAGACCAGAATTGCACGCAATGTTCCAACATTGGCCTAACCAGTGTCCTGATTAGCCACAACATGACCTCCAAACTCCTGTAATCAATACTCTGACCAATAAAGGAAAGCATAACAAACGCCTCTTTCACTATCCTCTCTACCTGCGCTCCGCTTTCAAGAAGCTATGAACCTGCACTGCAAGGTCTCTTTGTTCGGCAACACTCCGTGGACCTTGCCATTTGGTGTATGAGTCCTGTTAAGTTTTGCTTTCCCAAAATGTAGCACCTCGCATGTACCTGTATTAAACTCAATCTGCCACTTCTCAGCCCATTGGCCCATCTGGTCGAAATTCTGTTGCAGTGGAAATTCGCTGTCCACTGCACTTCCAATTTTGGTGTCATCTGCAAACTTACTAACTGTAATTCTTATGCACGCATCCAAATCATTTATGTACCCTGTGTCACTGAGTCCAAGACTTCCCAATGCCGTTTCCCCGGTCACTATGACAGAGCAGAGGGTTCATGGAGGAAAAAAAAAAGCGAGGACGGTATGGTGGTTCAGTGGTTAACACAGCTGCCTCACAGTACGAGAGACCCAGGTTGAATTCCACTCTCAGGCGTCTTTTTGTGTGGAGTATGCTCATTCTCCCTGTGTCTGTGTGGCTTTCTTCATACAAATAAATGATGGGCAGGTTAGGTGAATTGGTCTTGATAAATTATCCATAGTGCTTAATGCATTAGTTAGAGGGAAATGGGTCCGGGTGAGTTACTCTTCGGTGTTGGTGAGGATTTGGTTGGCCTAAGGGCCTGTTCCCACACTGTCGAGAATGGAATCTAATCTAAAATGCAAGGAGAAAACTTAGTGGGCCGAAGGGCCTGTTTCCACTCTGTAAGTAATCTAATCTAATCTCTATTTGTTTGTGCCTGACGGTCAGCTGCAGTCAGAAATAATCTCAGTTATGGCAGCTGCATCAGCGATACTGAGGTGCACAAAGAATTCTGAAAGAGTTAGAGAGAACTGTCACTCGATTGTTGGAGATGTTAATCTGGCAGTAGGCCCAAATACAGTTGGAGTCTTTCCTCCTTTGATCTGTGATTAAATACGTCACCGATGTTGCCTCAGAGCAATGAAAGAAACAATTGACAGTTCACAGTCGCAGTAATACTTACTATAAACAACATGGAGAGGAAAAAGAATCTTCTACTGTCAGCATTTGACGAGGGATGGAAAGTGTATTTATTGCCAGCAGGAAATTAAATTGAGTAATTTCCACTGTCTTACTTGGGTATGAATGTAAAACCGAAGCCTGAAAGTCAATAACTGCATGTTTCGAATAATGTTGGTAACTTTCACATTTTTAGTATTGGAAACTGGATCTGTGGGAGAGATGGGATCTGTGTGCGTTGGCGGTCTCCCAACTGCAGACAGACAGTCCATATTCCTTCTGGTGTTTATGCATCGTCTGCTGTGCCATATGTAACGACACGGACAGAATACACACCCCCCGCTACCCAGGCTTGATTTATATAGGCAGCACAGAAAAGATTTGTCCCGTGCAGTAATCTGTAAAAATTCGAGAGGCAAAGAATAATTAAAGTAAAAATTAACAATTTTATTTCTTAAAGTATGACAGAGACTAATTAAATAACAACTACTTACAACTACTTCCTTTAGGGTATCTTTTACTTTCCCTTCTACAATACTTATCTGATCAAATCCTCGAGCAAGATTTCCCAAAAAATCAAATTTCAAAACCAGGCACTTCTCGAATATTCCCTTTGTATCTTCACTGTCGATGCTCGTCTTCTCAGGGAATTCTGTTTCACTATATATATATATATATATATATACACACACACACACACACACACACACACACACACACACACACACACACACACACACACACACACACACACACACACACACACACACACACACACACCTTGAAAAGAGGTGTATTCGGGCAGGCTGTCCATGCTGGTCGCTTGACAGTTGTCCCCTCAACTGTTCAATTATAACCAGTCTTTTATTCAATTATAATCCCAAATCATTGGATCGTTTCATTGGTTTTTAATATTGTCAATAGACTACATTCAAACTTGTGTGTACTTTGTTATTTTGGGATATAATGTAAACGGATTGGCCGAATCTGATTTGATTTGTATCGTACCAACTCAGCAAGTGCTACCTGCTGGACCAAATGTTACGTTGTAAATTTAACAGCACTCTGTATGCTTGCTAATTCCTTCACTCTCTTAAAGGTACAGTGTACTTCTACACCTTTGTAACGGCCCTCCCCTTTATCAAAAAAGGAACCACCATAATGAAAGAATGGCCTCTTTTTTCTTATTCTTTAAACACATTACCCTAACATTAACCTCTCCTTAACTTTAATGTCAGATAACTCTCTCTCTCTCTGTGTGTGTGTGTGTGTGTGTGTGTGTGTGTGTATGTGTGTGTGTGTGTGTGTGTGTGTGTGCAAACACTAAATAAATGCAACTGGCATCTAAACTTTGTCAATTACACCTGCAATAATGCAACTGCGATTACATTCCCATGACCTGTTACATGTAAAAAACTAAACGTCTGTAACATAAGACTCCAACGACATAGGCCCATATTCTGATCTTTAAAGCTTTCTAAGAATGTAAGATGATTGTGATCCAAGTATACATCCATCTCCAACGCATTGTTCGTGAATTCACATTATAATGTTGTAAAGTGAGTACCAATCTCAAAAATTCTGTTTCTATTGTAAATTATTTCCTCTGGTGGATGTTGAGCTTCTTCGAAAAGTAGGCAACAAGCAGATCAATCAAATCTATTCTTTTTTTCCCAGTCTTAAACGCAAAGCGTCAGATTGTTTCATTGGTTTTAATATTGTCAATATACTAAATTCAAACTTGATTCGAAGTTGACATTTGGGGCACGCTTTAAACAAATGGGCCGAATTCGTATTTGTTTTTGCCATCATAGCAACTCAGCCAGTGCCCATTGCTGCACCAAATGTTACATTGCAATTCTCCATCACTCTGTGTGCTTGCTAAGTCCTTCACTCTATTAATGGTATCGTACAGTTCCACATCCTCATAACAACGTATGAACTTAAGTGACGAACGAGTGAGCTAGGATAACGTACAGGGGACAGTAAGGCATATTAATGCAAGAATAATTAATTTAATTAATGTGGTCAGAGATAGGGACAAAGCATAAAAGTTTGTGAGAAGATTTGTAGCTCGAGTGGTCATTGTTGTGGTTCTGTTCGCCGAGCCGGGAATGTGTGTTGCAAACGTTTCGTCCCCTATCTAGGTGACATCTTCAGTGCTTGGGAGCCTCCTGTGAAGCGCTTCTGTCATGTTTCCTCCGGCATTTATAGTGGTTTGTCTCTGCTGCTTCCGGTTGTCAGTTCCAGCTGTCCGCTGCAGTGGCCGGTATATTAGGTCCAGGTCGATGTGTTTGTTGATAGAATCTGTGGATGAGTGCCTTGCCTCTAGGAATTCCCTGACTGTTCACTGTTCGGCTTGGCTATAATAGTAGTGTTGCAGAGTGTTGTGCTCTGTGACAGGGCTGATGATATTTTAATGAATTTTCTGAAAGGAAGCAGAAATGGGTACGTTATGAATGAATGAAGAATTTGAACTTGTATGTGTGGGATCAAATCATTTCCGTTTAAACGTGCGTTTTCATAACTTTCACTTTTCCAGTCTCTGCCTTATCACTATAAATACTTCTTAATTTTTTTGCATGTTCTTGAGTGTAGGTTTCAGGTTTATTTCTTTAATAGTAGCTATATAGCCTACAGAATGAAGATGGTCAGGTCGATAAATGCACAGATAGACAACTAATGAGAGAACGACAGAGAGGAAGAGAAAGAAGCGAAAGAGATAGAGAAAGAGATGAAGAAAGAGAGAGAAAGATCTCAGAACCATAGAATTGTTACTGGGTAGAGGGAGACCAGTGGGCAAGTTAGATCTTAAAACAAGTGACATCTCTGAGTATGAACTTTTTTTTCTTGCACCATTTACCTGAATTTTATTTATATAGTCCAATGCTCTGAGTCCTTCTTTCCCTGCAAGAAGGCAAACCTATACATGAGGAATTTATACAGTGAATTACTTTCAAAATGCTGAGGACAAACGGAAGGTAATTCAAAATAACGTGGTTTCTTTCATCATAAATAGCTTGCCAATGTTTAATTCAAGGAGAAAGTGAGGTCTGCAGATGCTGGAGATCAGAGCTGAAAATGTGTTGCTGGAAAAGCGCAGCCGGTCAGGCAGCATCCAAGGAACAGGAGATTCGACGTTTCGGGCATAAGGAATGAGGAAAGTGTGTCCAGCAGGCTAAGATAAATGGTACGGAGGAGGGACTTGGGGGAGGGGCGATGGAGATGTGATAGATGGAAGGAGGTCAAAGTGAGTGTGATAGGCCGGAGTGGGGTGAGGGCGGAGAGGTCAAGAAGAAGATTGCAGGTTAGGAGGGCGGTGCTGAGTTCGAGGGATTCGACTGAGACAAGGTGGGGGTGGGGAAATGAGGAAACTGGAGAAATCTGAGATCATCCCTTGTGGTTGGAGGTTTCCTAGGCGGAAGATGAGGCGCTCTTCCACCAACCGTCGTGTTGTAATGTTTAATTCAACACTGTTTTACCTCAATTTTATTTTTTGGTTGTGCTAAATCAAATATATTTCTCCAATGTTCCTAAATAGTTCGTAGTAAGTTGGTTTTTCTGTGCATGGTAGACGGTCATGAGTGGAGTGCCGCCATTAACTATTTACAGTTTATATAAGTCATCTGTAAGCAGTGTCAAGTGTCAAAACGCAACTTTTGCGGATTATAGTAAAGTAGGTGGGAAAGCCGACAGTGATGAGTAGCTAAAGTTAGTGGAGCTGTATAAAGGTCGGAGAATCTGCCAATATCTGGAAGTTGGAATTTCATATCAATAAGTGCAAGGAGTGTCCATTTGGCAGAAATAAAATCTTAAAACGGCAAATGATTGTTTTAGTGTCAAACAGGTAAGTGTGTCTATGCAGAGGACTATTGTTGTCCTAGTAAGTGAATATGAGAAATTAGGCATGGAGGTGTAAAATTTAATAAAAAAAAGCTAAATGGAATCTTGATATTTATTGCAAAAGAACTGGATAATAAACGACAAGCAGCGTTGTTATATTTCTGTGAGACCACACGAGGAACATTGCGTCCAATTTTGTTCTCCTTACTTGTGATAGAATCGAAAGCAGTTCACAAGAGTTTAATCATGGATGAAAAGGATAAAGTAAGAAGAGTGATGAAATATCTTGGGCTTTTAATCGCTGAAGTTTAGAAGAGTGAGAGAGGATCTGATTGTGCTCCATCAAATGCTAAAGAGAATTGATAAAGCAGACGTTATAAAGATGTTTTCTCTTTTGTAATAGTCAAAAGAAGACGTCATAAATATAGAATAGAGGTAGATTCAATAATAAGATGAGGATAAACTTCTTTTCTCACAGATTTGAGAATCTTTTGGAACTCACTGCAGTGCAGTGGAGGCAAAATCAATCAATACGATCCAGAAAGAAATACATATTTTTATGATGAAAAGTGGAATAAAAGGAGAGGGAGGGACATTAGAAAAATTGAGGTGACACCAGTATAAGTACGGTCATGGCTATGGTAAATGGTGAAGCATTGCATTACCTATTCTCACTCCTAATTCTTATGTTCCGATGTTCCTGCATTCCGCTGACGCATTTTCAGAACGAGGAGAAAATCATGTTAATTGTTTGCGCTTATTTCTTCGAGGCTCTGCATCTATTTTGGAGCTACAGATGTCCTTGAAATAGTAGCATTAGATTCCTGTATTGCTCATTGCAGATGAGGTTGAGGCCTTGGGAAACAACGGGCGAGTTTCTGATAGTCGAGGTCTGCAGTTCTGGAGTGTTGTGAGAGCCGCAGTGCCTTTGGTGCTGAGTTAATTCAGTAACACGTGTCTGACAAGCTTTACCATTTCATAGAGGGAATCTGGAATGGTATTGCAAGACGACGTGACTAAATTGCGACATTTTGGTGATTTCCTGGCCTCCTGTGGCGATTGGTGGCTCTTAATATTCAGTGCATTTCCATGCCTGTTCCTACTAATCAATTGCTCCATGAGCTCCAACACACTGTGGAAATTGTTACGAATTTCTTCATACTGTTTTGCTAACCTAAATTGATTGTCAGTAAATTCTTCAAACTTTTGTGCACTCCACACCATTTAGAGTCTTTTCTTTCCCAGTATCATATTCTAAACTCTTAATCTATGCAAATTCTTTGGTAATGTTCTTGGATATGAGAGACACTGGTTTTATTCGCTACAATCCGCTTTTTGTCCTGTTCCTCATTCACTTGATAGTATGCCAGTTCCGACTGAATCGAAGACGTTATTGAGGATCTTGCAACTTGCTGAACTCATCCATTGGTGTTCTGTGATTCCACAAAGAAAGACTGTCAAGAAGGGAATTTCATGGTATTGAAACTCAGTGGCAGTCAAAGAACAGATGTAATTCTGCAACCAGATTAGTTGTGTTTTGCCGGGAAACTGGGAGGTGGTGCTGTCCCTACTAATTGGAGAGCTTTGGACTTCTATGGTTAGAGTTTCCATGTGTCCAAATTGCCGTCAATGAATACTTGGTGATTTTTTGAAATATTCCTTGAGTTTCACTCATCGAGACAAAAGGATGGAATTCCATCATTCCGACTGCTTGGGCATTGTGGATATCTTCTTTGGAAGTTAAAAGTTAAGCTAAATGCCAAATTATTGCCAGGACCGATTATGTTGTTGCAACCACCAAAATGATGTGCCTAGTCCCTCTCAGATTTCAGTTGATAGCAGTAACAATAAATTGGGGAACTGTTTGCGGTGAATGCATACAGAGCGGTTCAAACCCTGTTTACCACCTTAGCTGGAAGACCCCTACTGTCCAGTTTGCAATTGATTATTTTGGTTTCATTTATTCAGTATTCTTTCCAGAGCATGAGGATGTGTATTCGCTATGGACATGTGAAACGAATAGTGCAGCGTGGAAATAGTAATCTTCAACGTTCAATGGAACTTAATTCTCTGTACCAGACAAATTGGTGTCAGACACAATTCTCTGTCTGGAGGACTGATCAAAGAAGAGATATTGAATTATTTAGGACTACAATGATTGGAGGTTTGAAGGTTTTCAGGATGTCAAAGAAACCTAATGTAACAGTGAGAGACTGGACAGGATAAACACGTGATGATCAATGAGTCAAGATCCAGGGATCACAGTTTACGCTCACAAATCACGCTCTTTAGAGCTGAGATCAGGAGAACAATTTATAACCAGAGACGATGAATGTGTGGTATTCTCTCCCACAGAAAACAATAACATGCACGCGAGACATACGCGGTAACATGTGAGCAACTTGTATTGCTTCACTTTATCTTCTACGTTATCAATGGAAGAACGGTATATGTGAAGCAAACGTGCCAACGGAACAGTGGACAGCTCTCGCGAAAAATACAGGCCTGCTGCTGCTGCTCCACAGGCCCATATTGAGGGTCACGTTTAAATTGCTACATCTGTTCTGAATCATCCACAATTAGCATTCTGCCAATATTGCACAATGTGTTACCTCAGTGTAGAAAATAGTAGACTTTCAGAACTATTATTTCCAATTTCTTCATAACAATCTGTGGGGAATAATTTCTCCCGAGTTATTCAAATGTGGTTGTTTCTTTGTTTCTGTTTCTTTGACGATCTGCAACAGTACTTAAGTCGAGACTTAAGTATTTCAGTGGGGCGTAGAAGGTGGTGATATCAAGCCACTTTGGATGCAGGCATTCACAAAACTCAAATTTTGTATATTATGTGCTTCTTCTAACAATGTGCTTCTTCAATTTGATGTTCAACACATTAGAAGAAAAAGGTTGGCAAGAGGACAACTGCAGGACCTTAGTTTTAGATAAAACTAACTAAATTAGGAATTTCTGGTGAAACTAAGTAGGCCTTTTCGCATCTATGCAGAGGAAACAGTGTGAAACTTTCTAGTCTGATAAAGAAGAATATGAGAAGACCAATAGGCGTATGTTTATCTCCAGATTAGATTAGATTACCTACAGTATGGAAATAGGTCCTTTGGCCCAAGAAGTCCACACCGACCCTCCACAGAGAAACCGACCCAGACTGGTTTTCCCTCTGACTAAAACACCTGACATTATGGGCAATTTTGCATGGCCAATTCGCCTACCTGCATATCTTCGGACTGTTGGAGGAAACAAACACACACAGGGAGAATCTGAAAATTTCACGTAGACAGTCACCTAGAATCCTGGTGCTGTGAGATAGCAGTGCTAACCACTAAGCCACCGTGCCGCCCTTGTTGATACAACGATACGAAGATATGCTGGTATATTTTTATTTGTTTCAGGTCCTCTTATTTTGCAGTACTTCGCTTTATTTTAGTATTTTGTGGATATGTTTACGTTGATGCCAGCAGATATCAAAGGATCAAAATTAAAGATTCCCCTGACAATTCCCTTAAGACTGAATGTTACATTTCTATCAGAACCGCATGGTCAGCCATACCAATGGGATAGGGCACAGACACAAATGCTACTGACAGACAAGAGAAGGCATGCAATGCAAACTATCATTTTAAATGTGCTTATGTTGGAGGATATATACATTACTGTGGCTAGAACATGTCCTGACTTTCGCTCCCCTTCTGTCAATATTACGAGTGCGAAACCAACATACATTTGAGGCCCAGACAGGAGGCAGGGAACAAGTTAGCCAGTTTTATTCAGACACGAAGGAGTGGATGAAAGATAGGGCCAAGACAATCCCTATCCCATCCCCATACACCTGTTTACATGCGATGATACGGCAAATAAAATATAAATGCCACAATACTATCATCTTCTAAATAGCTGAAAATGTGGGTCTGGAAATCGGCAGAATATTCGTAGCATGAGAAATGCTAAAACAAAAAAGTGGCCTGAGACAGGTAACGTTGTAAATAAATGTTGTGTTGTTTAGAAAAGTTTGGCGGTTTTCTCTGTCAACACTATGCTTCCTCTCTGAGAACAGGGATACTCAACAAGGATATGTTCCCCTTGTGTTAATGAATGGTGAACCACGCTCCTACCAATGGAAGAGCTTCTCACTGCCGCGAAGCTACCTCTAAGTACCATGGAGTCATTAAAGGAAATAAAAAGAGTCTGAAGCTATCTATTAAGGAAATTAACATTTGCTACATCAAATCAATAGTTCCACCATGTGAAAATTCAATAGATATTTGGGAAGGGGGAGTAGAACACCAGAAAAAGTATGTGTAAAATACAAAATCGAAACAAAAACTTTAAGGCAGTGTAAGAATTGCACAGGTTCCAATGAGATCGCTGCTTATTCTCAGATGGTTTGTAGATACCAGACTCCATCTTCTCATAAGATAGCCCCATTAACTCACAGACAGTCTGGCCAACTTCTATTAAAATTAAGTCAAACAAACGTATTGCGAGATTAAAAAATCCAAATGGCCTCGCACACGGTTCTGTAAGGAAAATATTCAAGACAGTGTTACTCTTATCGCACAAATCCTCTTCTTTTTACTTTGCTAATTAGTTGAACAACTAAGGTAATCGGATATTTCACCATGCTTTGGAATTGACCTCTGAACTTTGATTGTGTAACAACGTAAATAAATGTGTTCGTGCAGCAACTTAAATTCATCAGGATATATCCGGCTTGTTGAAGGATATATTCAGTATCACTGTAATCTCTGTGGTCTGTTCCTGTTACATTATAAAACACAAATTCAATAAGATACGTCAACCACAGAAGTAATAAGTTGCCAGATATAGTGAAAAGTAAGATTGCAGACTTCTTTCTGCTCTCCATCTCTGGGTCACTGTGATTCTCTGCCTTGTTCTGACCCCTCAGCTTCTTACGGACACGGCTGGCTACAAAAATATGTCTAACAGTCAGAATGTTGAGAATAAGAATTAACGCAAATGGAATTAATGGAGTTGTGGCTGTCACAAACCAATCGAAGATGACCCATCCAATCTCTGTATAGTAGCTCTTCTTCTCAACGCAGAATGTTGGTACATTGTTTATGAAAACTCCAGGTTCAACTGCAAAGTAATGTGGGATGTTTTTTAAACAGACAAGAATGGATATTGTTGAGAGGATTACAGTTGCTGTACGTTCGGTGCAGTACTTTCGCTTAAGATTCTGGCAACAAATGGCCACGAATCGATCAAAGGTGAAAGTTACGGTATACCAGACAGAACCTTCTATTGCCACACGGCTCAGTACAAGATTAACACTACAGGAAGCATGGAAGAAAAGGAAAGCTCCCGGAAAGTAATAAGAAATGAGTCTCCAAACTATGACGTAAGTGACAATCACCAATAAATCTGCTGTTGCCATCGCAATTAGGTAACGGGTGGTGCAGGTGGAAAGACCACATTTCCCCCGAGATAAGATCACAATTGCCACGACATTAACTGGAAGAAAGGAATAAAAACAACATGAATGTTGTCGATTCGGATTCCATATGAGTTTGAAAAGTATACTTTATGAAAACCTTGTGGGTTGAATTAACGTATAAACCAACATATTATAATTGCATACATTATGTTAAATTTGTGATTGATTGGAGGTGATTGGCATTCGTCGTTCATTAATCATAGTGAAAGGAACCAGCCACTTGACAAGTCTGTGGTGTATGCTTAATCATTGACTATTCAATTACTTATAACACAGTAGAAAAATTGGGTACATACGTATTCAAATATGCAAAATCTTCATATATGTTTCACTCGTGTCCTTTAGGAAAGGAAATCTGCCAACCTTACTTGGTCTGGTCTGCATGTGGTTGACCCTAAACGGCTCTCTGGGCAATGCGGGTCGAGTAACAAATGTTGGTCTGTGCAGTGACCCACTCATCCCGTGAATGATTGTTAAAAAAAACAAAATAAGCAAATAAATGACAAGTTTGAAATATGTAAATTAATTAATTTTATGGAATATAGTAAAGCTGAAATATGAGGTATTTTCTGGACATCATTATGATTCAGAATAAACTTCTAAATTCAATTTTAATTGTTTCTAATTCATGGATACTTACCTTAACTTTGTGAGCTACAGGGTGAATTCTATCGATAAGAAACACATCAAGGACTATAAAATTAATCTGAAGTATGTCTATCAGGAGTTGGATTACCTTTGATTATTTTCAACTAAAATTATTGGAGTCTTGAGATGTTTAAAATTTTGCTCATCAGATTCCTTGATTTGATTTTGCTCTTAGAGATGTACAACATGGGAATAAATCCTTTGGTTCAACCCATCCATGCCGACCAGGCATCCAAATCCAATCTAGTGCAACCTGCCAGCACTCGACGATATCTCTCCAAACCCTCCCTATTCATGTCCCCATTCAGATGCATTTAAACGTTTCAAATGTATCAGCCTCGACCCCTTCCTCTGGCAGCTTTTGATGTTTTTGTAATCTGCATTTTACAGTACGAATATAACAAAATACATTTTTTTTTCTATTTGTTGAGGCAAAATGGCACGAATTTGTTTAATTTAAGAATTAGGTTTTAAGAATTAGCACCCTCGGATCACCAGAGCCCTGTGCACTGTACCCAGCTCGATACGACTGATGGGCGTTAGATCATAAATCAAATCCTGGATCCCAATATCAGTGTACGTCTGTTAGAGTTAGAGAATGCGGATAAGAGAAATAATCAGGTTGCAAACGAAAAGACGATCTCTTTGACGATAATAAAGACGGTTGCGAAAGGAAAAACGAAGTGAAAAATAACGCTGTGGTGTTTTCAAAGCAAAAGAGTTGGCAATGAATGCGAATTATTTGAATATAAGTGTGGAGAACATGCGAAAGGACATAATGGATGAGACCAAAATTTGTGGCATAGTAGGCAATGAAGGCTTCCTCAGATTACCGAGGGATCTGGATCAAATATGTCAATCGACTGAAGAAAAAAATGCCAGATGAAGCTTAGTTTCAATTAATGCAAGTTATTGCATTTTGGTTGAACAAACAAGGTTAAGACTTGCACAATTAATATCAGGCTTTGAATCGAGATTTCGAACAGAGGGATCTAGGTTTTCAGATACATAATACCTTGACATTTGTGCCAAATGTGGACAAGGTGGTTAAAAAACATTAGTATATTCGCCTTATTTGTTCAGTCCTTTGGTTAAAGGACTTCTGAAGTCATGTTGAGATTGTAAAGGCCATTGCTAATGCCTTTTCTGGAGTACTGTGCCCAGTGCACTTGGCCGTGTTCTATGAAGGACGTTACTAAACTGGAGAGCATTCAGAAGAGATTTCCCAGGATGTCGCTGGGTATCGAAGGTTTGAGTGACAAAGAAAGCCAAATGTAGGAAAACCAGGCGTCCCTGGAAGTTTTATTGGTCTAGTAACAAAAAGAACAAGGCAAGTTAAACAACTGCTGCAGAGTGTACATTGTGTTCAGAGGATGATTACGGAGGATATGCCAGATCTGCTTGAAAAATATACATGCAAGGGTAACGTTTATTCACATAGGCCATGACTGGTACGCAAGGAGGTTACAATATTAAGGGACACAGGACTCTCTCAGTCTTAGTGTGGATGGATGGGGAGATACCCCCCTGAGGGGGTATTGGCAGAAAAGATACCTGTCGCAGGGATTCCTTCTGAGACACGTGCTCAATTATGTAAAGTGAGGCTAGACAATCCAGAGAAGAGTGGAGAATTATTTTTCATTGAAAATGACATAGCTGATTAACTGGAAGACGTGCTGCCTACTCTAGTTCAAAATCCAGTGGAGATAGAGGCAACTGAATACATGGATAATGTTTACCCTGGAATTGTCCCTGATTGTGAAATCACAAGATCACAGAGACACAAATTGAAGCAGGAGAGTTCAAAAAGGCACAGATAAGGAAGCTGACATCGTGTTATCCGAAACTTGATTTTATCAGATCAGTGGAACAGAGAATGAGCAAATAGGGAAACATGCAATTAACTTTAGCTCTGCTAAGCTGATTGACCTACAGAAGAAAGATGAGAAGTTATAAGAGTTATCTCATAAGGCTTTGCAGATCAAAAAAGTTGAATACATTCGTGTGTGTTATTACATTACAAATATATCTTAATGAGGAAATGGAGACCATCACACATTCAAACAGATGAGAAATGGTCAGAGATTCATCACATTGTTTTGCTGGCACGGTACAGAAGGGCGGGGGGGGGGAGGCGGGGGGTGGTGGTGGTGGTGATGATGTGCTGCGAGTGTCACAAGGGCTACAACTTGGAGGTCATTTAGGGGTGAGGAAAACACAGGCTCAACGATACAGAGATTTTTTTCTAGTCTGGACTACGCAAGGATGTCGTGGAATTTTTCCAGATGCAAAATGTGTGTCAGCTAATTGGAATCCGTAATAATAAAAACCACGCCTTTAATACTTATTCCTGCATTTGAGGAAACTTGCATAAGAATCTTGATTGATTGCGTAGGTCCCTGAAATCAGAAATGTGGGAGTATGTATTTGTTAATAATAATGGATGTATCAACGAGAGGAAATCCCCTTATCCAACATCACAGCTGAAAGGGCTGTAGAATAACTACTGCATTTTGTTACTGGATATGGACGGCCAATAGAGGTCCAGTCAGATCAATGATCAAGATTCACATCCAAACTATTCAAGAACGATATGCATAACTTGAGAATAGATTTTCAAATCTATTACTTACCATACAAAATCGCGGGTAACGCTGGAGACATGGCATCAAACACTGAAGGAGGCTTATGGTCAGGATTATCCAGGTGATTGGGATGAGGTAGTTACGTTTATACTTTTTGTGATCAGAGATACATCGAATGAATCGACCAAATTGCGTCCATTTGCAATATTTTGGGCATGAAGTCAGAGGACGGTTAAAGCTGATTAAGGAGAAATTCATAAGAGACCACTCATGTGGACTTCATGTCAAAATTCAGAGAATGGTTGAATAGAGCTGGAGAGTTAGTTAGACAGCAGTTGACAGTATCAGAGCATACAATGAAACAGGAATTGGATAAGAAATCACAAATTCACACTTTTGAATTTGCAGATCAAGTATTGATGTTACTTCCAGTGACAGGTGAGCATTAAAAAGCAAGGATTAGTGGACCTGATCAAATCAAGAGTAAATTGAGTAAATTGAACTACTTGATAGGAACTCCAGACAGGAAAAAAAATCTCACAAAGTGTGCCATGTGAATATGCTCAAAAGATATTTTGATAGGGAAGGAAAGCAAGAAGAGAAGGTGTTCATGACTATGGAGGGAAGAACCAAATTCAGAGGATTCTGAATGGGCCATTCTTCAAAGCAAATTGGACAATGAGTCAACAACTGGGATAAATTATTGAGTAACTGTCCACAAGAAAATCAAAATTACCTACAAAAGTTATTACGATCACATGAGGAGATATGTGGAAATAAACTGGGACGTACTAACACGATGTACGATGCCCAATATAGATTTAGGAAACCCTGTTGCGATTAAACAGCATCCTTATAGGCATAACAGTCTAAAGTTGGTACAGGTTCCGAAGGATGTAGATCCCATGCTCCAAGATGACATAATCGAAGTGAGCTTTCCCATAGTCATGGTGCTAAAACCAGATGGTATCTATCGGTTAAATGTGGACTATCGCAAAGTCAACAATGTTACAAAGATTTATGCATACCCAACTACTCACAAGTACCTCTGTCAGAGAGAGCAAAGGCAACTTCGGTTTTCGTAACGCCACATGGAATATATCATTTCAAAGGCATGCATTTGGCATGAAAAAGAATCCAGCCATTTTTGAGGGACTGACTAATAAGGTCATTGCTGGACTACTCAACTGTGTGGCGTGTGTTGATGATCTGGTCATGGAAGGAATATTTACAGTATTTCTCAAACTTGTTCAATCGACTTCAGAACACAGACTTGGTTTTAAATCTAGCTCAAAGTGAATTTGCCAGCGCCCAAGTCCCCGGACTGGGTCTGTTATTGGACAAATGGCCCCAGGAGATGCTAGAACGAAAATAATTGGGGAATTTCCCACACCGTTGAAGAAAGAAGTACTCCAGTTCCCAAAATTGTGTGATTTTGCCGAATGTTTGTGCTGAACTTTAGCAGTGCGGTTGTTCCACTCAACGAATTGTTAAAATAGTGCAAAAAGTTTTAGTGGACAGTGGACTGTGAAAGGTATTTGACTGTCTAAAAGCTGTGTAAAATTCTGCCTTGTTCTCCCTAATGCCTTCAGCCTCAATTCTTTCAACCTTTCCTCATTCGACCTTCCCTCCATACCAAGCAACATCCTCGTAAATCTGCTCTGAAAACTTTCCAAAGCTTCCACATTCTTCTTATAATGAAAATAACCAGAAATGTATGAAATAATGCAAGTGCGGTCTCATCAGCGTTTTGTATAGCTGCTGCAAGACCGATCATTCCACATGCTTTCGTAATACCACTGCTAACATTGGTGACAAATTTCAGGGATCTATGTACGTGGACACCGAGATCTTCCTGCTCATATGGTCTTCCAAGCATCTGTCCATTAGCCTAGTGTTATTTATTCTTCTTCCTCCTTCCAAAGTGAATCACCTGGCAGTTTTACGCATTAAACTCCATTTGCCACCTGTCAGGCCAGCTGTGCGCTTACACATGTCCCTCTGTCAACTGCAACATACTTCATCATGATCCTCAACTCCACCGACTTTAATGTCATCTGCAAATTTACTAACTCTTTCTTCTCTGCTCTTATCCAGGTCATTTATGAAAATGACAAACTGCAGTGGACCCAAAATAGATCCTTGCAGCGCACCACTTGTAACTGAAATCTAGGATACACATGTCTTACCATCCACCGCCCTCTGATGTCTTTCAGCTCGCCAATTTCTGATCCATCCTCAAACCCACGCCTCCGTATTTTGTGAAGTAGCCTAACATGGGGCTACTTAAACGCCTTACAGAAATCCATACACACCACATCAACTGCTTTACCCTTATACACAGTTTGGTCACATTTTAAAGACATCAAAAAGTTTGTGAGACACGACCTAGCCGTAACAAAATTAGGTTGACTACCACTTATCGACTTATTCCTCTCTAGATGATTATAAATCCTATTCCTTATATCCTTTTCCAACACTTTACCTACAATCGAAGTAAGTCTCACTGATCTATAATTACAATGGTCGCCTCTACTTTCCTGAACAAGGGGACATTATTTGGTATCATCGGGGCTTCTGTCACTATTCCTGTAGAAAATGATGACGTAAATATCAAAGACAAATGCTCTGAAATCTTCTCGCTAGCTTTCCAGAGAATTCTAGGATAAATCCCATACGGCCCATGGGACTTAGCTATTTTCAGAATTTCCACAATTGCTAACATCTCATTCTTGTAAACGTCAATTCTGTCTTGTCTAGTAGCCTGTATCTCAGTACTCTCTTGGAACGCATAGTGTTTTCCTGTGGGAATGCTGATGAAAAACATTCATTTCGCGCTTCTTCTATCTTCTCTGGTTCCAAGTAGGACTTCCCATTACTATCCTTGAGTGGCTGTATTTTATTTTTCTTGTTATTCTTTTATTCCTGATATATCTCTAGAAAGCTTTTGGGTTGTCCTTGATTCAATCTGCCAATAACATCTCATGTCCCCTCCTGGCTCTTCTCAGTTCTTTCTTTAGGTCTTTCCTGGCTAACCTGTAACTCTCAAGTGCTCTGAGTATTCACCACTCAACCTTACCTTTACCTTCTTCTTCCTCTTCACAAGACGTTCAAACGTCTTTAGTAATACACGGCTCCCTCACTCGACCAATTCCTCCTTACCTAACAGGTACACATCTATCAAGGACACGCTGCACCTGTTCCGTGAATAAGCCCCACATGTCACTTGTGCCAGTCCCCTGCAGTTTCTTTCTCCATCCTAAGCATACTAAATTTTGTCTTACCGCATCATGTTTGTGAAACATGAAGCAAACATGAAATCAAATTTCGCTATTTTGTAAGTGTAGATAAAGTGTTTGTGCTATTTCCTGTGTTACGTTAACGTTTAAAGCAAGGTTTCATTGACCTTATCAAATCGAGAGGATACTGAGTGAAGTGAACTGTTACATAAGAACGCCACATAGACAGAAACTTCATAGAATGTGTTATATGAATATGCTCTAAAGGCGTTTTGATAGGGAGGAGATGCGAAAGGAGAACGTGTTACTGTGAAACCAGTTTGGACGATTCCGAGTTGTACATGACTCAACTTAACTTGGCGAACAAGAAAGTTCTGAAAATTAAGATAAATTATGGAATTATCTCCCAGAGGAACATAGAAATATCCTGAAAGCATCCTTTCCATTATGTGGGGAGCTATGTGGAAATAAGCTGGAAAGTAACAATCAAATGTGCATAATGTAGATCTTGCAAAGTTTGTTCCAAATAAACAACATCCTGATAAACCCAACCCTCTGGAGTTGATACAATTTCAAAGTTCAAGTGAATGCATGCTGAATGGCAACAAGTCGAAGTGTGTTTCGATGACGGGAGTTGACCCATAATAATTGTGTTAATATTAGATGGTACTCCACGATTACGTGTGGACTACCGCACAGCCAATGCAGTTAGGAAGTTTGATTTATATCCTGTTCCATGTTTGGACGACTGTATTGAGGTGGTCAGAAAAGCGGCTTATACTTTAACCTTAGATGTACTCACAGGAAATTGGCTGGTACCATTAATCGAAAGACAGAAGACAATTTTCGCTTTTGTGACACTTAATGAACTATACCGATTTAAAGGCGTACCATTTGGTATGAAAGATGCGCCAGCCACGTTTCTAAAACTAAAGACTAAAGTCGTTTTTGGGTTAACCAATTGTCTGGTGTGCATATATGACCTGGTGATGCTCAGTCACAAATGCAAAGAACACTTTCAGTATGTATTGGAATTGTTCGATCAACCTCCAGAGGAAGGTATTGTTATAAACCTGAGTAAGGGTGAGTTCGGAAAATCCCAAGTCGCTTTCCCGGGTCATGCCATTGGACATAGGCAGATGGCCCAACAGGATGTGAAAAGAAACGTTATTGAGGAGTTTTGAAGAAGTAGAGACTGTTTTTCTCCGCTAACAAATAGAAGCTTGGGTTTCTCTTCCTACTGCTGGCATTGCAGGCAAGATATTCTGATTTCAGAATTCGACGCTTGGGCCAGGGGTGTGATAGTATGTTATTACAGTTAATTTATGATAGTAACTGTATCTAGTGTTCTATTAATTTTACAATAAGTTTGTTATTTTAAGGTTGTTTTTCCTTTGTTATATTTTAAATAGAGTGCATGAATAAATTGTGGTTTGCTTAATGCCGAGTAGTTTGACTTGTTGAATTACATCAGGTGCCCAGCACTTTGTATTCACCGTTAAAATAAGAAAAAGATAGGGTCTAAGTTACATCTTCAAAATATTTTAAACATGCCTGGTTTGGACAATAACAGGTAGCAATCTTTGAAAAGTATTTGGTATGAGTGCCAATAATGCAGATTGCTTTGTTTCAGATCGGATATATTGTCTAAAACTTCAGTAATTCAGGTAGTTTGATCGTGTTCAGACAGATCTCTGAACTGAAACTCAACGACAGGGAATATTAGATTCTGATTTAGATTAGATTGCATTCCGTAAAGTGTGGAAACAGGCCGCTTGGCCCAACAAGTCCACAACAACCCTCTGAAGAGTAGCACTCCAAGACCCATTTCCCTTTAACTGAAGCACCTCACAATATGGGCAATTTAGGATGGCCAGTTCACCTGAAACCCACGCAGACACGGAGAGAATGTGCAAACTCAAACGGTCACCCGAGGCCGGAATCGAATCTGGGACCCTGATGCTGAAGGCAGCAGTGCTCACCACTGAGCCACCGTGCCACCCACAAAAGCTCTCAAAAGAGAAGATTGAAACATCTCTCACACAAATGCCAGGTCTTGATTCTCCAGAGTTACAAAGTAAGCTCAGCTGATTTCTGTGGTCAGTGGGACTCTCCAGGATGTTCATTATTGAGGATTCAGTCATGACCATTCCATTGAATATTCTATTACTCTTTGGGCCTCACAATCAATATGATTCAAATACATCAAATCACACTCAGAAATTTTATCACGTTCTGAAACAAAGCAGCCTGCATAATTGACACTTTTCCTAAAACTTTCAAGAAATGTCCCCTGTTATCGGCCAGATCAGGTTTCTTCACAAGTATTCTAATAAGGTAACTTTCCTTTTTTTTTCTTATTTTAAAGGTGAATGCAAAGTGCTTTGATGTAATTCGACAGGTCAAACTACTCAACGTTAAAAAAAACAATTGATTCAAATAATCTATATTGACAGATAAACCCGTTGTGCATGCGCATCACGATCAAGATCCTGAATTCCAGCTCTTGATTCGTTTTCTCTTGGTTCTGCAGTGGCAGAAAATCCGTTTCGTCGCATTTCCATTACAATCACACACACATTGGGGAAACTTGCCACTGCAACACCACTCTTGCACTGTCCCTGAATCCTATACAGTAATGCACGTGCTTCCAGGAACTTGCCTTTTCCCCCTGATGTGATGCATAATTTAACAAGGCTGACTCAAACGATGGATGTGGACAATGAATGATCGACAATAAATGCCAGCAATTTCAACACCAATTGCACGATGAAGGGGAACTTACAAGTTTGCAAGGAGAGTGGGCAGTACAATACAATACGAAATTTGATTGAAGAGCTTGCACAAGTCATGCAAATTCAGAGTTTTTCTACAGCCATATAATCAAAAAAATTTAAAACATGGAAATAGACAATTGGAACCAACATGTCCAGAATGACCAGATATCCGAAAATGTTCTGTCCCCATTGTTCAGCATTTGGGCTATTATCCCTCTCAGTACTTTGCATTCACCAATTAACCCAGATGACTTAAAAATGTTGTAATTCTACGCGTCTCAATCACGTCCTCCAGCAGCGCATTCCATACACGCAGCACTACCTGCATGAAAAACGTTGTTCATCGTGTCCCTTTTAACCCTTTCACTTATCACCTTTTTGCATATCCCAACCCTCAGAAAAAGTCTTTGGCTATTCATGCCCCTCACGATGACCACGGTCACTGTAAGGTCGCCCCTCAGCATCCAATGCTTCAGGGAAAACAGCACTAGTCTATTCAGCCTCTCTTCATAATCCAAAAAAAGATCATGAACAATTGAATTTCAATAGATTTATAAAATATCGTCCTCCCTCAATCCATATGTGACTATTCTTGCACTCAGAGTTTAAATTAATTTGGCAGATCAGCACAGGGATCAGAAATGCAAAGATATACACGTCATCGATGATTATATTCACTCACCCGGAACACCAAGTGAAGCAAGCAATGTGTAGCATATCGTCATGACACCGTCCACCAGCTCATGCATTTTCACAGTCAAGCGACGTATTTTGATGTTAAGGTCGTTGGTCAAATCTGTGTCAGCATATTCTAAGAACGTTTAATTTATACATTATGGGGTCGTCAAGGGAAAGCTAAACTTGCCAAATTGGTTGTTTTATTGTGAACCAAATTAATAGTTTGCAGATTAGAGTTAACTCCCTGATGACGTCCAAGCAACACAGCACTGGGACAAGACTAAACACGTTAACTAAATGAAAAAACAACTAGGAATTCCATCCTGTCAGCAATTTTACTTTATCATGCAAACTCTCCCAGTTCGATTTCTCTATATGAAGTTTTGCTTTCTTTCAATCTTCTGTTAACTATATGCAATATTTACTTGGCCAAAAGTTATTGCTGCTCCCAATTTGCACTTAGGAAATTGGTGACAAACTTACTTCCAGAACTCTATGGATTAGGTGAAGTTGATCGAAAGGGTTGATTGAAAGTATATGTTCTATGTGTTATGTCCTTCTCATAGGTTTGAGACTACAAATGTGCAAATATTCGCTTGTCTGTCTGAGGCCTACTTTGCTATAGCCTTGGGAGTGCGTTTTTCAATTGACATTATTCAGCTATGAGCTAATTAAATGTATAAATGTTAAGCTAATCAGATGTCCATACATATGACATCTATGGCCTATACCTCATCAAGCAACTTTATCACTTCGTCAAAGAATTCAATTGTACTCGTCAGACAATGACCTTCCCTGCACAAAACCATGTTGCCCATCACTGGTAGATCCATTTTCTTCCAAATGTAATTAGATCCTATCGCTCAGTATCTTCTCCTACAGCTTCCTAGCACTCAGTTCAGGCTCGTCGATCTACAATTAAATGAATCGTTGCTGCTATCCTTCTTAAATAAGGAGACAACACTAGCTATTGTCCAGTCCTCCAGGACTTACCCGTGTTCAAGGATGCCTCATAGGTATCTGTTAAGTCACCAGCTATTTCCTCTTTCGCTTCCCTGTGGAAGCTCGGACAGATCACATCCAGAACTGGGAATTGGCTACTTTAACTTTTTTAGAAAACCCAATACATTTTCAATCCTTATGCCGACTTGACCTACAATAATGAAACATCTATCCCTTATCTCACCCATACGTCATTTCCCTCTCCTCGATGAATACCGATGCAAAGAACTCATTAAGAAGTTCACCCATTTTCTCTAACTCCACGCATCACTTTCCTCCTTCCTGCCTGAGTGGGTCACCCTTTCTTACTTGCTTGTCTTGCTTCTTACATACGAGTAAAAGTATTTGGAATTTTCCTTAACCCTGTTTGCTAAAGATATTTCATGATCCCTTTCAGTTCTCTGCATTCCTCATTTCAGCTTGGCCCTACGTTCCCGATATTCTTACAAAGCTGCGTCTGTGTTCAGTCACCTAAACCTTACATATTCTTTTTTTTTTGCTTTTAGCTAGTCTAACAATTTCGCCTGTCATCAACTGTTCCCTAATCTTGCCACTTCTATCTTTTATTTTCACAGTGACATGTCTGCCCTTGCACTCTAATCAAACAGTTTTTAAAAAGCCTATCACATATCAAGTGGCGATTTACTTCAAACAGCTGCACCAAAACCACATTCGCATCGCCTGCCACATTTTGCATAGTTGGACTTCTCCCAATTTACCACTCTTCCTTTAGGACCACTCTTGTATTTGTTACTGAGTATTTCAAATCTTGCGAAATTGTGTTCACTATTCCCAAAGTAGCCCCCTTTTGAAACTTCAAACAAAAGTCTGGTTTGATTCCTCAGCACCAGGTTCACGCTGGCCCATTCCCGAGTTCGACTATTGGCATGCTGCTACAGAAAACCCTCCTGGATGTTCCTTACAAGTTCTGCTCCACCTTTGTCTCTAATATGAAGTGAATCCCAGTCAATGTTCTGAAAATTAAAATTTCTGTCACCACCACACTGTTGCTCCTACATCTTTTCATAATCTGTTGAGATAGCTATAACTTTATATCACACGTGGTGTTGAGGGGCCTGCAGTACAGCTCCAAAACTGGGACTGCACCTTTCCTATTTCGCAGCTCTGCCCATATTGCCTCTCTGTTCGAGTCCTCCATAGTTCCTTCCATCAGCACAGCTATGATATGTTCTTTGGCCAGTAATGCAACCACTTCACCCCTTTACCTACATCTCTATCCTCCCTGAAGCATCTATATCCTGCGATAGTCCAAATTGAAATGTAGGACATCAGACATAGTAATCTGAGCGGTGCTAAAAGTGTCACGTGCTCGTCAGAGTAGAAATGAAAGAATAGGCAGGATGAATGCATGACTTGAGAAATGTTGAAAAAGGGAGAACTTCAGACTTGTGGGACAGTGGGCCTGTTCTGGAGGAGATGGGACTATTACAAATTGGGCAGTCTACACCTCGGCCGGACTGTAATCAATGCCCGAGGGTTTGCTTTTGGGATCGTCGTTAGGGAGCTTTAAACTAATGTGGCATGGAATTGGAACTAAAAGGGGAGGTTAGTGGACTATAACTTACAAACTGTACCTCGAACGCTCACATCCAAATCATTTACTTTAATGACGAAAAGGAAATGACACATCGATCTCTAAGGCACACAGCTGAGCAGAGGCCTCAACTCTTAAACCAATCTGATTTTCATCAGACAGAAGGTCATTTGTGTTAAGGACTTTGGAATTGGTTTGTTCCAGGCAGGAGGAGATTGCCATCAGTGATTGTGAAGCTGGTTTATATTAGACAGGAAGATATTGGTGTCAGTGACTGTGGCGCTATTTTATTTCTGACAAGAGGAGATTGGTGTCAGAGACTGTAGGGCTGGTTTGTATCAAATAGGAGGAGATTGGTGTAAGTGACTGTGTGGCTGATTTCGATTAGAAAGGCCATCAATCTCCTCCTGTCAGAGGAAAAGCAGCCCCACAATGCCTGACAGAAATCTTCTCCTGTCTGATATCTACAAGCCCCACAGTCACTGACATAAATCTCTTCCCGTTTGATACAAACCAGAAACACAGGTCCGGACATTAACTCTTCCTGTCCTATATAAACCAGCCCCACAGTTACTGGCATCAATCTCCTCCTGCCTGATATAAACCAGTCCCACAGTCACTGACAACTATCCACTCCTCTCTTATGTGAAACAACCCCACAGTTCGAAAGACCAATCTCCTCCACTTTGATATAAACCAGCCACACAGATAGTGACACCGATCTCCTCCTGTCTGATATACACCATCCCAACAGTCACTGAAATCAATCTCTAGCTGCTTGATATACACCAACCCCACGGTGAATGACACCAATTTCCACCTGTCTGATATGAACCAGCCCTACAGTCCCTGACTCGAATCTCCATGGTTCTGGCAGAAACCAGCCACAATGCCACCAATCTCCTACCATCTGATATCATCTCGGATTCCTATTCCCATACTTCTTGACATTAAAGAAGTGGTTACTATGCTCTAATGTGCAATTCAACGTGAATTATCAGCATTTTTACGTCAACAGTTTCCGACTGCAGATGTTAGTACCAGGGAAAATTTTAGACATCAAAGGTTTAGCTATTTTACGCGAAAACAACATAGGTTTCAAGAAAACATTGAATCATAGCTGTAAACTAATTTCTGGTGAGATTTTCTAAATTCAGTGAAATGACCATAGATAGTTGTTTTTAATGGGACACTGCAGCTCTCAGAACAGAATCAGCAACTTGACCAGAATGTTAAAGTTTGATTCTCTGATATGAGAAGTAACATCAGCAGAAACAAATACTAACTGTCAGATCTTAGATGAGTCAGTCTTGGATGTGACGTGCAACAGGAACAATGGTATATTACAACATCTGAAATCACGTGTGAATTTGCTGGTATGTCAGAAAGTTGGATGAAGTTGTGAATCTTTCTCACACACAGGGTAGATATATGGCCGTTCTACAGTGTGAACACACTGTTGGTTTAGAAGCCGGGACAGTTGATTAAATTCCCTCCCACAAATATAGCACGTGCATCTTTTCTCCCCTGCGTGAACTGCCTGGTATACCAGGAGCCCAGATGACTGAGTTAGTCGCTTACCTATATGACATTGCTGGTTTCTCAGCAGAGTTATTGACTAAGAGAATCTACTCTAGAAAAGTCCTGCTGAAAATTGATGCACAGCGAGATTTTTCCCTGAAGGGTGTAACGCAAAACATTATCGTGTTCAAGAAACATACAGCATATTTTCCTTCGTCGGATAGACTAATGGTTACAAGAGTTGGTGGGTCATGTAACTAATGTAGAAGACTTGGGTTCGGCCACGATTAGAATGCTGTTTCTGGACACCACATTACCAAAAGGATATGGATGCTTTAGAGAAGGGAGAGAGGAGGTTCGCCATGTTGTTTCCTGGCATGAAGAGCTCTATCCCATGAAGTGAAGTTGAGTAAATTAGGATGTGTTTTCATTAGAAAGACTGAGGTTGCGAGGAGACCTGATTGAAGTCAACAAAATCGTGATAGGAATACACAATATGGATAAGAAAGTTTTTCCCAGAATGGAGTACACAATTACTTGGGGTCACGAGCTCAAAGTAAGAGAGGAAATGTTCAGGTGAGATAGGCGTGGCAAGATCTTTACGGAGAGTGGGGTGGGTTCCTGGAAAGTATTACCAGCAGAGGTGGGCATGACAGCATCATTGAAGATGTATCTAAACAGGTTCATAAAAGCGAAGGGACATATAGGCGATAAGTTTAGATACAGGATATGGATAGGCGCAGGCTTAGAGGGCCAAAAGGCTTGTCCTGGTGTTGTAAATTTCTTCGTTCTTGTTCCCAATCGGAGGCAGATGAACGGCTTCTCTGGAGTGTGACTGCGCTAATGAATTTTCAGCAGGGATGCATATTTGAATGCTTTTTCACAATACTCACGTTTACTTCCCATGGTGCTGGTTTCGTTGTCTGCGTTCAGGTAAAGAAAACGTTTCCAGCTTTGCTAGCCACGAGCCTTATACCGCAGGTACAGCGAACCGGAACTGACTTTCCAAAAGTGTGAGGTTCAGTAATTCTTCGAACATTTGAATTGTATTAAGCTGGATTCTTGCAATGCCGACGCGCACACGCCAAAGGGACAGATGTTCGAACATAGGATGAGAATAATCAGGTGGTTGAGATTGACTGGAGCAGAATCGATTGGCCAGAAGTTCTCTTTTTGTACTGTAGACTTCTACAACTCTGACGTTGTGGTCCTTTCTGCTGTAAATGGTACAAAGATTTTTGTCGAAACTGTGCATCTAGTTTCATGGTAGGAAAGGTGCTGGAGAAGATCCTGATGTACAGCATTTATTCCCATTTCTAGAAAATAGATTTAACAGTGATAGGAGACATGGTTTTGTGCAGGGAAGCCAACTGTCTTGCAAAATTAATAGAATTCTTTGAGAAAGTGACAAAATTGACTGATGAGGCTTGAGGTGCAGATGTCAAATACATGGACTTCAGGAAAGTGATTGATAAGGTTCCCCATGGGTGGGCTGATGGAGAAACTGAAGTCGTATGCGGTCCAGGCTGTACTAGCTAGATGAATAAAAGAACATGCTGGACAACAGGAGACAGATAGTTGTAGTGGAAGGGAGTTTCTCAAGATCAGAACTTTGATCAGTGGTGTTCCATAGGGATAAGTGCCTGGACCACTGTTCTTTATAATACAAACAAATCATCTGGAGGAAAGCATAGGTGGACTTATTATCAAACTTGAAGATAAGAGTAGGGATGGTGGAGTAGCAAGTAGTGAAGGCGGCTGTCAGAGAATGCAGCAGAATAGATAGATTGGAGAGTTGTGTGGAAAAATGGCAAATGAAGTTCAATCCGGGCAAATGTGAATAGATGGATTTTGGAAGATCCATTTCAAAATCGAACTATATAGTAAATGGAAAAGTCCTGGGCAAAATTGCCATACAGAGAGTTGTGGGTTGCTCACGTCCAGTGTACCTTGAAGTTGGCAATGCAGGTGAATAGAATGCCCAAGTAGGCATGTGGCATGCTTTCCTTCATCCAATGGGATATTGAGCAAAAACGTTGGCAGGTCATTCACAGTTGTAAATTAACTTGGTTCGGCCACATTTGGAATACTGCGTACTGTTCTGATCGCCACATGACTAAATATATGTGGATGCTTTGGAGAGGTGCAAAGGAGTTTCACCAGGATATTGCCTGGTATGGAGGGCGCTGGCTATGAAAAGACGTTGAGTAGATTAGAATTATATTTATCAGAAAGACTGAGGTTGCAGGGGGACTTGATTGGAGTCAGGAGAGTTAGAGACAGCTTGGATAGCAAGAAGTCTTTTTCCCCAGAGTTGGTGACTGAATTACGAGATGTCACGAGTTCAAAGTGAGAGGAGAAAAGTGTAAGGAAGATCTGTGTGGAAACCTCTTTATGCAGACCATGATGGATGCCTGGAACACGTTGCCAGCAGCAGTGGTAGAACCGTGCATGATTGCATAATTGAAATATATCTATTCAGATACATGAATAGGCAGGGAGAGGAGCGATGCAGATCCTTGAAAAATGGGCGATAGGTTAGATAGAGGATATGGATAGCCTCACGCTTGGAGGACTGAAATGTTGGTTCCTGTACTGTTACTTCCTTAGTTCTTTGCTTTTTCTTTGTATTTATAACAAACCCTCTTCTACATTGAAAGGCTAATAACACTGAGCTCCTGATTAACTGAGCACTCAAACAGATTTTGAATGAGATTTGGGTTGGGTTTTCACTTGCCAGTCCTCTCCTGAACCCCTGAAAAAGCAGGTCATAAAAGTGAACACTGTCTGCACAGGATAGAAGTTCAGACAATTCAAGTTTCGATGAGTTATTTGTTCCTCCCGTGCTCCCACACTCACAGATTTGTGTCCCCCACCCTCTCCCTTCTCACTGATGCAAACCCACATTCATATCCCCACCTCCACTACCTCCGTCACTGGAAACAGAGACACCACCCACTCCCTGCACCATCACCCGTCATCTGAACAAGGTGGCGGCCGCGTCCTGGGGTCTGGACCAGGGAATCAAACTCCAAGCTGAAACCTTGGGAGCAATTGATTCTAATTCAGTTCTCAGGGCATACGTCAGTTATTATTAAAACCATCCACCGATCCGCTGTGTCCCCCTTCACCTGGATCATACCTGACCCATGTCTTGCAGCAGGTGCAAAAGAGCCATTTGTCAAACTATGCATGCTTTGACGTGGTCAGCCCAGTGCCTATGTACAGGTTCCTGTGGTGCAGATGCAGAGTGCCCTCTTCAGGAATGCCACTGCTCCTCAGTATTCCGGAACCAATTCTTCTCACCATCCAGCCATGCCTCTTGCAAAATCATAAAGATAGTCTCATCTTCTCTCAAGTCCATTTTTCTCTTTTCAACTTGTTTTATAGAGTGTCCGAAAGGGAGAGTTTGTTGTCAGGAAATTGAAACAATGTTTTACATTAGGATGGAAATTTTAGAAGCATAGCATGGTTGGATTTTGAGCAAAGAAAAAGAAAGCACAATTCACACTTATGAGAAACTGTACATACGATTTTTATGTGAACGAGGTTTTAGACAATCGAGACACTTATGCAGTCACACTGGTGTGAAACCATGGAATAATGAATACTATGAAGAGGTCTTCAGATTCCCATCAGAATTGGAAAGTGTTGCACCTGCCACATTGTGTTCTTTAACTCACTTTTCCAGAAAATTAAATGCGAGTCGATGCTCAACAGCAATAAGCAAATTTTTAACACAATTGGGACGGCAAGATGGCTCAGATGTTAGCACTGCTGCTTCACAGCACCAAGGTCCCAGATTACATTCCAGCCTCGGGTGACTGAGTGGAGTTTACACATTCTCCCTGTGTCTGCGTAGGTTTCCTCCGGGTGTTCTGGTTTCCTCCTACTCTCCAAAGAAAATGGTCAGGTAAATTGGCCATGCTGGATTGTCCATAGCGTCAGGTGCACTAGTGAGAGGGAAATGGGTCTGTGTGGGTTACAATTCGGTCTGGACTGGTTGGGCCGAAGGGCCTGTTTCCACACTGTGGGGAATTATAATAATATTGTAACAACAAAATTCGCTATAAATGAACAATTTACTCTATAAATCTTTCTGTGTTTTAACTTAGCTCTGGATGATCATATGCCAGTACGCTAGAACTTGCCCTTTCTCCATTTGGTGACGCCATCTGTTCTTCTCATGATCATCTCAGGGTTGTCTTTTCCTCTCACTGGTTATTCTTGAGTTAATGCTCTTGCGTTATCGCTCTTGAATTACCACTCTCGATCTACCAAGTTGGGCTTGGTGTTGAGGTGATCCTTATAATCTAAAGTAATCTAAGATAACCTTATTTGCTGACCACTACGCTTCCAATTTTGGTGTCACCTGTAAACTTAACAACTATACCTCTCACGTTCGAATCCAAATATTTTATATAAATTGTGAAAATTCTTTGATCCATCACCGATCCTGTGGCACTCCACTGGACACAGCTGGATACAAGTCTCCAGTCTGAAAAGCAACTCTCTTCCACCACGCTCTGTGTTCTAACTTCCAGCCAGTTCTGTATCCAAACAGCTAATTCTCCTTTTTATGCATGTGACCTAAACTTGCTAACCAGCCTTCCAAATGGAAGCTTGTCAAACAACTTACTGAATTTAATACAGATCACATCCACCGCCCTGTCCTCATCAATCCTCTTTGTGACTTCTTCAAAAACGTAGATCGTTTTCGTGAGATATGATTACCCACGCACAAAGCAATGTTGACTATCACTCTTCAGTCCTTGCCTTTCCAAATATGTGTAAACACTGCCCCTCAGGACCGACGTCAGGTTCACTAGTCTGTCGTTCCCTGGCTTGATCTTATTTCCTTTCTTAAATAGTCGTGCCATGTTAGCCACTTTTCTGGACCTCCCTCATGACTATCAATGATATAAATATCACGGCAAGGGGCCCAGCAATCACTCCTCAAGCGTTCAATGGAATTAAGGGGTACATCTGATAAGGTCCTGGGGATTTATCAACGTTTATGCGTTTCTTGGCATCCAGCACTACTTCCTCTGTAATATGTACATTTTTCAAGAAATCAGCATATTTTCCATCACGTTCTGCATCCTCCATGTCCTTCTCCACCGTAAACACTAATGCAAAACAGTCGTGTTCTATCTCCCCTATCTCTTGCGCTCCACCCAAAAGCTGCCTTACATCAGGGCCATATTCGCTGCCTAGTTTCCCTTTTGTTCGTAATGCATTTGTGAAAACCGTTTGTATTCTCCTTAACTCTGTCTCACAAAGCTATCGCATGTCCCCTTCCCCCCTCCTGATTTCCTGTGTAATTATACTTCTACTGTTTTTATACCCTTTTAATGACCTCTCGACCTCTCCTGCCAAAACCTCACATATGCTTCCTTTTTTTAAGCAAACACTCAACTTCACTCGTCTTCAGCATTCGCTACACCTACCAATCTTTGTTTGTTTTCATTTTAACAGGATATATACTATCTCTGGACTCTCTGTACCTCATTTCTGATGTTCTCCTATCATCCAGCCATTCCTATATTTGAGAACATCTGTCCTCAATCAGCTTTTACAAGTTCTAACCTAATACCTTCAAAATAGCCTTCTTCCAATTTAGAACTCCAACTTTTAGATTCGGTTTATCCTTCGCCATCACTATTTTAAAACCATTAGAATATTGTTGCTGGCCCTGAAGTGCTCCCACCATGATACCTCAAGCACCTGCCCTGCCCTATTTCCAAAGCGTAGGTCAAGTTTGTCACTTTCTCCAGTAGGTACCTCCACACATTGAATCAGAAAACTTTCTCGTGCACATTTAACAAATTCCACTCCATTTGAACCCTCAACATTATTTACGGTCCCAGTCTATGTTTGGAAAGTTAGCATCCCCTGCCACAACTACCCAATTAATACTGCAGATATCTGAAGTCTACTTCCAAATTTGATTCTCAATTTCCTACTGACTATTCGGGGGTTTATAGTGCAATCCCAATAAGATGATCATGCCTTTCTTCTTTCCCAGCTCCACGTAAGTAACTTCCCTGGATGTATTTCCAGGAATATCCTCCCGTAGTGCAGCTGTCACGCTATCCCTTATCAAAAACGCCACTCCACCTCCTCGCTTTCCTCCTATTCCATTCTTCTTACACCATTTGTATTCTGCAACATAAAGCTGCCAGTCCGTCCATCCATAATCAACGTTTCTGTAATTGCTATGATCTCCCAGTCTCATGTTCCTAACTATGCTGAGTTGATCTGCCTTCCCTGTTATGCCGCTTGCATTGAAGTAAATGCAGTTGAATTTATTAGTGCTGCCTTGTTCTCAGTTTTGTGCCTGCTTGCCGTGACTGCTTGACTCGCTTCTTATCTCATCTGCACCAGTCTCAGATTGATCTCTTTCCTAACTGTCTCCTTGGGTCCAACCTCCATGTCATATTTCACGCCGCCACCACACCTTACCAGTTTGAATCATGCGGAGCTGCTCTAGCAAATCTCCTCCCAGTAATCCTCTTCTAACTCAGGTGTAATCCGTTCTTCTTGTACAGGTCACTCAATCCAATGGTCCAAAAATAAGAACCCTGATCTCATGCACCAGCTCCTCAGCCACGCTTCCATCTGGTCTATCCTCCTATCCCTACTCTTACCAGATTGTAGCACCAGGAGCAATCCAGACATCATTATTATTGAAGACCTCATTTTAAATACCAGCCGATGTTCTCCCTTCAGAATGTCATTCTTTTCCCTTGCTATATCATTGTTTCTGAAGTCTACAGTGCGCACCTGCTGATCCCCCACCCCTTTGAGTTACCTTTTCTTCAAAGCTACTTTAGTGCTAAATAATGAGCTCACTTTAATTCTGGGTTAGGCAAGCTAATTTTGTTACTACAGTGATATTTATGTGAACGGGAAGTCATATTGTGCAAACTCTGAATAGAAGTTGCCACAACAGAATCTCGCAACCATGGACAACAGTGTATTATTCGATCATCTCCAGATTTGTGCAGTTTATGCTTGGAAGTCACGACATGGGGATCTCTATTACACTATTCCCCTTATTCAAATAGATCACTGTCCAGTTTTTGCTTTTTTTGAAGTAATTGCTAAAGACCCGTTTCAAATCTATTGGTTGCATAACTGAAGTTTTTTTTTGGCTTCTCTTTCGAAAGTTAAATTTGTGGTTCTCATCCTCAGATTCCATTCATCTTAATTCTCTGTCTGTATGGATAAAACTGACTGTTTATTTTTATTTTCTGAGTTGCTTTGTTCGCATTATTGTCTCCTTCACCAAGTCTGACGATAGGCAAATCTATCATATGCCTTTTATTTTTTGTCTCTGACAACTTAAGCCCTACTCTAATGTTCTAATGCCAGCTTCTGTTTAACAAAAATCCACAGACCTCAAAATTGTGCTACCCAGATCCAAGTTCAGAACAGACCTCATTCATGCACAATCGCTGGCGACGAAGGACTGAGTTATTTCCTGATGTATCAGGATCTCCTATTACTGTGGTGTCACTTTTTTGTGTTTCAACAATCCCATGGTCCTTCTTTTCTCACGCAGCCGTTTCAAGCATTCCTTCAAAACACTGTGTCCATTGTCTTTGAACTATTTGTTTAATCATCTTTGAAAATATAAAAAAAAGTACCCCACTCTCCCGAGTGTTAATGTTGTGTCATAGAACATAGAACATAGAAAGATACAGCGCAGTACAGGCCCTTCGGCCCTCGATGTAGCGCCGACCGAATCCTACCTAACCTACACTAGCCCAATAACTTCCAAATGCCTATCCAATGCCCGCTTAAATGACCATAAAGAAGGAGAGTTCACCACTGCTACTGGCAGGGCATTCCATGAACTCACAACCCGCTGTGTAAAGAATCTACCCCTAACATCTGTCCTATACCTACCACCCCTTAATTTAAAGCTGTGTCCCCTAGTAACACCTGACTCCATTAGCGGTAAAAGGTTCTCAGTGTCGACCCTATCAAAACCCCTAATCATCTTATACACCTCTATCAAATCACCCCTAAACATTCTCTTCTCCAATGAGAACAGCCCCAAGTGCCTCAGCCTTTCCTCATAAGATTTTCCTACCATTCCAGGGAACATCCTGGTAAACCTCCTCTGCACTCGTTCCAATGCCTCCACATCCTTCCTATAGTATGGCGACCAAAACTGCACACAATACTCCAGATGAGGCCGCACCAGAGTCTTATACAGCTGCAACATGACCTCAGGACTCCGGAACTCAATTCCTCTACCAATAAAGTCCAGTACACCATATGCCTTCCTCACAGCACTATTTACCTGGGTGGCAACTTTCAGAGATCTGTGTACATGGACACCAAGATCCCTCTGCTCATCCACACTACCAAGTAGCCTACCATTAGCCCAGTAATCCATCTTCTTGTTACTCCTACCAAAGTGAATGACTTCACACTTAGCTACATTAAATTCCATTTGCTACATTTCTGCCCAGCTCTGCAACTTATCTATATCCCGCTGTAACCTACCACTTCCTTCCTCACTATCCACAACTCCACCGACTTTTGTGTCATCCGCAAACTTGCTTACCCAGCTTTCAAGCCCTTCCTCTAGATCATTTATGAAGATAACAAAAAGCAATGGTCCCAAAACAGATCCTTGTGGTACACCGCTCGTAACTGCACTCCAAGATGAACATAGTCCATCAACTACTACCCTCTGTCTCCTTCCAGCCAGCCAATTCCTAATCCAAACCTCTAATGTATCCTCAATGCCATACCTCCGTAGTTTTAGAAATTAGCCTACCATGGGGAACCTTATCGAACGCCTTACTAAAATCCATATACACAACATCTACTGCTTTACCCTCGTCCACTTCCTTAGTCACCTTCTCAAAGAACTCAATAAGGTTTGTGAGGCACGACCTGCCCTTCACAAAACCATGCTGGCTATCCTTGATCACGTTATTCCTATCCAGATGTTCATAAATCTTATCTCTTACCATTCTCTCTAAGAGTTTGCCCACCACTGAAGTCAGACTCACTGGCCTATAGTTACTAGGGCTATCCCTACTCCCTTTCTTGAACAAGGGGGCCACATTCGCTATCCTCCAGTCCTCTGGTACTATTCCCGTTGACAATGACGACATAAAAATCCAGGCCAATGGCTCTGCTATCTCCTCCCTAGCTTCCCATAGGATCCTAGGGTGAATGCCATCAGGCCCAGGAGACTTATCTATTTTCATCCTCTCCAATATTCCCAGAACCTCTTCCCTGCATATTTCCAGGCCATCCATTCTAATCATTTGTGACTCCATATTCACATCAGCAACAGTGTCCTGTTCCTGAGTGAATACTGATGAAAAGTATTGATTTAGTGTCTCTCCAATCTCCTCCGCCTCCACACACAACTTCCCACTACTATCCTTGACTGGACCGATACCTACCCTAGTCATCCTTTTATTCCTGACATACCTATAGAAAGCCTTTGGGTTTTCCCTAATCCTACCAGCTAAAGACTTTTCATGTCCCCTTCTCGCTTCTCTTAGCTCTCTCTTTAGATCCTTCCTGGCTACCTTATAACTCTCTATCGCCCCAACTGAACCTTCACGCCTCATCTTTACATATGCCGCCTTCTTCCCTTTCACAAGGGATTCCAATTCCTTACTAAACCACGGCTGCCTCACAAGGCCCTTTACACCATGCCTGACTGGTACATACTTATCGAGGACACGTAGTAGCTGCTCCTTGAACAATCCCCACATCTCATTAGTGTTCTTCTCTTGAAGCCTGTTTTTCCAATCCACACATCCTAAGTCATGCCTCACTGCATCATAAATGTCCATGAATGTTATGGCGGATACAGCGAAAAATCTCAAGTTTTTCAAATATGTTGCAAATATTGACATGAGCTGCATGTTTCTGCAACTTGGCTGGGATGTTCCAGCTACGCAGCATTGTGTCCATTTAATTATAAGTTAATTAAATTGAAAGCCTAACTTATTTTATTAATCTCAGACAATAGGTGCCATAGCGTCACTTCCTCAACAAAGAAGGGAGAGTTTGAGAAGAGCAATTCTCTATATTAAACATAGCTGGTGCAAGGATTGAATCAATGATAATAGCACCGCTTTGCACTGCAAAACATTAGTCCATCCAATTGTGCTAACATTACGAACCTTACTCTGCTCTGTGATAAATAATTGGGCTTCAAAATGGCAACGGATCATTTATGGACTTGTATCTGGAATGGGACAGTCGTTTGAGTTTTTTTTGATGTTTTCTGTGAAGTCTAGTTTTAAGCACCTGTTACGTTGAAAGATTCCAGAGGTTGATGTGAACCGAGTATTGATGAGCAAACTGCAATGGTGTCGAGACAGAAAAACAAACGAAAAATGTCAAATTAGCTCGGGTTCCCAGATAGCTCTGCTTGACAGCCTCTCGGATTTCCACGACGAAAGCTTCTGGATCTTCTGGTAAACACATGAACAGATGATGAGTCGAATTGAAATGGTTCTTCCCCTTAAACAACAAAAAATGAGTTCACTTCACATAGAGATGGATAACATCATTGAAATTTTAGTCTGTACTTGTGAAAAACCATCACTCGTGTGGGAATTGTGAAAAATCATAGGTTTATTACAGTATGGGATATTTACTTGCTTTTACAGGATTGCACAGCTCCGTCTGAAAAAAATATAAGACCTTGGATCTCGAAACTTCTCGGCTGTTTCTTTGTAGCAGACGCTGAAAATAAAACTTCAGAGAACCAATAAAAGCAAAATGAATTAATTTTACAATAAAGCAAAACTTTCTTTGATATACTAAATTTGAAATATACTAATATTAATAACAAGAATGTAAGTTTTGCCCTGTGAAAGAAGAAAGGTGCTAAATGGCGAGACAAGGGTTAATATTGAATGCTATATCGGGGTTTATCCGAGTAGATCGCATTTGCATGTCAATAGAGGAACCATTTTGGTAACTATTATAATACATGTGAAGAATGCAAAATTGAAAGGAAATGGATATAAAAAATTGTGGTGGTGATAACGTTGGAGAAGTCTTCAGACATAGGCAGCAGGTGTTTGCATGTGTTCAGAATTAATTTCAGAATCCTCTGTAGACAAAAGACAATAGTCGGAGAAATGGAAAACAGCAAACACTTCCAACATAAGGAGGTTGAAAGTGATAAAGCTCACCCATTTTTAGATAAAACTGTAATTGGTTGTATAAATTCTAGTGAATCATGAAAATTGAGGTTGCAGGTTTCTGCCACTGTTGCAAAAAGCTGCTCCTGACTTGTGAACACTGTCAGTGTTTTTGTCAAAGTGAGGTTATTCAAACTAAACATGGACCCTAACTACTGGTTTATGTAAGTGACAAAAATGTTTTTGATTTATCTTTTGCATGTTAATTTATGCCAAAGTTAACATGTGAGTTTTGGAAGGCTTTGCAACCTGTATTGCCACATAGGTTTTTGCACTTGTGCGTAAGTGGAAGTATGGTTTATCTGTTAGCATAATGGTTTTAAAATGGCACTGCTTTAACCACGGAAGCCGACCTCAGGAATTGTCGTGGTCCGCAATGAATTTTTGTAACCTTTCACTTCTATGAGATGTTTTTCGCACACACTGTCTTCAACGAAGGATAGATGAGAGAACTGTCCTTCGCAAGAGCATCAAATAGTGGAAGACAGAGCCTCTGTGGCATTCGTAAACTTGTGTCTCTGTCAATGACCCAATTTCACCACCAAAGCTGTTTTAATTGTGATACCTGATTCCATTCCTTCCCTGCAGGATGTAGTTCAGTTTTTGGAATACTGTATTGTTGCTGTCGTCTCAAGATTGCTCTCGTCTCAAGATTGGTTTTACTTGTGTTGTTTAACTCCAAACTGTTTTACCGAATGAAGCCGTTTAACGTATTTAAAGTGAGCATTCAAAGCCACTCAGAAAAGAGAGGACTGCAGATGCTGGAGATTAGACTTGAGAGTGTGGTGCTGCAAAACAAATAGCAGATCAGGCAGCATCCGAGGAGTAGGATGCTGCTGTGTTGAGAGGGGTGGGGTGCAAGGGCAGAGATGTGGGAAGTGGAGCAGATATGCTGGATGGCATTTTGTAGCACATAGAACATAGAACAATTCAGCGCAGTACAGATCTTCGACCCTCGACGATGCGCCAATCTGCCATACCAATCCAAAGCCCATCTAACCTACGCTACTCCATGTACGCCCATATTCCTGTCCAATGACGACTTCAGTGTACTTAAAGTTGGCGAATCTGCTACAGTTGCAGGCAAAGCATTCCATACCCTTACTACTCTGAGTTAGAAAAAAAACTACCTCTGATATCTGTCCTATATCTGTCAGCCCTCAATTTAAAGCTATGCCTCCTCTGCTGGCCGTCGCCATACTTGGATAAACGTACTCTCTGTGCACCCTGTGTAACCCTCTGATTATCTTATATGTCTCTATTAAGTCACGTCTCAACCTTCTTCTCTCTTATGAAAACAGCCTTTCCCCGTAAGACCTTCCCTCCATACCAGACAACATCCTCGTAAATTTCCTCTGCACCCTTTCCAAAACTTCCACATCCTTCTTATAATGCAGTGACCAGAACTGTACACAATACTCCACGTGTGGCTGCAACAGAGTTTTGTACAGTTACAGAATAACCTCATGGTTCCGGAACTCGATCCCTTTATTAATAAAAACCTAAACGCTATATGCCTTCTTAACAACCCTGCCAACGTGGGTGACAACTTTCAAGGGTCTGTGTACATGGACCCCAAGATCTCTGTGCTCATCTACACTAACACTATTATTAACCCAGTACTTTGCATTGTGGTTACTCTGACCAAAGTGAATCATGTCACACTTGTCTGCATTAAACTCCATTTACCACCTCTCAGCCCAGCTCTGCAGCTTATCTATGTCTCTCTGTAATCTACAACAACCTTCGTCACAATCCACAGCTGCACCGATCTTAGCGACGTCTGCAAATTTACTATCCCATCCTTCTCCACCCTCATTTGGGTCGTTTATAAACATGATGAACAGCAGTGGACAGAACACCGACCCTTGCGGTACGTCACTAGTAACTGGTCTCTAGGATGAACATTTCCCATCAACCTGTCTTCTTTCAGCAAGCCAATTACTGATCCAAACTGCTATATCTTCCACAATCCCATTCCTCCACATTTTGTACAATAGCCTACTGTGGGAAACCTTATCGAACGCTTTGCTGAAATCCATATAAACCACATCAATCGGTTTACTCTCATCTACCTGTTTGGTCACCTTCTCAAAGAACTTAATGAGTTTTTTGAGGCACGACTTACCCTTCCACCACTTGGTTGGGGAATTACTGCCTTTGAACCAGGAGCTCATCTGGAACTTTCTATATTCCATATAGTCGTTCTGGAACAGATGCAGCAAAGTTGGAGGAATTGGGAATGAAAGATGGCATTTTGACAGCAGGCAGGGTGGGAGGACGCGTAAGCCAGGAAACCACGGTAGTCGGTGGGCTTGCAGCAGAGGTCTGTGTTCAGTGAATCGTCGGATATAGAAATGGTCTATTCCAATGCACTACACTGCGTGTATAGGATCTTCATATGGCAACACAAGTGTTAACAGGCAATGCATTCACCACAAGCTTTATTTCCGCTAACTCAGATTTTCAGCCACAGCAGTTATATATTCCAAGTCTAATTCTGTCTGGGCGCAATGTCAACCAGTACCATTTCGGATGCTGATTTCTCAGCAACTGTAATTTCAATGAAATGTATGGGGAGATATTCGTCATTCCTCCGAATATTTGTGCAATGTGTGTGTTACATCCCAGCTGGAAAGTCAAGTCTGGATAATGGTTAAATCATACTTGAGTAGAAACAGTCAGTTTTTCATTTCCTTCAAGTTCCAAAAACTTATTCTTCATTATGTTTGGAAGAAAAAGCCAAAATTCAATTTGACTGCCTTAGGATTTGCTTTAGCGGGAATCAATCTTAATGAAGTTCATGCTCGAGCCAAATGATATTGAGCTGCACTCAAAAATTCGAAGCATATCTCCACTCAGACAATAAATTGTTGCATATCTTTTCTTATTCTCATAGTACTGATAACCTCAAACTTTCCAATGTCAAGGGTCATGATGCAAAAGTTTCGCTTTTTTTTTATCAAATCTATCCATATCCGTTTACCTATACATTCCAGCATTTTAAATTGTTGTCAATCGTTTGGACATGTATGTTTTCCCCTTTGAAACCTTTATTTTTACTGCTTGGTTCTGTAATACACAGCGTCTGATTAGAACATAGCTATTGCACTGTCGAAGAATAGATGCAACGCAAAACTCATTTGCACTGCACTATTTACAGTTTTACAACCAGATAAATACCAAATTGTCCAGACCCTGCATTCTGTTGCTGAGCAAACACTCTAACCAAGCAAATACACAACCTCCCAAGTCCGCCCACATGGATTAAGCTTGTGCTTTCTACGTTATCAAACGCCTTCCTGACGTCTACATACTATGTATGCAGCAACCAATTATCAGATTTGCTAATTTGGTTTTCTTAGAACTGCCATTAATTGAAACTGTGTCATGTTATTTCGGAGCCGATAATGTCAGTATTATTTTTGATTATTTTCAATGTCCATATACGTACCCTTTCTTTCTGTAATACCAGAAGCCTCAGGAAGACGTCAACGTGGATCATTCACCGAACACTTTCCAGTTAAAGTCGACTGTAATTGCTCAAGCCTTGTCTTTTGCATCGATGTCTTGACTCTTCTTCAAATCGATGGGGATATCTGTGGAGATATTAGATTACTTACAGTGTGGAAACAGGCCCTTCGGCCCAACAAGTCCACACCGACCCGCCGCAGCGAACCCCACCCATACCCCTACATATACTCCTTACCTAACACTACGGGCAATTTAGCATGGCCAATTCACCTGACCCGCACATCTTTGGACTCATCTCTATTAGTTTCTGAATCGGGTACGAACATCTGTAGCTGAATGTGAGAAGATCTGATCAACAGTCTGAGGGATTGCTTACCCTTTTCCATCACAGTCTTATATTTGCACTCATGTTTTACACTTGTTTTATGCATGTTGACACTTCATTATTTGTATGATCACTGGTACGCCTTGTGCTGGGGAATTTTTATGTCTTGATTCTGAAGGTTGAATACGTGATGTGCGAAGATACTACGAACTGCGATTGATGAGAATGATGCTGCGGATCACGGGACGTCGCCTTCAGTTGAATTCAGATTTCTGTTGGTGGATGTGTTCGAAAACTATCCAATTATATCCGTGCTAATACTACACCATATGAATCAGTGCATCCTCAGTGTAAAGGCTGGACATTTGTTTCTCGAGACTATGTGGTTGGCGCTCCTCCCATCCCTTTCAGGCGCAGATGTGACAGCGACGTTACTGAGCTTGATGTCAATTCGAGTTTTCCTTCTTTTTGTTCCGGAACTTCCTGTGGCATAGTTCTGTCTACTCAGCAAGATCCACCATGAGTCGTGCAAATTTACTACTCTTTCTGACAGAAACTGTTGACCAAGACATTGAATATAATCTATGCCCTTTGCACTGTCGATTTGTTATGCAATCGGTGTTAAAAATAATGCAGAAAACATAAATCAGAAGACGAGTATCAATGCATTGACAAGAAATAATCACGATATTCCCTTATCCGTTATCGACCCGTTGCGATTAAACTTCGTGGTAAATGGAGATATTAATGCAAAATTAATTTTGTTGTACTATTATCACTCATTTATCGATTTCTAATGCAATATTTTCCCTTTTTATTTCCATTGCTGATTCAGGACCTACAGACAATACACCAAAAGCTTGTTGTGTCCTTTATGCCTCTTCTTGTATGAGTTGTAAAAACTCATCAGCAACATTTCCTTGATCATCGGGCTTCCCAGGTTCCAACAATCATCATCTTTTCTCTTGGATTGTTTGTCCTTGCTAAGTGCAGCAACTGAATTTTATCCAGATGGAACTCGATTTTCCAGTAATCTATCCAAAACATAAGTTGCAAGGGAAACACAGTCGGAAGGGCAGCACGTGCAAAGAGATAGCAAAGTGCTAACTCAACATTTTGATTCCAGGTGTTTGATTTTGCCCCTTGCAAATGTTCTGCTTGAGCAGATTTTAAAATATCTTTTGTTTTGGTTCGCCCACCTGATCAGCCCAGCTACGTCCTGTTGGGGTTTTAATATGTCCTCTCACTCTCTGCTTGCCCATTATCTTTTTCCATCGTCTGTGAATATATTGATAGACTTCCAGCATTTATTCCAATATCATGCTTATCGCTTGCCATTGGTGTGGGAAAAATTAAACTTAAAAAATGGGGGACAACGACGTCCCTTTCAGCTAACGTGTATTTCATGTTTCGGGATTTAGAAATGAAGGTCTGTGGGCAGCAACTGCGGGTGCATATTGCGTTACAAGTTAATTAGTAAGCAAGCACAAGCAGCATTTGTTCATGCAGACAACAGTTTAAATTTCGCCAATTAGTTTCAAAAGATATTTGGAGACCAAGGACCAAGTAAATTCGAATCTTCTGGTGTTGACAACCTGACACCAACCTTATTATTAAAATCTGACGTGTCGTGGGGAATGCAGCAGAGGAGCAAAAGTAAAGAAGCAGAGAGCCAAGAGTCATCTGAAGAGGCAGCAAATCCGGCATCAAAATACCAGGCACTCACAAGAAATCTATATGCTCTTTAAAAAAGGCCCTGTCTATTCATAAATGCACATAAGCACATTTAGCAAATACTCATTTACACCAAGAAATTACTGAGAAGTTATTTAAGACAGACATTTCGACGGAGAGTGGCGTTTAGAACAGAAACTATCCTTTTTATGAAAGATTTTTGTAATGGGAGGAAGTTCATACCACTTGTACCACTTTTTTTTATCAGATTGCAAGATAAGGTGCTCCAGTTGATTGGTTTGAACTGTCAGACGGGTATCGACCTCCACGTCAGAATAACATCAACATGCCAAGGTCACACAGCCGATCCCTGCGGAATTCAAATGGATGCAAAGTTGATTGAATTTTCTGGAAAGTGATGAAGATGATTAGTGACAGTTTGGCAGTGTATGTTGTGCGCATAGATATGAGTAAAATATTTGAGAATACCTATTATGTAAGGCCAATCCAAAAGACTGGAACACTTGGGTTACACAGTGAAATTGAAAGTTGGATAAAAATCTATGGAAGATAGAGAATAGTTGTGGAAGGGTGATAGTTTTTCCTGATTAGATGTTTATGACTAAGAATCAGTTGGGTCCATTTGTTGTTTCTTGTTTGGTTAGTTAGCCCTCTGTAGCTGCCAGAAGCATTTCTTTCGTTCTGTACCCAATATTCTAAACCCCTTGATAAACACGGTGCACAGTGTTTGACAATCCCATTCCCGTTTATTGATTGGAATATGGAGATCCCATACTCTTTATGTACCCTTCTTGAAGTCAATCCCAACTGCGTACTGTTAGACCTAAAAAGTAAAAAAAATCTTAAATACTGTTTGGTGACAGCTGGCCACACCCATCCAGGCTGTTCTCATTCCTCAAACTTAAAGAGAGAAGGAAAACCTCGCAAGATATTGACTTTTTTGATTTTGCAACATTGCTCAGCACTTATGCTTTCCGATGTCACCTTAAAAAAGGCACAATGATGTCTTAAAGCCATAGCATTGTCAGAACTGCTTCAAAAAGACATTGGCCCAGTAGCTTTTTCTTAAGAAAGATTCTCCTATCTCTCTGTCTCTCAAATTGGACACCTTGAGAATTAAATTGCCTTCGCCCATTTGTCCAACGTAGCGATTTTATCTTTTCGTTTCATTCTGTGCTTTCTGCCTCGATAACTGTCTTCTAATGAGGGGAAACCGTTTGGGATTCAAGTTTCCGTTTTATCTCTGCATGTTCAAATTTTAATTCGGCATTTTAAATTTGAAATATATCACCATTTCTTCACTACTGGATGTCCCTTCCTAATGGTATCGTAGTTAATTTAAAGCATGCCATCGCAGATATTAAACAAAGTAACTCAATATCGCCTTCTCAAGGACAACTACCATCTGGCAATTAATTCTGGTCAGCCAATCATGCCCATGCTTCACGAAAGAATTGAAGATGTAACAAGTAAAATGACTGACGTTGCTTTGAATGAGCTGATTAAAGCAATTGCCCAACTAGGTTGACTGATTGACCCACAGATTCATGAAGTATTTCAAGTTTTATAATTTGCATCGATAATATCTCCTCTAACTTTCGTAATCATTGACCCAACGAATCATCACAACCTGTCCACATTATTGACAAGTTCCACTTTATGATGTGTAAAACAAAAGTAGACAGAGTGAAATGGGTTAACAGATTTGTTTTGTTCAGTGACTATAGTTAATGTAAACCTCACTGGATCAAAATAGTTTCAGTGGGCCTGCCGCTCGTATATTTATAAAGGTCGCTGTCAATGCACTATCTCATGGCTCCATTGGCAGCCTCACCTTCAGAGTTATGATCTTCAGCTGTGAAGCGACAAGGTGGTGCTGATTAGCAATATTTAACAATAATTGGAGTTTTGCAACGATGGAATCGAAACTTCAGACAGCAGTTTGGAATGCTACAACGATGGCGAGGAGTTTATCTGAGGCTATCTCCAACTTGCTCGCATATGAATGGATGTCAATAGCTATATGCATATTTCGGGTTCTTCGCCTTATTGAAATGTTTATTATCCGATGCTCGCAATTTTTGGCGTCCCTGGTAAGGGTCTATAACTAATTATTGAATCTGTCAGTCATCTAATTGTTAGCTTCTTATATATAGGGAAAAGCAAATTTACGGCCTCGTTTACATATGAAGACCTTGTTCCTTGTCAAGACCAATTTTGCAACTGCATTGTCCGCAACCAGAGTCAAGACTGACTCTGACTGACTTGTGCAATTCTTTGTCTCCTTAGTTGATTCATCAACACGATTCGACTGCATCTCAGTTCTGGTGTACAACCATCAAAATAGAGTCCTGTCCATTTCTGCATCTTTGCTGAGCTGCATTGTGTTTCATTTTTGAAATTTAATGCTAAATATTCTAATTTTTTTTTATCCTGGACACTCTTCCTATCATTATGCACACAACATCCTGAAATTAGATTCTGCTTTATTTTTAATAATTGCAAAGGCAGCTCAAAAAGTATTGCTTTACAAATTGACTCATAACCCTTCCTAGTCGAGCTGCACTCATATGAACATTACTTTTGAATTATTTTGTGAACAACACTCTTTGAATTAATCATATCGCCCTTTCCCACCACATTGTTTTGTGACATCGTCGTATTACTCCAGCTTCTTTGGCAGAAAATCCAAGTCCCACCCCCACAGTGTTGTTTTCGTGTTGGTGAAAGATCGGGCGGCACATTGCTCAGTGTTTAGAAATGTTGCTTCACAGTGTTAGGAATCCTGGCTTGATTCCAACCTTGGATGACCATCTCTGTGGAATTGGCATCTTTTCACAGCATCCATGTCGTTTTCTTCCCACACTCGACAGTTGTGCAACTTTGGTGGATTGATCATGGCGCAAAAATAGTGAGTTATTAGGAGAGTGTGAGGTTCCAGTGCAATGACTTTCAGAGTATCGAAGTAGAGGCAAATGACTGAATTGTTTCTTTCCACAGTGTTTTGATTCTATGAGCAGCATTTGTTCATGTCACTGGTTCATGAGTTGGGCTCAGTTAATTCGTTATATTTAACATGAACAAAACTGAAACAATTGAAGCTCTCCAAAAGTGTTTTTTGTTTAACCTGAGCAGGCCTTCTTTCAAATTGTGTAAAGGAGAGGGTGAACAATTAAAAGAGAAGTCTAAGCTTGATCCTTTAGATTGAGAAATAGTTTGGCAGTTTGAGAACAAGTGAGGAGGAAATCTTCTCAGTTTTTCGATTAATGTCAAATTAAATCCAATCCGGATCAAACTGAGGGATGCATTTCAGTACGACAAGCAAGGGAATCAAATGGCTAACAGTCGGATCCAGAGAAATAGGACAGATCAGACCGAATTTATTCAAGGTAGAAACACAGTTCGATGAAGTCGATAAAAAAAGTTTATTGTATACCTGCATTTATTGGCCAAGGCAAAGAGTTTTAGAACAGGGAGATTAATCGGGATCTGCACATCAAAATGTTGAAACGACACCTAGAGTATTATGTAAAATTAGGGAATTTACATTATAAGATGGGTAAGAGAGCAGTGGAGTCTGTGATGAGGAAATTTATGAGGATGTTTCCTGGACTTGAGAGTTTGAGATATGAAAGAACATTAGGAAGACTGCGAATTATTTCCTTAAGAATAACAAATTGAATGAACAAACTGTGGAGATAAATCAAAGTTATGAGGGCCACACAAGCATAGACAGGAACAAGCTTTGCCCCTTATGGAGGAATACCTTACAAGGGTTCATGGACTAAGGTAAAGGGTTTATGCTTTAGAGGAGATGTAAACAAGACTTATTTACGCTGTATAATGCGAGAATCAGTAATTCGCTTTCTGTAATGTTCGTCGAAAGAAAATCCCTCTTAACACTGAGGAAGCATTTGGAAGTACATTTGCAATGCCACCGTTATGGAAAAATTGTTTGATGACGTGATTGAAATAGTTTCGTGTTTGTTTTTAACAAGCACGATGCGATGGGCCAAAACACTTTCTTTTCCGTGCTGTACATCTCCTTCAATTCAACTCCTACAAAAAGAAAGAAAAAGGTGAATGCATTTCTGCGCATAGACCTGATGACTGTTGAGTGGAGATATTGAACTTTACCAATTCACTGAGTGACATGGTCTGAGCAAATCAAGGAGAAACAATCCCTATCTGTGGAAGGTATCATAAACAGACAAGACTACATAATGCTGTTTCTATTTTTTCACAATGCTGCAATGCAACAGGAAAATATATGTTCTTAGAAGACATTGGTACTGTCAGGAATTCACTATATTGTGGCATTCTGGAGGCACATTCAAACGGAGCTTGCAAAAGCACGAAAAATGTTTTTCAAAAGATGAACGATTCAAAAATTTAAAAAAAGTTGTCCAGCTAATTTTTTTTTTGTGGTGAGACGTGCAAACAGACCGAAAGATCTCCTGCTGCGCTCGAACAATTCTATGAATGCGCATTTTGAATCCTGTAAGGTTCACATATTTTGTAATTTCGGCTTCCAAGGGGAACTTCCCAACTTTGGCTTGATCATAACTTTTGACTGGAGAGCACAACTGCACCTGTTGCTGCAGATCCTGCAACCGTAAAATGGTACAATGTCATTATTTTTCCTCGCAAATTACTAATTTTGGAACGAATGTAGATGCATGACCATAAGATGGGACAATAAATGAAACTTATTTTATTTTTTATTTGCCAGAGCAGCAAAGCCATCCGATTAGAAATTCAAAACCATTTCTGTCACATTTCAGAATTATGGAAATAAATAATTTATTGCAGAAGGAAACAATAACTTTCCCGAGACTGATGCTATGTCGATGAAAGGTTTTTAAAAGAAAGAATCCAACATCAGGGAATAAGCCAAACTGAAAGCACAACAAAATGCAAAGGCAAGTCAAGTTTTTAATAAGTTACATTGGAAATGTGGATGTCATTCTTTTGGTCTGGCTGCTTAAAGAACACATATTATAACCTCACATGCAATTTAAGTTATTTACAGCAGGAAAGTCACTGAAGCAACACATATTAAAGTAATAGTGTCGCTATTAGAAATAATTCGCAACCCGTGCTATTTTTCAAAGTCTTAAAGTAAACTATTCTCCACTAAAATTGGTTGTTAATCGGTACGTAGCTCGATGAAGTCTGTATTCATTCGTTCTTAAAACTGAACTGGTTTAATTCTGGGATCAAGTTCATTTTTAAAAGTAGAGATGTTTGTAAAATGCAGGAAAAGCAACCGTAGAATCATAAAGTAGATCAAGCCACTTTGACCAGAACCGGTTCTCAACTGCATGTCTGTACAAGGGTGTTGCTTATGCAGTTTTTTTTTATAATATCCTTGCAGAAGTTATAATTTTATCTGATCCACCACGCCATAGAGATCGGTCCATGTCCATAAGTTTTCTGCTTCAGCATTGCTTCGGCATCTTGCTGGTGTTTTTATTTTAACTTAAATGAAACTGGCATTTCCTGATAATCCTCTCCCAGACATTTGGGGAAATGAAAGACTTGCCTGGATTAAATGCAACAAAGGTATTCGACATATTTTAAAATGCTATTAAGTAACATTTTAAATGTATCATTTCCAAGGAGAATAAGCCACCTTCTTCAATCAGCCCTGCGACATATACACTCACTCATTCCCAGAGTGTTCACATTGACCTGCCTTTATGTTCATCCTTTTGTATACTCAGCGGTATGAAGTGAAATGTACCAAGCCTCGTAAAACATTAATTTTGTACACATTTAGCACAGTGTGCTGAATGAGGCAATCTATCCTCTCAGGTCCACAAAAACCGCCTGAAGTGTGACCCACGCTGACTCATCCCCGATTCTATCTCTGCATTTGCCACGTATCATCTTTGGAACCAGATCTTCGTGGGGCAGTTTACAATGAAAATCTGCCATAATTGTACATTAAACAAAGTGAGAACACCAAAGCACTTCGAGCAAAGGCACACTCAGCGGACAAGCAAACTCCTATCAGAGTCACTCAAGTTTGGAATCCAACACCAGTTCCTGGCACTGTGAAACCACAACGCAGACCACGAAACTGCAATACATTTTTTTGCTTGTTTATATTTCTACATTTAGAAACAATGTGTTTGTCAGATAGTCATTTGTTGCTATCAACAAATGCAGACATTCCAAGTTCCTAACATAATTGACTAAATGCTTTGCTTTCCTTATTCTTGCATATATTTGCCTGGGGCGCATCAATTATTTTTCTGCTCTTTCATGCTCACAAGACTGATAATATGACACAGATCCAATCAACATTTTCAGGAGTGCCAATTTTAAAATGTAAAACAAAAATGTTGCATGTAGTAATGCACGAAACATTTTTGACATTTTCTCCAGAGGAATTGTATAACTACTGACCGTTTGCTGGTGAATAGCCCTGATTATTTCTCATCCCCACATTGAACATATTGACGATTGTGATTCTGTCATGCAGAATGTGTGGTCTCTCCAAATGTACAACAGGCTATCTCATTGCCATGGCTTCAGCAGATCTCGGGGTTGTTATCCTTGACTTGATGCTGAGACAAATTCCGATTGTTTATCGAAAACAATTTAGTTTCCTGCTATTCACCTGTGTGTGCGATATCCATGCTGTCATGCTTCATGCAGTTATTGATTGTTCTGTTTGGTTCACTGCATCCTTCACCTTTGATCGATTTGTGGCCATATGTTGGCAAAATATGAAAACCAAGTATTGCACCAAAAAAATGGCGATTGTTGTACTGGGAACAATCACTGTGCTGAGCTTCTTAAAGAACATTTTCTGGTCTTTTATGTTAATGGGTCATTATCGGCTTGAAAACACTCCTTGTTTCTGTTATGTTCCATTTGCTGTTTGGAAATCTCCTTTGTGGATGTCAGTCGAGTTCCTTCATCATAACTTCATCCCGTTTATTCTGGTTCTGCTTCTGAATGTTTTGAGCATCAGGCACATTTTAGTGAGCAACAGAATCCGCAGAAGACTCGGGGCTCAAAATAGTTGCCAAAGACCAAAAGATGCAGAGCTGGAGAGTCGAAGGAACTCAATCATCTTACTGTTCACTATCTCAGGTAACTTCATCCTGCTATGGGCAACATACTTATTGTATTCCATTTGGAGCCGTGTAATGTTTTGGGGCTATGTGTCTGTATATCTCGATAAATTTGTGCAGGAACTGGTATTCATGTTGCAGCTTTTGAGCTGCTGCACAAATACTATGATTTATGCTGTGACTCAGACCAGGTTCAGACAGCAGCTGAAAGATATGCTGAAAACACCCTTTATTCCAATTGTCCGATTAATTTTCAAATGAAAGCAATTAGATGGCACAGTGATTAAAGCAGTTTCTTTGTTGATATAGTTTAAATTTGAGTGTGTTTGCCGATATAATCACTTTGCAAATGTGGGGATTACTTACAGTGCACACGGCAAACTGTGCCTGTATTGTCACAGTTGGAGTTTTCATGATCAAACATTGGGACAATACCGATTGAGAGATATTGTATCTCACGTGTCAGGCTTCAGAATGTACTGTGACAATGAGCAGAGCTTGAACATGAAACATCACAAAACTCTCCTGTGCCCACATGGACGTCCTTGCAAACAACATGATTTCTGATGAGAAAAACAGCAAAACTGGCATCAAAATTGGGAGCCCTTTGTTTTTGTATGGTCTCATGTGTGTTCTTTTGGATAGTTCTCGAATTGAATGACAATTTGTGAGCAATGGCGATCTGCTATGTGCATTTCAGAGAAAAAAGCGGAATATGCAATGACAGCAAATCGAAACAAAACACGTGCCCACGTTTTCAATAACTCTGTGCATGATTATTCCAAGCATTAAACATCCATTCCAAAAATCCTGTGGCTGGCTCTCAAAGAAAGTTTTGATTGTTTTATTTCTTTTTTCTCCGTGCTCGCAATAAGTAAAAAAGATTTTACACCATTCATAAATGCCATGAGAATCTGTACTTACTCTGTGACAAAGAAACTATCCATGAATTTGTTGACAATAATACAGAGCATTATTTCAAAAGCTCCTCAATGACTACTCTCGCAGTGCAGATGCCCATGACCAGAAGACGGCAATCCTTGCTTGGAGAAACTGAAATAAGTTTTCAATGGAAATAAAAAAACGAGTTTTGTTTGTCAGCCGAAAGTTAAAACATCAGCTAAAAGTACCATGAAACATAATTATTTGATATTACACTGATGTTAAGGATGAATTTCCATTCGGTTAAAAAAGGAAATGTACAAATTATTACATCAGACTGCAGCCGAGCTCTTATATTGCGATTTACCATATTTAGCATATGCACAGGAACGCTGTCATTTTGATTTATCGTATAAATCTTTGTTATGATTGAACCTATTAGTCTACAATACATGGATGATAGAAAAAAATAATACGTTCTATCTGTTAATTTCTTGAATTGGAGCAGCTGTCATTAAGTTATAGAACATATAGTACAGAAAGAGGCAATTCGACCCACATTTCCAACTAGTGTGGTTTCATCCGTCTCCCCTCTGCTCATTTTGATTCCGAACAACTCTTTGAGTAAAGATGTTGCTCCTCTTTCATCCCTAGCTGTCTTCCCGATAATTTCAAAATTGTGACCTCCAGTGAAAGACATAACATCTAATATCAACAGAATGTTCTTTAAGCTTTCAACATTCTGCACAATTTTAAACAACAAAATCCGATATCCTGGTAAGCTATCTGCTCGAAAGAGTAGATATTCCAACTTTTCTACTCTTGGTACCTGAAATTCCCATTCACAGAGTATTAGGGACCTGCTGTAAGGAAGCATGCTGGACTTTTTTTCCCACCTAAACAAAGCAATTGGATCAAGCAGTGATTCTAGTAGACTGACTGCTGAACAAGTGTTTTGCCTGCTTTTGCCAAAATCCCTTCAATCAATTGCTACGCAAGTATTTCTCTAAATGTGCTTTAAATGATGTAACTGTACCTGCATCTGTCATTTCATCTGGGAGTTCAGTCCACGCATGAACCATACTGCATAAATAAGTTGCTTCTTATGTCCATTTTATACTTTCTCAACTAACCTTGAATTATGTCCCATAGTTTTGAATTCCAATACTCCAGAGAAATGACCTTTGCTATTGACCATATCTGTGCCCCCCAAGACTTTTCAAACTCTATAAGGTCACCTCTCAGCTTTCTACGTTCCAATGGAACAGCACAGGTTATCCTGGCTGGTTCCATAACTCTGACCCTCTATTCCCGTCAAAATCCTATCATATTATTACTCAACTCTCTCCAATTTAATAATATCCTTCGTACAGCAAGGCTAGCAGAACTGTACATATCCCTGGCACCATTCTCCTAAATCTGTTTCGCACTTTCTTCAGGTCTTCAGCATTCTTCCTCTCTGAAGGTGCACAGATCCTACACTCCAAATGAGGTCTAACCAACGTTACATAAACTTACTTGCATACACCGTGCCTTTTTTCTATAACATCCTATAAGACTTCTTAATAGATGTTCAGATCATTGTCAGAAAACTGAACACGTGTACTCAGAGTTTCATCTGCACCTGTGCACCTCTCAATGTTGTACTGTTCAGCCAGCACTGGTTGTCCATGTTTATGCTCCCTCTACACTTTCCAAAATAATTGAAAATCAGAGTATACTGATAACTTTGAAAATTTGTTGATTATCGAAAAAAAGAGCAGCATCTGGCTGAACGAAGTCATTCAGGGAAGGTAATCTACCATCTTCACCTGAATCCACGTCTGTGAATCCAGACTCACAGCTCTGTCGTGATTCTTATTTCACCCTGAAAATGACGTAGGAAGTCACCCAGTTGCATCAGTCCCTAACAAGTCGCACCAAGGAAATGAAACTGAAGGAAAACGTCAGGAAGAGCCTTGTGGAAGCTGCACAGATCTCCTTGCTGAAGTTTTAGTGCTAGTGGCAAAATTGGGAGAACAGTGCAAAGGCTAGTCAGCAATAGCCTGTCAAAGCGATATACATGGGATCATACAAAGTCCGAGGTGCCAGCACTAGCTTCCATGGATTGCTTCAGTGCAATTTACAGAACTGAACCGGCAGCGGTAGTGCAGTATTGGTATACAGTCTGGAGGGAGTTGCGATGGGAGTCCTAAACTGTAGACTCAATGAAGTCATATGGTTTCATGGTAAACTTGGATGAGGCTGACTTCTGCTGTTCACGACATACTGTTCTTACTCTGTGAATAAGTCAGAAATCATTCATGTGAACAATAATCGGATGAGGCACTGAAGGTAGCACTGGTTCAAAATGTCCATGATTACGAGTGGCTCAGCAACTGAACTGGTGATCATGCTCGTCCGATCCTAAACCACACAGCTGCCTCCTGGGTCTTCTTCATGTGGTGAGGCAATGGATTGAAGGGGAATAAAGAAGTATTTGATCTCATCCATGTGAACACATATTAGAGTGATCACTGCTTATTCCTTGTGGAGACAAAGTTCCGCATTCGCATTGAGAGTACCTTCCATTGTATTGTGTGGCACTATGTCTGAGACAAGTCGATCAGGCTTTGAACAGATCTGGCACCAAATGATAGAGGCAGCGAAAAAATCCACCAAATGCCGGATGAGATTTGATGTCTGCATATAGTCATGAATGTTGGTGGATCATTATCTAAGTTAGTAGTTGAGGAGGTTTCACTATTATCCCTATTCTGAAAGATGGAAAAGCAAAATGCAAAAATGCTGTACAATCAACCATCCTAGTGGAAAATTGATACGTCGCCAATCAAACTCGAACTCATCCAGTCGTCACCAGCATCATAGATACCATTCATCAGCCAGTGTGCTAGTAGCTAGTGTGCTTCCAGTTAAACCTGTTGGACTATAACCTGGTGTTGTGTGATTTTTAACTTTGCACACCCCAGTCCAACACCGTCATCTCCAAATCATTCATTAGCCAAGTTGATTCACTCCACCTGATATCGAGAACAGTTGGATGCACGAGATACTGCAAATTAATGGGTGCTGGCAATATTTCGGCAGCGATACTAAAGACTTGTGCTCCAGGAATTGCAGCTTGCTTAGTGAAAGCCTCCCAGTGCATTGACAACACGAGCAGTTAACTGACAATGTGAAACATTGCCAGTTGTGTCCTATATACAAAAACTAGGACAAATCGAATCCGGCAAATTACCGGTGAAGATACCATTATGCAGGGAGCGAGGAACAGGGGTGTGCTGGGAAGTTACGTTAATCCTTCAAAGACGTATCTCGTGGGCCTCCATTTTTGCAGCACAAGCGCGAGCAGTGATAGCGAGGAACAGGGGACTGCCGGGTAGGTCATTTAACATCTTAAAACTTATCTCATGAATTGGCAGAGCGCACATTGTACGTGATTCGACACAGGACGGCTGGGTAAGTGAGGCAATATGTGAGTGGTTGCATTACCCGAAACATTACTTAGGTAGTGTCTTCCACCCGTCCTCCTCCTTTAATCAAAGAAAGGGGTCTGTCCACCGTTTTTTGTTAGTTAACTAGTTCTGTTTTGAAAATTCTTTGAGAATTAATAACAGGGAGGCTGGATGATCAGGCAGTTGCATGCCATTCCTGCATAATGGTCAGGTTCACCAACAATGTGCCTATTCACTATATCTGCGTGAAATGCACCCAAAGCCTGCGTCTTACAAACAGTTTACAGACATGGAAGTAGAGCTGGATGAAGTTCAGGCAATTCAGGATGCTGAGAGAATTAGTGGGAAGCACTCTCAACTCAGGGACATGAAAAACGTAGATGGGTTACGGTTGGGTGACGGAAAGGGAACAGGCAGACAGTGCAGGGATATCCTTTGGCCATTCCCCTCAATAACAAGTATACCATTTTGGATACAGTTGGGAGGCACGACCTACCAGGGGAAAGACATAGTGACCAGGTCTCCAGCACTGAGTCTGGTCCTGTTGCCCAGAAGGGAATGGGGAGAATAGAAACGCACTAATGGTAGGAGACTCAATATTACAAGAACGGACTGCAGATTTTGTGGTCACGAATGGGACTTGCAGAAGATATGTTGCCTCCCAGTTGTCAGGGTCTAAAATTTCGGGAGTTTAGAAGATTCTGAAGGAGGAGTGGGAGCAGCCAGAATTCATGTTGCAAATTCACACCAACGACATAGCCAGAAAAAAAGCATGAGGTACTAAAATGCGATTTCAGGGAGTCATTTGGAAGCTAAAAAGCACGACGAGAAGTGTAGTAATCTCATGAGTACTACTAGTGTCACGTGCTAATGAGGCGAGGAACAGGGAGTGATTGCAGTTAAACACGTGGCTATAGGACTGGTGCATGAGAGAGGGCTTCAAATAAGTGGATCATTGGGATACATTCTGTGGAAGGTGGGATCTATACAGAGAAGGACCGTTTGGACTTAAACTGGATGGGATATGTTGTGGGCGGGATATCTGTTACAGCACTTCGAGAGTGTATAAACTAGTTTGGCAGGGGTTTGGGAACCATAGTTACAGATCAGACTAGAGGGTAGTTGTTGAACGGGCAGACGTAGAATGCAGAGAGATTGTCCAGAAAAATTCACTGTTGACAGGGTAAAGGGATGGGTTAATTGGTGTCTATTTCAATGCAATGAGTATCAGGAATAAGAGTGATGAACTTAGAGCATGGATAAGTACTTCGAAGAATTATATAGTGGCAATAACGGAAACATGGATTTCACAGGAGTAGGAATGATTGCTGGATGTTCCAGGGTTCTTTTAACAAGAACGGGAAGGGGAGAAAAGAGAATGGGAATAGCATTATTAGTTAGCATGTGCATCACAGATACAGGAAAGAATGTTGTTGAGGAGGGTATGTCCACTCAATCAGCATGTGTGGAAGTCAGTAACTGGAAAGGAGCAGCCCCTTACAGTCATAGAGTCACAGAGACGTACAGTGCTAGAACAGACCGTTTGTCCAACTCGTCTATGCTTAGCAGACATCCCAACCTAATGTAACACCATTTGTCAGCACTTGGTTCATATCCCTCTAAAACCTGCCTATTCGTAAACTCATGCAGATGCATTTTAAATAATGCAGTTGTACCAGCCTTTACCACTTCCTCTGGCAGCTCATTCCATACTCACACCACCTTCTCCATGAAAAACGTTGCCCCATACGTCCCTTTTATATGTAACTACTCTGAATCTTAATCTATATCCTCTAGTTCCGGGCTCCCCCACCCCACTGAAACGACTTGGTCTACGTATCCTATCCCTGATCCTCATGATTTTATAATGCTCCATGAGGTCACCTTTCGACCTTCGACCAAACAGAGAAAACAAGCCGATCAAGCTATTCAGCCGATCCCGAAAGCTCAAATCCTGCAACACTGGAAACATCCTTGTAAGTCATCTCTGAACACGTTCACGTTTCACAACACCCTTCAGATAGGAAGGATACCAGAATTTCACGCAATATTCCAAGAGTGACCTTGCTATTTCCTAAAGGCCCTTCATTGCAAACGAGAGGTGGAAGAAAAGATGAGAGGAGAGATCTTGGAAACGTGCAAATGTAACATAATAGTTTTTCTGGGTGACTTCAACTTCCACAATATTGATTGGAATCACGTTAGTTCAGATGGTTTGGATACATCTGATTTTTTTTCAGATGTGTCCAGGAGAGATTCCTGGCTCAATTTGTTCATAGGCTGACAAGGGGGATTTGGTGCAATGCAACTAGCCAGCACAGGCGTCAGATCTCTCGACGGGAGAACATTTTGGTGACAGTGACCAACGGCCTCACCTTTACCATAGCCATGCAGCGGGATAGGAACAAACAGTATGGGAACGTATTTAATTGTGGGAGTGGAAATTATACTGCTATTAAATAAGACTTCAGGATTTTAAATTGGAATAATTCAGCTACGGGAAGTGCACAATGCGAATATGGATACTGTCTGAGAAGCTCCTGTTCCGAGTGTCGGATAACTTTGTCCGGCTGAGACAGGCAAGGAATGGCAAGATGAAGGAGTCTTGGATGACAAAAATCGATGACCTTTTCGCAAAAGGGAAAAAGGAAGTTAAAAATCATACAACACTGGGTTATAGTCCAACAGGTTTAATTGGAAACACACTAGCTTTCAGAGCGACGCTCCTTCATCAGGTGATAGTCCTATCACCTGATGAAGGAGCGTCGCTCCGAAAGCTAGTGTGCTTCCAATTATACCTGTTGGATTATAACCTGGTGTTGTGTGAATTTTAACTTTGTACACTGCAGTCCAACACCGGCATCTCCAAATCGGGAAAAATGAAGTGGAGTTAAGGCTGAAGAAACAAGGATCTGGCACAGCCTTAGAAAATTACAGGTTAGTTACCTAAAAACTAGCTAAAAAATGGACAGAGAAAAAAAAAACCTTGGTGGGAAAGGTTAGAGAAAAACAAAGGCATTCTACTTCTGCGAGGAATAACAGAATGATCAGAGAGACGGTAGTATGCCTATCAGGTATAGTGGAGGAAACTTGTGCAGAGAAGCTGATAAGGAAGGTAAGACCCCAAATGAGTTTTTTGCTACAGTTCTCACGAAGAGAGGGAACTTGTTGAGAGTCAAAACACCGTGGAGCATATTAATAGGCTTGAACAAATTCATTTTAAGGAAGTGGATGTGCTGGATATTCAGTGAAGCATCAAGATAGATAACTCCCCAGAGCCAGACCAGACATATCCAAAATTACAACGGGAGGTGAGGAATGAGTCTGCTGCGCCGGCGATTACCTCTGCATCCTCACTCGCCATGGAGTAGTACCTCATGCTTGGAGGGAGGCAAATGTTATTAATCTGTTCAAGAGTAGGAACAGTGGAATCCGTGAGTATTACAAACCATTCATAGGATTCATGACTATTTTAAATACATGCTTCGATTAAATGCAGTCAGCATGGCTTTGTGAGGGATAGGACATGGACTCACAAGCGTTATTGAATTATTTGAGGATGTGACGAGGAAAGTTGAAGTAAATCGAGCAGTGCATGTGGTGTCTGTGGATTGCACTGAGACATACGTTAAGATTCTGCACGGCAGTCTCATTCATAACATCAGGAGATATGGGATGCAGGGAAATATGGCTGTCCGGATACAGAAGTGGCTGCCTGAAAGAAAACATTGAACATTGAACATAGAATGTCACTGTGCATTAGAGGTTCTTTTGTCCTCGACGTTGCGCCAACCTGTGAAACCAATCTGATGTCAATCTATACGTCCCTATTCCATTATTATCCATATGTTTATCTAATAGTCATTTGAATGTACCAAAAGTTGGCAAGTCTACTACTGTTGCAGGCCGAACATTCCATCACCTTACTAATCTTTAAGTAAAGGATCAACCTCTGACTTATGTCCTTAATCTGTCACCCCCCAATTTAAAGTTATATCCCCTTGCGCTGGCCATCACCATCTGAGGAAAAATATTCTCAACGTCCTACCTATCGAATCCTCTGATCGTGTTGTTTGTCTCTATTAGGACGCCTCCTAACCTTCTTCTTTCAAACGAAAACGGCATCAAATCCCTCAGTATTCCTCATAAGATGTTCACTACATATCTGGTGAATGTCCTCTGCAGCTTTCCCAATGCTTCCAAATACTTCCTACAATGCACCAATCAGAAATGTACTCAATATGCCAAGTGCGGCCGCACCAGATTTTTGTACGGTTACAAAATGACCTCATTGCTCTGAAACCCATTACGTCTACCAATAAAATCCAACACATCAGAAGACGTCTTACCCATTCTATCTACCTGGTAGCAATTTGGAAGGATTTATGCACTTAAACACCAAGAACTCTCCACTCATCCACGCTACAAAAAAAAAACTTACCATTAGCCCAGTACTCTATGTTCCTGTTACTCGTTCCAAAGTGAATCATCTCACTCTTTTCCGCATTAAACTCCATTTGGCACCTCTCAGCCCAGCTCTGCTGCCTATCTATTTCACTGTGTAAACTGCAAAACACTTCCACACTATCCACAACTCCACTTTACTCAATTTACTAATTCAAACTTCCTCGTACTCATCCAGGTCATTTATAAAAATTGCAAACATCAGTGACCCCAAAACAGATCCTTGCGATACACCATTGGTCACTGATCTCCAAGATGAACACTTCCCATCAACCAAGACCCTCTATCTTCTTGCAGCGAGCCAACTTCTGACACAAACCGCTAAATCACTCTCAATACCATGCCTCTGTATTTTCTGCAAAAGCCTATGTTGGGGAACCTTATAAAACTCTTTAATGAAGTCCAGATAAACAACATCAACCACTTTACACTCATTCACCTAATTCAAATGATTCAATTAAGTTTGCCAGGCACAACCGACCCTTATTATAAGCCGTTTTAGGTGTCCCTAATAAAATGATTCCTTTCTACATGACTATAAATCCCATCTCTCGTTTTCCTTTCCAACGCTTTAACCACAACTGAAAGAAGGCTCATTGTCTATAATTAACAGGGTTATCTCTACTTTCCTTCTTGAACAAGGGGACAACATTCGCTGTTGTCCAGTTTTCTGGCAGGATCCCAGTACACAATGACGACATAAATACCAAAGCCAAAGGTTCTGCAATCTCCTACGTTGCTTCGCAGAGAATACTGGCACGAATCCCACCTAGCCCTGGGAACTTACCTATGTTCAGACATTCCAGAATACGTTGCAGCTCCTCCTTTTGCTACTCAATCCCGGCTGGTCTAATAGACTGTATATCAATATTCTACTCGACATCATTGTCTCTTTAAAGTGTGAATACTGACGAGAAATATTCATTCAGTCACTGCCCTATCTCTCTCTGGACTCCACGCACAATATTCCAGTACTGTCCTTGACTAGCCCCAATTTTACTGTACTCATTCTTTTAGTCCTGGCATACCTGTAGAAAGATTTAGGGTTTTCCTTGATCCTACCTGCCACGAACTTGTCATTGCTCCTGCTTGCTCTACTTAGCTCTGTCTTTAGTTCCTCCCTTTCGAACTTGCATCCCTCATGCGCCCTCACTGCGCGGTTACGTCTCATTTTTACCTAATCCTCCTTGTTCCTCTTCAGCGTAGTTTCAACTTCTTGATTAAACCACGACTTCCTTGCTCGACCACTTCTTCTCTGCTGGATAGGTACATACATATCAAAGACACACAATAGCTGTTCTTTGAAGAAGCTCCATATTTCAGTTGTGCCCATCCTCCGCAGTTTCCTTCCTCATCCTGTGCATCCCAAATCTTGCATAAACGCCTCATAATTGCCTTGCCCCAAGCTATAACTCTTGCTCTGCGACATATGCCTACCCCGTTCCATCAGTAAAGTATACTTAACTGAATTGTGGTCACTGTCGCTAAAGTGAAATCCTACCCCGAAATGAAACACCTGGCACGGTTCATTTGCCAATAGCAAATCCAATGTGGTTTTACCTCGTGTTGGCCTAGCTACATACTATACCAGGGAACCCTCCTGCACACATTGAACCATAACTGACGGATCTACATTTCTCGAACCCAGCATCTCCAGTCAATATTTGTCAAGTTTCAGTCCTCCATAACAACTACTCTGTTACTTTCGTTACTATACACAATAATTTTAGCAGTCCTTTAATCTACATCTGCGAACTTTTTGAAGGCCCATAGAAAACTCCCAATAGCGTGACCCCTCCTTTCCTGTTTAAAACCTCCGCCCATACTACTCCAGCTGATGAGTCTTCATCAAAGATCCTTTCCTCCACCATACTACTGTCCTTGATTAACATTTACACAGCTCATTCTTTTACCATCTTCCCTGTTCTTACAGAAACATCTAAATCCCTGAACCTGCAACAACCATTCCTGTCCCTGTTATATCCATGTCTCCGAAATCGCCACAACATCGAAGTCCGAGGTACCAACACACGCAGCATGTTCACCCACCTTATTCTGGGTGCTTCTGGCATTGCAATGGACATGGTTCAAAGCACCGTCCTGCCTACCGAAAAAATGCTGTGACCTTGAATCCTTATGCATGCCCTCACTACGCTCAACCTCCTGTCCATTGGAACTACAGTTCACGTACTTACCCACCTATTGAATTAATTTAAATTGTTCCGAAGCAGATCAGCAAACTTCCCCAGGATATCGATACGCTCTGGTTCAGTTGTCGACCATCCCGTTTGTTGAATTCCCACCTACCCCAGAAAGCAGCGGGTTTTAGTGGATGGAAAGTATTCCAGCTGGTGGTTGTTGACGAGTGCTCTCCTGCAGGAATCTGTTTTCCGGTTTTTACAGTTTTTATAAATTACTTGGATAAAGAGGTGGAAAGGTGCGTAAGTAGATTTGCCAATGACACAAAGGTCGAGGTATTTACAGAGTGTCTTGGGCTGTTGCAGGCTACATCAAGTAACTTACAGGATGCAGAGCTAAGTTGAGAAGTCGCAGATGGAGTTCAACATGGATAAATATGAAACACTTCATTTTGGAAGGTCGAATATGAATGCTGATTATATAGTGAAAGACAGGATTCTTGGCAGTTTGTATGAACAACGGGCTCTTAATGTCCAAGTAGAACACGCAAAGAACAAAGAAAATTGCAGCACAGGAACAGCCCCTTTAGGCCTCTAGGTATGCGATGATCTAGATCCTCTATCAGAAATTGTCGTCCATTTTCTAATGATCTGCACTCTCTGCTCCCTGCCCATTCATGTATCTGTGTCGATACATCTTAAGTGACGCTACGGCGGCCGCCTCTAACTCCTCAGCTGACAACGTGTTCCAGGCACCCACCACACGCTGCGTAAAGAACTTTCCATGCGCATCTCTCGTAAACTTTTCCCCTTTTACCTTGAACTCTAAAATGGGTAATTGAGTGCCCCACTCTGGGAAAATGCTTCTTGATATCCACACTATCTGTAGCTCTCATGACTTTGGAGACCTTCTCAGATCCCACCTCAACCTACGCATTTCTAAAGAATATAAGACTCATCGACTCAACCTCTCCTCAGCACTAACCCCCTCCATCCCAGGCAACATCCTTGTGAACCTCCTCTGCACCCTCTTCAAAGCATCCACATACTTTTGGTAATGTGACGACCAGAACTGTACACAATATCCCAAACGTGGCCTAACCAAAGTCTTATATAAAAGTAACATGACCTGCCAACTCTGATGCCCAGTTGCCCATCTGATGAAGGAAAGCATGTCGTCTGCCTTCTTGATCACTCCATTCAGCTGCATTGTCACCGTCCATTTTTTTCCCAAATGCGAATTACTCCTATCTCTCAGGATCTTCTCCAAGACCTTCACTACCACTGACATCATGCATACCGATCTACAGTTACATGGATTATACCTGCTATGAACCTAGATTCCTCAAAGTGGCCACCCAAGTTGATAAGTTTGTTCAGGCAGCGTGTGGTGTTTGGTCTATCCTTAACAGAGGATTTGAGTATAAAAGCCGGGCGGCAGCTCTGTAAATCCCTGCCGAGAACACACTTGGAGTATATTTTGCAGTTCTGGTTCCCTTATTATCTGAAGGATGATAATACTTTAGAGATGGTGCAGCGGAGATTTATCATGAAGCTACCTGGATTGGATGTCTTGTCTTACGAAGAGATTTTGAGATAGCTAGTGCTATTCACACTGGAGAGAAGAAGGAAGAGCGTTGAATTGATATGTGAGTACAAGGTAATGTTAGGCATACTTAGAATACATAACCAGAGATGTTTCCCCAGGGCAAAAACGTATCACGAGGGGTCATAATGTTAAGATGATTTGACAAAGGGGAGACAGTTTCCGTAGACAGAGACTGGTAAGTGCGTGAAATACGCTGCCAGCGATGGTAGTAGCGTCAGATACGTTAGGACAGTTTAAGCGACCTCTGGACAAATACATGGATGGCAGGGAATTTAGGAGTGTATTTGTCAGGTTGATCTTCGGCTAAAATTAATGCCCAGCACAATTTCCTGGGCCGAAGGCCCTGAACTGTTCTATGTTTGTGGAAGTATGCGATGTCATTCGCTTTTTGAGCATCATTTGGAGAGCATGGAATGCAAACATCGGCAGTACTTTTGCTAAGAAGTGGAGTTTGACAGCTCTCCCCCAACAGCTGAAACTGAAACCCACAGAAAGGCTCGGCTTGCCTCAAAATCTGTTAAATGAAGTGTGAAAGATGCAATAATGCGCCTCTCACTCCTCCAATCTTCCATAAAGGGGTAGTTAAATGAAATTAATTCCTTTCACTCAATTTATTATTGGCAAGTATCAATTTGTTTACCTAAATCTAACAATAGGAAAATTAACAGAACCACGAACAAACCAAACAATTCACCTCTAGCTGTTAAGTATTACTTAAGAAAACAAAATCTTGAAAAATACACCTAAAAAAAACTCAGTCTCACAGAAATACAGCCAGGATACGTCTTCCAGAACTCTCTGTTGATCTTCTTTCACGATTGATTCCTCCATCGAATTCTTGTCTTAGCTCTTCAGTCTGGAAATGTTCTCCCTGTGAATTATACATTCGAGGTTATTAACTAAAGTGTGCTGTGGTAACTTTAATTAATAATCTAATTAGATTATACTTTCTCTGAGAGCTGAAAATTGTTATTGCTTGGCAGATGATAGTTGGAAACTACAGATTATCCAAATGACCTAATCTATTATATCCTTGATGTCCTATCAATATTGTTACAATCGGATTGGTTTAAGTTTGTCAAAACGATCAGATGTAAATATAGTAGGTTTGTGGTAGCTAACTGCTTAGTTTAAATTTATTGGCTCAATTTGAAAAGACATGCTGTCTTTGTAAATGTTCGGCTTCGCTATTCGCAATAAGTGTTTCAATTCGGGCAAGTTCTGTGCACCTGCACTTTAACGTGCTGTTCAGACATCCATTTTGATGCGAAACACAGAGACGAATCTATAATTTGCAGGGATCCAGCAACACTTCCTCATTTTGATGTTGAACATTTTTATACACACTCATGTCGCAACACATTCCAACAACACCTGCTCAGCAATAACTTGCTCACTGGTGCCTAGTGTGGCTTCCTATAGGAATATAGCTGATTTAATGTCAAATTTAGTCCCATAATGGCAAAAGACCTGAATTCTACGAGTGCGGCTACAGTGGCAGGCCTTAATATCAATGCTTTCAATCAAGTGTAACATAGAGTCATAGAATCGTAGAAATTCGTAGCACAGAAACAGGCCGCCTAGTCCATACTGACCAGATGTCCTGAATTAATCTAATCCCATTTGCCAACACTTGGCCCATATCCCTTTAAACCCATCCTATTCATACATTCATCCAGATGACTATTAAATCTTCCAATTGTACCAGCCTTTACTACTTCCTCTGGCAGCTCATTACATGCACACATCAGCCACTGTCTGAGAAAGTTGACCTTTAAGTTCGTTTTACATTTTACCACTCTGAACGTAATCCTGTACCCTCTAGTTCTGGGTTTCCCCAACCCAGGGTGGCGACCTTGTCTACCTACCTTATCTCTGCCCCACTATATGATCACTCTTCAGCCTCCGGCGCTCCAGGGAGAACAGCCACAAACTATTCAGCTTCGCCTTGTAACTCAAAACCTCCAACCTTGACAACTACCTTGATCATATTCTCTGAATCTTATGTTTGAAAACATTCTCCCGACAGGATGCAAGCCAGAATCGGATGCAATATCGAAAAGTGGCCGAACCAATGTTGTATGCAGGGGCGGTCTGGAAAGAAATTGCAACAGCAAGTTTCTCCCTTTTTGGTGTATTTTAGGTTTTGGAGTTGATTTACTCAAAATACAGGAACTTTGGGGGAGAAAGGTCAAAACAAGGGGTCTTTATAAAGGAGGCAGCTAGAAGAAGGTAGATAACACATGGTCACCGAATAAAACGAGAAACGTATCAAGGCTCATTAAAAAAAAATAGAATAATGCGGCAAACTCTCTCCTCGTTGCAGTCAGACCTGACTCAAAGGAAAAGTTTATAGACGTTAATAATCTCAGTTTCAGAACATCCCTGCATGAGTTCCTCAGAGCACAAACGTCTTCATATACTTCCTTGATCATATTCTCTCCATCAAAAATATTTGAAGTGAGGGTATTCAGAATAGATTTCACAATACTGTCATTTATTTCTTCTCGGAATTTACATTAATGCTTGCTCAAATGTAACAAGATCTGGGCAATTTTCAGACTTGTGCTGACAAATGACTAGTAGACGTCATTCCACACCAATGCCAGGGAAATCCCATGTCGCATGGTGGCTGATATCGAACTACAAAAGGCAGTAAAATGGGATTTTGGGGATAAAGACCAATGTGGAAAGGTCAGAGTAAATGCAGATATCCGGGAGTGAGATGAAAATCGAACAGAGACAGAGAGTCAAGTGCGACACGCAGTATACAATGGATCAATAATGGGAACAGAGAATAAAAGGAGACATGCAGAGTTGACTATCATATATGCAGCACAGAGGGTAGATTGAAGCACAAGCAGGAATGAAAAACTGTTTCAGCACGGGGAAAGTCCCTCTGCTAATTTAAACCAGCCACACAGAAAAGATTCACTCGTGCTGCAATGTGTTAAAATTCGAGAGGCAAAGAACTTTCGCAGAGGTCATTTTTTTCAATTATGAATTAGCAACTTTATTCTTTAAGGCAAATAGAGAATTCTAAAACCAACATCTATTTATAACTCATTTCTCTTAATGCTATCTTTTGTCTCTCACTCTTCAATACTAGTCTGATTTTTAAAAAAAGTCCCGATTAAGGTTTGCAAAAAAGCATACATTTCAAAACCAGTGAGCTTTGTTGATTCTGTTTTGTCGATTTTCATTTGTAGATTGTTTCCAGTTCTGCCTCCAGTTCTTCGTGCCAAAGGGCATCACTTCAAAATGATATAGCTTATTTAGGGTAACAAATTGTCTCTAATAAAGGTACCTGCCAGTAACCACGCAGTGAGTCTAACTTGGTTATGTAACTGGCTTGTCCAGATTTCCCGATACAGTCATCCAATCCCGGAATTGGGTATGCATCCAATTTTGTAACTGTGTGTAAATCTTCCAATAATCCAATCAAAACCGTTGAATCCCATCTCAGCGAACTCGATTGCCTCTGGCTTGAGTCAATAACGTCATCGTTGAGTATATCCTCCACCTCCTTCTTTACCTGTTTGGCTTTGAAAGGATGAAACCAATTTGGGCGTTATTTTATCGGAGCAGTATTCCCGATGTCTGCTACATGTATAATCACATTCGACCTCCCATCAGATTCTGACATATGTCCTCACACTAGAGTTACAATCCTTTTAACTGCATCTTGTGCTCCAGAGACAGAAAGTATACTAACCTAGTCTACTCCTCAAGGACTTCTTTATTTTTAACGTATTTTAGGCACATCAAAATCCACACCATCTGGATTTGATTTCTCACTCTGCGGGCCAGTAACTAAAACCTGTTTCTCCAGTTCTTTCTCTCTCGTATAATACATGTTCAATGTGTTTACGTGACACATCCGATACCGTTTTTTTCCTATCTGGCATCTTTACAAGATAGTTCACCTGACTCAACTTTTTCTCAATTTCATAGGCACCACTAAACCTGGTTTTGAAGGATCTCTTGTTACTGATGATAGCACTACTACATCATCCCCTCAGGTAATCGTCTGCGTGTCAGAACCTGATTCACTCAATGCTGTGCCTTCTTTAGTTGATCTTCAGCTAATTCACTCGATTTAATATGTCCCTCAGTTCTGGTGCATAATCTACGTGTGAGATGTCTGACTTCGGTCTTGTCAATTATTGTTTAATTAATTTCAAAGGGCCTTTCACTTCATGCCTGAATATTAAGTCGAATGAAGTGATCAGAATAGACTCGTTTGGGGCATCTCTAATTGCAAACAATACAAATGTACCTTTATTTGTATATCCCAATCATTTGCGTAACCATGGCAGTATGCTGTCAAAATCGTCGTCAAGGTCTGAAGCCACCTCCTAAAGTTCCCTGGGATTCAGGTGCATATGCACTGGAAATAAAGTGCTGTATACCTCAGCTATCCATAACCTCCTTAAACAGCCAAGCTGGAAAATTTGACTCTTGTGCAACTGGATCTCTGTGGGTAGCCAACCCCGTGTGAAGAAAACTACTAACTCACCTTTTGCTTTGATACTGTGTAATGGAATTGCCTCCAGACATCTGGTAGACACATTAATTATGGTTAACAAGTAATGGTTCCTACTTTCAGTGCTGGGGAGGGGACCTAGACAATCAATTATAACCCACCTAAAAAGATTTTTAAAATGCGGGAATTGGCAATAAAGGCGCTGGTTTTATTACTGCCTGTGGCTTAACTACCATTTTGCATGTATGCCACTTACAGCAAAAGATAAGTACATCCTTGTGCATACGGACCAGTTGGTGAAGAAGGTACTGAGCATGTTTGTGTTTATCAGTTAGTACATCGAGTAGAGGAGCCAGGACATCATGTTACGAATGTGGAAGACATTGTTAAGGACACTAGCTTGCAAGGAGATTTAGGTCCCTCCATAATACAACATTCCCAAACCCCACATGTTTTCTGCATTATGGTCCATCTGCCAAATGTTTGCCCAATTGATGCAATTAGCACTACTCGAAGACCATTATGTCTGCCTTCCACTCACATGATCTAGTTTGTCTTGCTTAATCAGTAATAACGATCTGAGTGATGATTGGCGTTGGATACAATTCAATAGATGTTGCTGAACCAATGTTTCATGAAGTTCGCCACAGATAGATTGCTTATACGTTCGATGCTTCCTTTGAACAACATGTAGTATCCATGGGTCATCTGTCATGACGTTCAGTGCCATGTCTACACCACGAGGATCCCAGACTACAAGAATGTAGCTGCTCCCTCGGTCAAAAAGCAATATGCAAAACATGAATATGTGGTTAAGATTTTGAACTCTTCCTTCGACAGCGTTGACAGTGATCATTGAATGCATTCAAGTACTGATTTTCACAAGTGGTAAAATAGTGAAACGTTAAAAAAACAAGGACAGGAACGTGGAATTAAGGCTCTAGCCAAATCTTCCTTGTTGAAAACTACGAACTTTTTTTCAAATTTACATCATCACACTGGATATTGCGTCAGTGTGTTTCCACATTGAAACACGTACTGCACACACACCAAACCTCAAGACATTTACAAACAGTGCAAACATATCACCAGTATTGAGGCACAAGTCACTGACCACTGGTTGTGCCGGGCAAGTCACATCATCTGCGTGCTGACACGAGACTTTCCAAATTAAATGTTGGATTCTGAGATTCCGAATTCTCAGCGGTCATAGGAGTCTAGAAGAAAACCTGTAAGCATACCCTGAAAACATCTCTAACAATACGTAACTTCATTGACACATGGAGTCATTTACCCACAAGCGTATGAAATGGAGAAGAAGTATCCCGGAAGCATCTGTCTAGGACTCCAGGACTGGAATATTGAGCCACCATTAAACTGATTCCCTCTTACCCGTCTGCCTGAATGGAAGAAAATCATTTTCAACACTGTGACAGTGTCAAAGTACAAGACCAGTTCATCATTATTTACCTTGTAAAGAGACAGAATTACAAGATATCTTCAAACCAGCTCGTTAAGAATTAATTAATAAGAGTTCATTGGACGTGACAATCGTCAATTGAAGAAAATTGGAAAGTTTTCTGGTTTAGTCCGCGACAGTACTTTCAGCTGATCGGAAAGCACGCGACACGGCCTGCTGAAGCATAGTTTTATACAAAACTGATTTTTGACAGTGTAATGAAAGCATCAAAGATAGTATTAATGCGAGGGACCCTTTTCAGCATACCTCGGACTGAGATTGTGACTGATCCAGGAAATTCGAATTCCAAACACCAGCCATCATAAATCCCATTCCATTATGCCCAAAAGGAAGTGAGCTAACAGATACACATTTTGGTTTCATAAGTTTCTACGGAATCTAAAGTATGTAGCAGAAGTTGTTATTACATATTTATTGATATATTACCGATAGCAAACTTATTAATCTGGGTCACTAAACGCATAGAGTTATTTTTGCTACATCCCACTGAATCCACTATCGAAAGAGAACACTATGTTTTGTCCCCTATGTTTCCTCTTGACATCACCCCATGCAAACTTGAGGCACTGCTATGGACTCTATTGTTCAGAATTAACTAGGATAGTCTCACCATGTTTTAAATCAATTTCATTGAGATTTGGTAATGCTATGTACATTGAGTTGGCAATTATTTTCTTGAGTGTAAGTACAGTCTGCTTGCATTGACTCTCTTCTTGAAACTGAAGGATCACTCTGGCATCAGGGTGTATCGAAATTCATTTTACTATTTTACACATTTTCGTTGAGTTAACTGATCATATTCGTCCTGGTGTCATTACAGCTTTCCCCTTTCTCTTCTCTCTCTCACTCTCTCTTATATATAATATTAATTGCTGTAGAATTATTTCGTCCTGTCAATTTTCTAATTGTTATTAGATCGTGCTGCTCAAGAAGTCTGTCAAACAACCTATGAAATCATGCTCGGTGCTATCTGTGCCGACATCATGCACTCAATCCACATTTTAGTTTCAACTACCGAAAATGATCATCTGGCCATACCTTGGACAAGATGGCTATTATTTCATTATGCATTCTTCGTTCTGTAGTGCAGGTGCTGTTGTTAGATATATATGAACGAATCCTATTTTTGACTGGTAGCATTCCTCATTCAGAAAGTGTCGCACCTAGCTTTAATACAAAATAGCTCTTCATCAAATCGAAATAAAATCATAATGATTCAAACTTCAATTCAATACTGACACTCTTGCTTTAGATTCGCATTCGGAGTGAATGATATTCAAATTATTATTGCTCGAATACACATCCAGAACGACTGAGTTTGAGACTGATGCAAATTCACGTTTTAAATTATTCAAATTCACTTGAACCTGCTTCAGACAGCTCTGCAGCTCATTTCATTTTCAAATTGTGATTGACCATTTCAATTCAAGGAATTAAGATTGACAAGAAGATTGATTATCATTGAGAACGATTGATGTTCTCATTCAGATGGAATCAATTTCATAGTCAAAATTATTCAAAAGTAACGAAATTCACATCAAACAAATTTCACATTCAGAATGATTCATATTAAGACAGATTCAGTTCCAGTTCAGGTTTAATTTCAGCTTGATTCAGCTGCATTCAGAATGATTATGAATGATACAGTGATAAGTTCAGACTTCTTAAAGAACGATTCTGATTCGCATTTTAAATTATTCAAACTACCATTGATTTGAATTTATATTCATCATGTTTAAACTCAGACTGAGATAATTAGTTTGCAGACGAATATTGTGATTAATCAATATGTAAAATTAAAACAAGTCCTAATTCAGAAGTATGAATGATCCATTTAAGATTGATCAATATCACAACTCAATATCATTCTGTAGCACTTAAATTGATGCCGATTCATAGTCAGCTTGATTTTGGTACATTTTCACAATGAGAAAAGTTCCGATTAAGATTAAATAGATTTCATTTAATATTGAAAATGATTTTCATTTATATTCAGATTCTATCGGAATGGAGATGTGGATGAATATGATTCATATTGGAAGAGATATAAATTGTATTTCAGAATGATTCTGACTGAAACTGGTTGAGGTTCACATTAACCATACTTCAGATTCATAGTTGGATTCATTCATTGACACATTCAGAATATTTCAGGTTTAAAATCAAATTGATTCAATTCGAAACAAAAAGTTGTCCGATTCAATAGCACGACTGTCACTATTTTATTATTTTGAAATATTCAACATAACGTTTTTCTAGACAGTGAAGCGCAACACAGATAATGTGTTTCTTTCTCTGAATTCACTTCCATTACCAGCCAATTCATATAGTGCACTTCAGCTCCAAAGATTCTAGTTGAGGAACTTTCCTGAAGTGGTACTTTTGCTTTGCTTTCCATATGAACATCAATTTTCTCTTTTATATATGAGATCACAAGATTTTTTTTACATTATTGTCATATTTACCGGGTTTAGTTTAACTCTCATGACTATACTACACCCAGAAGGAAAACAATAATGCCCCAAGGAGGGAGGCTTCAATTCTGAACTTTACAAGCAATTCTTTACGTTTGATTTGTTTATGAGACAAAGAAGCATTTTTGTTTACAGTTTACAACTTCTCTCTCTATTATAGCCAACCTAGTTGTGCTTCTGACACTGTGTTACAGAAGATTTGTTTTGTTAAATGCATCATTTCCTACGTGCTGTCTCAGACAACGTTAGATTTCTTTTCATCATACTCAGCTGTGGTATTAAATCGCATATCTGAGATTTGTTTCCTAAGTGGTTGACTGACAATCACTGCTATGTATAACCTTCACAACGATTTACATTTTTGCAGCCACTGACACTACTACTTGTCTGATGTTTCACCTTTAATCGATGTGTGACTATCGTTTTCAGAAACTGAATGTAAAATCTTGCACTGAGAAATCAGCAGCTTGATTTATGGGAATCATGTCCATGTTGTACTGTGAAGAATGAAGTACCCTGGCGCTGTGATATAAACATAATATTTTATGTATCATTGCATGGTTGCATATGATTTGTTTCGTTAATGTTTTGCCTCCCATTCATTTTGATTTCGCTACTGAATGCTTTGATTTCGAGAAACATTCTAGCAGCAAACAGAGCTCACAGATACTCCGGGTCCAGAAAAATGAGATATGAGCCAGAAATGGAGAAATTTTATTATTGAATTTTGTATCATCTCCAGCAATCTCATACTATAATATTATTTTTCATAACAATTCTCAATGTCAGCATTGCAAATGTTACTTATACATCTGGTCCAGTTCCAGTTTTTCAACACATATTCTCGTTGAAGTAGCATTTATGCTTTAACTTTTGAGTTCTTGCAAAACTCAATTTTTAAACGCTGGGCTCCACCGTAAGTTGAGAGATAAGTTTTAAAATGGCGTGAAATATCCGTGTTTGATCAAATGGTTAAACCTCGAAAGTAGAATCATCTATCATGAACCAGCCATTATATCCCACAGTTAATCTATTTGTCCAAATTACAGCCAAGACATTTGAACAAAATGTTTACTCGTGATAAACACGATATTGCTCGCAAATAGTTCTCTATCATTAGCAGCTGGATTATACCAGAAGCGATAAATTAACTGACAATTTCACTGTACTCATCAGAAATCTAATACATGCAAAATGAGGACTGCAGATGCTGGAAACCAGAGTTTATATCAGAGTGATGCTGGAAAAACACAGCAGGTCAGGCCTCACTCCTAATGAAGGACTTTTGCCTGAAATGGCGACTTTCCTGCACCTCGGATGCTGCCTGACCTACTGAGCTTTTCCAGCACCACTTTCATCTCGACTCTCGTTTCCAGCATCTGTAGTCCTTGTTTTTACCTCCGTTGAGTAGAGTGTCTAACGTCGGACATAACTCATGGAGTCATGTTCTAGCGGGACTGGATAAGACAGAAGCAGGGAACCAGAAATGATGGCGTTTTCACTGTAATACTGACTGAAACGAAATTGAGCAGAAGTGACATTTTCCATGTGATGGGAGATAAACTTTACTGTTCCATCTGAACGAAAGAATCCCTATTAGATTACTATTTCTATTATGTCTCCACCGTGGAGGCTTCCTGCCTCTATTTCTGATTAGAGGCAGGAAGTTTCCTGCTCCTCGGATGCTGCCTGACCAGCTATGCTTTTCCAGCACCACTCTAGTCTAGATGCGACTCTACGGAGACTTCTTTATGATTTTGTTTTAGTTTGAACTACCTATTTTCATGGCTCGAGGTGACATCTTAATGAACGCCTGTAAGCAAAGCATGATGTTTATTTTTGTATCTTTCATACAAAACTACTTTGATGAAATTACATGCATATGCTCGCAATTTAAAATATTTCTATGTTCGTTAACTACCAATGGAGTAGAAGCTTGATTTGCATGGATACTTGTATATTTTCAACACACTTAAGACAACGGACGCTTGAAATAAGACATCTTTTAGTGATGTCAGTTACAGGTTTTATTATTATGATTGTCCGTTTGCAATGTATAAACCCTCATGATTGTCCGTTTGCATGTATAAACCCTCACGCATATCAGACAAATTACAATCGTCTTTATACTGTTGTTCATTGTTAGAACTGGCCCATTGGGTTGATTACAATTATGCAGTATTTGTACAGACATTTTGGGAATATCAGTATATTCTCATATGTCAAGAGACTTTTAATAGTGAGTTATTTGTAAATTTCATATTTACGATAGGGTGTGAAAACACTGACACCGCATTTTTTTCAGGATAATCGAACATATGTTTTAGCTCTGAGACACAGGAGATGGATACATTTTGTGCACTTTTGGGAGATACTTTAAAAAAGATCAAATTCCAGAAAACCACATTACTTTAGAATGCAATGTTGGTCCGTGTTCCAGTAACTTCCTGACTTGGTGTGTTTGTGTAGAAATCTATGGGACATTGAATTGTTGAGCATGACCAAGCTTTTAGATTTGCAAGTATTCATGTCAGAGAAAAGAACAGGGATTATTGGGTATGGAAAATGTAAAGATTTGAGGTAGAGGTGCAATCCCTCTATCATTGATTTGTTGAATAATGCTCGCACTGAGCAATATTTTGCTTGCTATTTTAATATTCAAGCATTCATGTTTCTAGCTTTCTTTTATTTAACTTGTATGTAACAAACTTAATTCCTGTTATTAACATGATGAAAGGTGCCTTTAAGGTGGAATTAATCTCCTTGTTATTTGAAGAATTGTGTTGTAAACCTGGTACTTCATTTGAATGGTTTTAAGATCTCAATACCAGTCTGTTCCTCACCATGTTTACATATTGATGTAGTGGGTACAAGTATTCCTATTTTCCCATCCCCCTTCACGAGTCTTTGCAGATGATTGACAGCTCTGTTTACCCTTAGCTACTGCACACGCTGCTCATAATGCAATATCCTCTGCAATGGGAAGACAAAAACAGACTGGGTGACCACTTTATACATTACATGAACGGCAACTCTGTTTCTCTCTCTATCACACCATGAAGCATTTCCACCATATTGCGTTTTAAAATCAAACGGCCACCTCTCACCATATTAAATTCTTATTCAGCAGAGATCATGTAGGAAGATACAGAAAAGGTAATGCCAGATAACCTGTTTTGATTCTGAAAGTTACAGTCACAATGTTCGAAGATGAGGATGTAGAAGACAAAAATAACAAAAGCTCTTCAAAAGGAAGTAACATGATTTCCAGGTTTAAAGACCGTTAAACCACTGCATGTACAATAAAAATCTGATGCATTTGATTCATAAATGAGCTGCACCCTTTTAACAGCAACAGAGTAATCCCAATGAATATAATTCAGTTCTGATTGTAATTAGTAGCAAACAGACGCATAAATTTTATCCTGCACTGAAAATACCCGTGAACCATGATTGTCGATTTCCTCTCAGTTTCCTGTAGCAACCAGCATGGAATTTGAAACCATATTAGTAGAACGACAGTGAAAAAGTTCCAAATATGGCACCGTTCTGAGGAAGGATGACTCGATTCAAAACCTTAACTCTGATTCGCTCCGACTGTCAGACCTGCTGGGCTTTGCCAGGAACTTCTACTTAGAACAACGTTTCCAGTGTAGCTTCACGTGGTTTAATAGTCAAAGACGTTGGATTTAAACTTGATTTTTTACCCAATCACGGGTTTGAATTCCACTGCTACCAATTCCATTGCTGATGTACCAAGGACGGTTGCATGAAATGGCTGGGCAACTTCAATCCTGCAATGTTTTCTTTTCTTCTGTGTCTTTACGGCTCCGCAGACCTTTGGCATTCTCGGTGATGCAATTCAGAAAGTCGTTGACAGAGTCTGAGAGCTCCAGCTGTCCAATGGCCCTTCAGATTTCTGCCATCATCATGCTTTAAGGGATTTTACATGACATGTTCGCTCTTGCCTCTATTTCTCAATTGGTCAGTATTCATCTATGAACTGGAAGTTTAGTGGTTCTAAACCACCAAGGAACTGAGCTTCAGTTATTTCAGGTCATTCAATTACACCAATTACGTACTGACATTTAATTGACTAATACCTGTGAAGTGACTGGATACAAACACCATCAATAACTCTAAGTCCCCCTGCTCTGCACGGAGTGAAACAGGGACAAACTGCATGACGTAACCGCAGCCCTCTCCAGTCCCATGCTGCCAATAGAAACGGACCACTGCAGCTTCAATGGGCAGCTTCCTGCCCAGCCCTGTGACACAATCTGTTCCTCATGAATGATTTTCTTGTGTGAAATGTGCAATCATCCCTTAAAATTTGGCAACGGCTGGAACAGATTCATCTTATCCTTTGAACCTTTTGTTTTACCCAAACTCTTGTCTCCTAATCAGAAGGTGTTGAGGTGAAATGCCCAGTGAAGAGACCTGAAAAGCGAGCAAAACTACAGAACAAATTGATCTAAAGAATGTAACAAATGGAACATCTGGTCGAAAAGATAACCGTAGCTCAGTTGGCATGAGATAAAAAAACAAATTTCAAATTCGGCCAATCAGTTTAAATTATTCCCCAAGATACGGAATTTAACTTAGTGTTTTGATAACATTTAAACCAATGAAACAATCCGATGTAGTGGGAAAAACATCAGACATTTTGAACAGTTAGTCAGAGAAACAAAGAGAACTGCCAAAAGGCCAACAGATGTAGGCTGCTCGTCAGAGGTCTCTGACCAATACTGTTTGGAGAAGGAGTATTCACGGAAAGAAAAAAACATCTAAACCGACCTGGAGAGAGATTCCACACAGGAAAACTGACATTAGATAGGAGGCAAAGATGAGTGGTCTTAAAGCATGCTTTTAAAAATAAATATTAATTAGGATTTTTATTGGACCAGCATTGTAGAGAGGGGAGTAAAGGTTAAGTTTCAGAAAAAAAGTTGTCAATACTTATTAGTGAACGTTCTCTGATAGATTTAAAGAACAATGTTTGAAATGTTTACGTTAAATAATTACTTCGTGGATAGTTCTTTGCCTCTCGAATTTTAACAGATTGCAGCACGGGGTGAATCTTTTTCTATGGTTAGGGTTTAAATTAGCAGACGGTTTTAGCCCGTTTGGGGGCTCTTCTGGGATTTTAACAGTTAGGGGGCTCGTCGCCAGAATTTGAACAGGCTGGGCTTTGGATTCGCGTTTTCAAAATGTTTAGACAGCTCTAATTTATGGTTTGGAGAGATTTGAATTAATTTTGAGTACTGACCCCACCCTCCCCCAACCCCGTCAGAGATTAAGCACTTGGAGGTTAGTGTCCCAGATCTTTAAATAAAACATCGGTGTGATGATTTGTTTAATTTCGGTGAGTTGTAGTTGATTAAAGTAAAAGTGAGAGAAATTGTTCTTAAAATTACTGAAGAGATTCTGAGATTTGAAGGTGGTTCTCAATTTTGCCAAGAAAACTTAGAATGAAATAAAAAGGTCATACTTTCAGAAATAGCAAAGAAGTCAGATGTGGGTTAAACAAGGACAAGCGCAAAGCTGAAATTGCAAGGGAATTGCTCATGCACTTAAGTGTGTTTCAGAAAGAGACAGGTACAGCAGAGGTAGAAAACACTTAAATTACAACTGAGTAGATTGGAGTTAGAAGATAAAAACAGCGAATGAGAAAGAGAAAGGCAGAGACAAGAAAGGAAGAGAGAAAGAGAAAGAGAACAATAACAGAGAGAGAGAGATAAGGTTCTCAGCTGAAACAAGTCCGAGAGGAGAAAGAGAGAGACAAAAGTAAGGGAGACGGAAGGAGAGAGAGAAGAAAACGCAAGACAAAAAGAGAGAGATTTTGAACTTCGGAATTTGCCACTTATTCAGCAAAGTCAAGTTAACAGGATGGAGCTTAAAATATAAGGTAATGAGATACACAAATATGTCAAAACTGCCACATTTTGATTAAAAAAGATGTTGAAGCATTCTTTATTTCATTGAAAAATTTCAAAGGAAAATATAGTGGTCCAAGGATTTATGCTCATGCTAGTTCAGACTAAACTGGTAGGCTGAGCTAGTAAGGTATATAGCATGCAGTCACATGAGGGGACAGAGATTATGAACAGGGCAAAAAAGCTATTTTAAGTGCTTATGATTCGGTACCAGAAACATAAAGACAATATTTCAGAATCAGAAAGAAGGAACAAAGGCAGGCATGTTAAGTTCGAAATAATTCAACAGTCATTTGGTTGATGGTTATGTACATTAAGGATAGATAGGATCTTTGAGGCGCTAAGAGAGACTATTCTGCTGGAGGAATTGAAAACATCACTTCCAGAGATGTTCCGAATTCACATGGAGGAACATAAAGTTCAGGAAGTGAGAAGAACACAACCATTTCTGGCACATTGTTCATGACGTGCACATTATAATGTTGTACGGCTCAATAGTCCATTCTCGATTATGATATGTTTCCTCGGGTGGGTGCTGACCCTCTTCAAAAAGTAAAAAACTGGCATTTTTCAATCCCATCCTCATCTTCCTGCGGGAATACAAGTCAACTCTGATGTCATGAGCATCGATGGCAACTTTAAAAAGTTTGAAAAAATTATGCAGCTAAAATTGGTTTGGTGGATAATATTGCTTTCAAATGGTCGAACACCTAGCATTGTTCTGCCTAATGAAACTTTGTGTTCGTCTTCAGCAAATCAGTTAATGGTGTCACTCCAGCATTGACATTTGGAACAACCTTCCGGTAGAAGTCTCAAGAATCAAAGCTTGTCTTTCTTCCAGCTTAGTCATGGGAATTGTTTGATGGCCTTCGTCTTTGTGTTACATGTAGTCAACCAACTATAACCGATGTTATGCCCAAAGAACATCACCTCTGCTTGAATTCAGTATTGTTTATGGTTATTACCAATTTTGCTTCTCGAGTCGTTCAAAGAGCGTGGCTTACTCTGCCATGTGATCTTTTCAGAGCTTAGGAAAGATCACTACATCGTCCAAATAGAATGCATAGTTTGTTAACCCAGCCAAAACCTTGTTCGAGTGTCTTTGAAGTGTGACGGGAGTTTTTCATCCAAAGGGCTTTCTTTAAATTAATATCGGCCATTTGGGATTGCTAACTCAAAAAATTCTTTCGCAGTCACTGATCTAACTTAGTTATGCAACTGGTTTTTTGACTTTCTCGATACAGTCCTCCAATCCCGAAATAGGATATGAGTCCAATTTTCGAAGGGCGTTGATTTTCTGATAGTCCACGCAAATTCATTGATTACTGTCCAGTTTGGTAACTCAGACGATCAGTGAACATCACCCGCTCCGGTTTTCTTCAATGATATCATCATCAAGCATGGCCTCCAACTCCTTATCGACTTGTCTTACTTTGCAAGGATTAATCCAATAGGGGTTTTGTTTTATCAGAGCAGTATTCCCTACAGCGACTTCATGGACAATAGCATTATCCTCCCCATTTGATACTGACATATGTCCTAATTCTGCAGTAACACACATTTCAACTGTATTCTAAGCTCATGTTAGTTTACTAACCTATCCCACTTCGAAGGACTTATTCATTGTAATCTATTTTTTGGCATATCAAAATCCACGCCATCTGTGTTTGATTCCTCACTCTGTGGAGCAGTAGTTAGCACCTGATTTCTCCAGCTCTTTCTCGTTCGTTCAAAAGAGTTTCAAAATGTACACGTGACATACCTTTTTTATCTGGCCTCTTTAATGCATATTTCACCTTAATTAACGTTTTCTTAATTTTATAGAGACCACTAAACCTGGCTTTGAAGGGATTTAGTGTCACTGGCAACAGTACTAACATGTCATCACCTCGTGAGCACATTCCAGTCTCAGAACTTTCATCTGCCACCTGCGTCATTCTGTGCTGTGTCAGCTTTAGGTTTCGTTAGCTACCTAATTTATGCGGTTTAATCTCTCCCTCACCTCTGATACATAATCTAAATGTGAGAACCCAGACTTTGGTTCTGTCAGTTTTTCTTTAATTAATTTCAAAGGGCTTCTCACTTCATGGCCAAATATTAACTCGAAAGGAGTGAACTGAGTAGATTCGTTTGGGGCATCTCTAATGGCAAAAAGTGCGAATGGGATACCTTTATACCAGTTATTCGAGTACTACTGAAAACACGCGCTCAACATGTTCTTCAAGGTCGTATCCTATCTTTTCCAACTCTACGTTGTCCTATGTAAGGTCAGATTGGGGTGTCCACTCAAGACTGGGGAAGGAGCCAAGGGAGTGATTGACAGCGTGTCACTTCCATTAATACAGTTTGTTCTTGGGAATGATTTAGCGTGATACAAGTTGGGACTGACACCCACTCTTGTAGAGAAGCCCCATGAACACCAGGTAGCTGAGAAGTTCCAAGAGAAATACCCTGGAATTTTTCCAGACGGTGTAGTAAACCGATTCCACAATCATAAGTTACAGAACGAAGCAAAAGCTGAAGTGGGAGATGAGGAAGTTTAGGTTCAGTTATCCCCCACCCTGTTTGAAATTATGGTCCAGGACAAATCTGAACAGGCAGATGGTCAGGAAGAAGTGCTCAGTCCTGAAAGTGTAATGAATTTACAATAGAAAGACGAGACAATAAAAAATATATATGTTGATGCATACTCCGAAAAGGGGGCAGATAATATCCTTGAGGGCTATTATCATAAAGATAGAACCCAAAGACGAAAATGGAGTCCACAGCAGGTTACTACAAAGGATACATGGGCAGAAGTGCACCAGATTGTGTTGCCGGTAGCATACGGACAGGAAGTATTATGGGTAGTACATGAACTACAAGGAGGATGTCACCTAGGTGTAAGGAAGACTCACGTTGAGGGACAAAAACGCTTCTATTGGCCTGAAATGGACAAGGATGTGGTTACCTTTTGCCATAAATGTAATATATGCCAAAAGTTATCTAAGGCACAGACAGTAATAAAATTAGCGTCTTTGTTGCCAGTTCCTTCATTGAAAGAACCTTTCATGAGGGTGAAAATTGATTGAGTATGTCCTCAACTAAAACTGAAAATGAGTATTTGCTCATTATATTGATTGTGTCTATCATATTTCGGACGGCAATTTCATTTCGGGATCATTAAGGCAGGAATGTTGGTAGAGAACTTAATAGTTTCCTTCGTGTGGTGTGGGCGACCCTGAGAAATTCAATCAGACGAAGGGTCTATTTTTACTGATAGGCTGTTCAAAGAATCATGAATCGTTCAGGCATACCGCACTTTGAATCCCAGGGAACTTAAGAAAGGAGGCCAGTCCCTGAAGACCACAATAAGAGCGTACTGACAGTTACCTGAATGACTGGGATAATGGTGTCCAATTCGTATTGTTTACCATTCGCAATGCCCCAAACTAATCGACTCAATTTACTCTCTTTGAGTTAGTATTCGGACCTGAAGTCAGAGGCCCTTTGGAATTAATTCAAGAGAAATTGACAGGGGAAAAGTCGGCGATCTCACATTTGGATTATGTGTCAGAAGTGAGGGGGAGATTAAATTGAGTCAGTTTTCAGCCAAACATCAACTAAAAAAAGGCATAGCATAGGATGGTAAAAACTGAAATTTGAACGTCTTCCTGAGGGGATGGCGTATTAGTATTGTTATTGAGGGACGGGATCCATTCAAAACCAGTTGAATGGCCCCCATAAAATTGAGAAAAGGTTGAGTCAGGCGGACTATCCAGTAAAGATACCAGATGGGGGGAGAAAAACTATCTGGTATGTAATGTGAACAATTGAAACCATATTATACTGGAGAGAAAGAACTGGAGAAACTGGTGTTAGTTACTGCCCTGCAGAGTGAGGAATAAAATTCAGATGATGTGGATTTTAATGTCCCTCAAAATAGATTTTTAAAGAAAGAGGACTTTTAGGAGTGCCGTACGTTAGTAAGCTATCTGCCTCAGGGGCACAGAACGCTGTTGAAAGATTTGTCACTGCAGTATATGGACGTATATTGCAATCAGATGGGGAGGATGAATGCTATTGTTCTTGAAGTAGACGCATGAAATGCTGCTCCAAAAAAAAACCCAACCCTATCAACTTAATTCTTTCAATGCCAGACAAGTCCAGAAGGGAGCAGAAGCTATGCTCAAGGAGGATATCGTTGAACCGAACCAGGCCTAGTTGAGTTCATCGACCAAAACGTCGAATTTCCTATTCCTTGGATGCTGCCTGACCTGCTGTGCTTTAACCAGCAACACATTTTCAGCTGAGTTCATCGACTGTCTTAGTTCCCAAAACCGGCTGGGAATCAACGATTTTGCGTGGATTACTGGAAAGGCAATGCCATTACAAAATCGGACTCATATCCAATTCCGAGATTGGAGGACAGCATCGAGAAAGTCGGACAAGATTGCTAACTTGGAAAAACTGCATGTTTACTGGTAGGTACCTTTACCAGAGACAGAGAAATAAAGTTCTGCGCTTAAAACCCCAAATGGGATACATCAATTTAACCTGATGCCCTTCGGAATGATGAACGACCCCGCCACATTACATGGTCGGGCTTGTGACTAGGGGAACAATCTTTTCAGTCTAATTGGACGATGTAGTGATCTTCAGTATGTCCTGGAAAAATCACATCGTAGAGCAGGAAGAGGTCTTTGAACGACCATGAGAAGCAAAACTGATACTAAATTTAAACAAAACTGAATTGGCGAAAGCAGAATTGATGTTCATGGTTCGTAACGTCGGTTATGGAAGGCTTACTCTGTGGAACGCAAAGACAAAGCCCATTGAGGAATTTCCACGACGTACGTCGAAGAAATAAGTGCTTTCGTACTTAGGATTAAGCAGATTCGATCGAAGGCTTGTTACAAACTTCGTCAGTGCAGTGGCAGCATTAAACATTTTGCTGAAGAAGATCAAAGAGTTTCGGTGGAGAGAAAAATTCGAGGAGCCATTTGGCCATTTCAAAGCGATATTAACAAAAAAAAGTTATAGCGACACCAAACCTTGCAAAACCTTTCATAGTTGACTTCAATGTTCGTGACATACGAATTGGAGTCGTACTGCCGCAGTAAGATGACAATGCGATTGAACTGCCAATTGGTTACTATTTGAAGAAATTTAACATCCACTAGTGGAAATGCTCCACCAGCAAAAAAAAACTATCGCGTTTGTTAATGGTGTTACCTGTCTAAAGAAGGCGGTTGCTTGAAAATGATACATATAGACTGAGGAGCAGAGAGAATCTATTGAGGAAAATCTACATAGGACACGTGGTAAAGCTGACTGATTCTGAAACTTTTTCTGCCAATCGTAATATTTTTTTATATTGGACCAGTATTGTAGAGGGGGAGTTAAAAGACAGGTGCAAGAGAGAGTGTCATAAATAGTTGTTAGTTAATTATTATCTGTTAAACTTCTGAAAAAGTTCTTAAATTTTTACTTTAAATAGTGACTTTGCGGATAGTACTTGGCCTCTTAAATTTTGACAAATTACAGCGGGGTGAATTTTTTTCTTTGTTGCAGGTTTTAATTAGCAATTAAATTGTCATAACAGGCATTTTTAAATTGGAATAACATGCAACCAGAGGGATAGAATGGAACTGATAGGCCGGAAAGTACATCAGGACTGGCGTTTTGGAGCAGGAAAGCCTGTTGAGCTTTCCCAGTCGGTTTCATGGATTCTTTATCCGCTCTGTTGCCCTTTTATTCAGAATACAGCCTTACACGATTTTGGTAAACGTGTGAACTTGCAGTGAAAAGTCAAACAGTAGAGGGTCACATCTTTTATATTCGCTCAGATGATGTGGGTATATTTGGCTAAACCTGCATTAATTGCCAATTTCTAATTGCTGAGATGGCAGTTAACAGTTTAAGTGGTCAAATGCCTCATTGAATTCTTCTGTCCACCGAAACGTTTTTGATGGTCTCCAGTCATATATAAGCCAGACCAGATAATGAAGTCTGATTTTCTTCCTGCAAGGAAATTAGGGAACAAAATATTTTTTTGTCCAGTATTCGATAATTGTTTCGTGGTTACCATCATACCCAAATTTCTTGATTATGTCAATTGTAATAAATTCCATCATTTCCCACGACGGGATTTGAATGCTTGTTAAATCCAAAACATGAACTAAGATTTTGGTTATAAGTTTAGTCTCTCCTCCACATTCTCCTATCTATTTCAGGGCATTAAAAGAAGTACCTTCAAAATAGCGCTCTAAACATGTCCCAGTCGTAACCCTCAAAATACTCTGCACAATGCACGTTCTAATGTTGAGCAACATTTGAAAACTGGAACTGTATCATTCTGAGAAGATAACTTGATAGATAATTTAAAAAAAAAGACTTTATAGAGTTTGGGCATTTCTGCAACTGCACATCACGATCTGTTTTTTTTTCCAAATGCTGTCATATTTTCATAGATAAGGTAAGAAACTTGATGTCATTATCGATAGATGCCTGGATGATTTCCACTCCAATAATTAGCAACCTTAGGGATCTCCAGAGACGCCAGGACAGAGCAGCAGCACATTTATCAGGTTATGTATTTAAACTTTCCACCAGTGCAATGATTACAGTGCGTACCATCAGTATACTTCACTCAGACAGCCGTCAACACGCCTACTTCGTTTCAAACCTACTTAATTTAACAGTTGAACGAACAGGCACAGACGATCCATGGGAAAATCACGATCAACATGTTTCACTACAAGTCAGAAACGATATAGCCTTAAAACGTTTTCAACAATTCTTGACTGTCAGTAAGTCACATTACGAAACCACCTTTTTTGACAGCATTTTGAGTGTCTCTGGATCTCGCAGGCTAGTAGGATCAATAAATCAGATTTTCTTCAACTTGCAAGTAGTACCCAAGGCATTGCCACATATTTGCATTCTCTGTAATGGAGATCTGCAAAACTTTCAAAGAAAGTTATAAATAGATATTACATCCAATGTTCATTTGATACCTTGGATCAATGCGAAAGTCGGAACACAGTGGATGATCAAAGTCTTAAATTATAATAGACGTGTCGAATAATACTTAATATATAAGGAATCAGAAGTGGATAATGTTAACCTCATTCTGTGATTCACTCATCGCAACTGACTGCTACGGCGCTGTAAGCATTCATTACTCGGTGTGAACTGTCATTCAGAAGGTTATGATGTCTATGTGATGATCACTAACCGTATTCTTCTCAGGAAATGAAGGATTATTCGAATAAAATGCAAATCATTAATTTTTTTAACAGTTTGAGAAATGACTTGATGCAAATAAAGCGGACATAAATGCCTGAATGATCAAATGCTCATGGTTGGTATTGTGGAGTTAAAAGAATGAGCTTTTCACACAGTAAGTAATTAGGCAATGTTATCTAGTGACTGGAAATGTCAATGGCGAGTATTCAATATAGGAATTGGCTGGTTATATGAATTGAAAAACTGTGAGGCAACGTGGAGTAGATTGGCATGAGGGATAGGAGCGCTACATGTTCGATCAGCTGAAAAGCCTATATCTGCTCCATGCAACGCCTATGATTCAGTGATCTAAGAGGTATTGAAATAAGTGCTTGAAACACCATAAAATATACAGTTACAAGCTGAAACCTGTGAAATAGAATCATCATAAAGACAATGGACTGAACGGTTTATAACCATGCTGCAGAAACACTGAAACTGGTTTCTTTGGACACCAGATTTAATCAAATCCTGGTGTCCTTACAACCTTGGTGCAAACAAGCACAAAAAAGCTGAATTCCAGAGGTGAGTTGAATGTAACTGCCCTTGATATCAAGACCACTTTTGACTGAATATGATATTAAGGAGAGCGAGAAAGACTCTAGACACTGCAATTCAGGGTCAAGATAGGATGGCCTATCTTACGCAAAGGATATTAGTTGATGTGAATGTGGTCATTTAGTTAATCCCATCCCAGTCATTTCTATACAGGAGTTAATCAGGTTACTGTCATGGATTGCCAATATTCCCTGACGATTGCACGTTATTCATTATTTTGGTCATTCCGCTGAGAGCAAAGTAGTCTCTGTCCAAATGCAACCAGACCTGGAGAAAAATGCAACACTACACTGACAAAAAGCAAACAGCATACACGCCTCACAATTGCCAGGAAATTATCATCTTCAATGGAGACTATACCTATCGTCCCTTGCTATTCAATATTGTTACCATCAATTGTTACCCCTCCTGTCAATATTCACGGGGTTGTCATCTCCAACAAGAAAGAGATTAACCATTGCCCTATTGACACTGAATGGTGTTACTATCACTGAATTTCTTCCACTGTCAAAATCCCAGCATGATTGGATACTGATCTGGAAACGCCACATCGATACTGTGGTTGCAAGAGTAGGTAACAGACTGGGAATTTTGCATAGAGTTACATATATATGTGTGGGAAGTTTTTTTTAGTTTGCATGGGAGGACAGCCAGACTTACTTTTACCACAGCATTCGCCAGTCTTTTTCAGTTAATGCATATGCTGATTTTTTTATGTTCTGCATGAGATTGAAAAAAAAAAATTTATATTGCATCCATTTCAGCAGTTTAGCTCACCTAACCTGGATTTTCTTTTTGTTGTGCAGACTCCTGTTGTCCGAACCAACACTTGCCTCCCTGGATCTTTTGAAATTGGTGTGAGCACAGACTGCTGAAAATGATGGGCTGGACCCTTTGACAGTTAATTAGTTACAGTTACAATCTGAAAATTACTCATTATTTACTAAATCACTATTTCCCATCATGAGCCAATTCTCCATCTGAACCAATGTGTTAATTCCATCACCGTATGCTCTTACATTGTGCCAAAAACTGGCAGGTAAATCAATGAGAAATATTTGACTGGATTGAGGATAAAGTGAGGTCTGCAGATGCTGGAGATCTGAGCTGAAAATGGCATTCCTGAAGAAGGGCTTATGCCGAAACGCCGAATCTCCTGTTCCTTGGATGCTGCCTGACCTGGATTGAGGATAAGCACCATTAAGGCAGTTTCATCCTTAGAAGTAATCAGGCACCAAACGAAGGAGATAATTGGAAAACTGTATTTTGAGATTATTATATTCCAACAAGTATGATCTTACTTATTCATAATTAAAGATGCATTCCTGACAAAGAACACATTGTGACATTTATTTTGTTTCGGAAGAAAGGTGCCATTTATTTGCAGTTCAGAAATACAGCAGAACGTTTTCACACTGTTAGCAACAGCAACGACTTCCATTGATATAACAATGTTAATAAACCAGATCCTGAATTGCCTCATATATCAATTAAACACTCTCCACATTAAAATAGCTGTTGATTCGAATGTGCTCAATGCCAGCAATGGGCAACATTGAATGAAAGCCATGTAATTTTGAATTGTGCAGTGCTTGATCAGATTGCAAAGCATCTGTTTGGCTATAAATAGCACATTCTGCACGTCAGTATGTTCTATACCTTTGAACTGTTGGAAAGATAAAAGAAATGGTAATTGTTTCATACATCAGAAACATGTGTAATATTACTTTATGTTTAATTGAAACTAATTTGAATATTAGTGTTTTTAGTTAATGCCCTAATATGTTGCATTCATAAAAAAAATCAGTTGTTAAACTAATAGCTATTTATTTTTCACTTATGGAACAGCCAGGGAATTCCTAGAGGCATGGCATTCATCCACAAACTCCATCAACAAACACATCGACCTGGACCCAATATACCAACCACTACAGCGGACAGCTGAAACTGACAACAGGAAGCGGCAAGGACAGACCACTATAAATACCGGAAGAAACATCAAAGAAGCGCTTCGCAGGAGGCTCCAAAGCACTGATGATGTCGCCTAGCCAGGGGACGAAACGTTTGCAACAAAAACTTCCAGCTCGACGAACAGAACCACAACCACGAGCACCCGAGCTACAAATCTTCGCACAAAAATTAGTGTTGAAGCAAGTGGATTCATACGGATGTAAAGCCAATGAAACGGGCTGCTTTGTTTTGAATGATTTTAGGCCTGCATTCATTCAATCAATTGAGGAATATTCCATCACAATCCTGACCTTTACATTGTAGGTGGATTGCCTTTTTCTAGTCAGGAGGTGTGCAACACGCCGCAGTAATTCTATAGCATCTAACCTCGTCTTGTAGGTCTTGGGCTTATGTGGTGAGTCCAGTTGATTTTCCAACGAATTATAACCCCTAGCATGTTAATAATGGTGTATGCAACAATGAAAACACCATTGAATGTGAAGGGGCATTGTTTACATTGTCTCTGAAATATGATAGCCACAGCCTGGCATTTTTGTGGTACGAATGTTGTTGCATATGAACACAGATCATTTCAGTACCTGAGGAGTTTGAATGGTAAACAACTGTGCAATCATCAGCAAACATCCGCACTTCTGACGTTACGATGGAGCGAAGAATATTAATAAAGTATGTGAAGATGATTACGCCTGGCACATACCCTGAGGAATGCCTGCAGAGATGTTCTTGAGCTGAGACGACTGACCTCAAAACCTACAACCATCTTTCTCTCTGCCAGAGATGATTCTACGACCGAAGTGTTTACCTCCAAATTCCCATTCATTGCAGATTTACCAGGGCTCTTTTGTGCCACAATGTGTCAAGTGCAAACTTGATATGAAGGCCTGTTGTTTCCATCTCATCCCTCGAATTAAGCTATGTTATTCTTGTTTGAACCAAGGGCCGTATGAGGTCAAGAGCTGAGAGGCCCTGGAAGAACCCAAATTGGACGTCACTGAGCAGGTTATTGTTTAGCCGGTGCTACTTAATAGCACTGTTGATGACACCTTCCATCACTTTACTGGTTACTGAGAGCAGACTGATGTGGCAGTAATTGGCTGGGTTAGATTTATTCTGCTTTTTCTGTACAGTACATACCTGGGCAATTTTCGATATCGCTGGGTAGATGCAAGTATTGTTACAGTACAGGAACAGAATGGCCAGGGGAGCAGCAGGTGCTGGAACAGCGTCTTCAGTACTATTGTCAGAATGTTGTGAGGGATGTATCCTTTGCAGTATCCAACCGTTTCTTGATATCAGTGGAGTGAATAAAATTGACTGAACACTCATATCTGCTGGGCACCAGTTAAAGAGGACTGGATCGTCCACTCAACTCTTGCGGCTGAGGTTTGCTCCAAAAGCGTCAGGCTGATTTTTTGTACTGTTGTACTAGACTCTTCCATCATTCAGACATTTGTGCTGTGTCGTCTTGCATTTTTTGTTTAGTTGTCCACCACCATTCACGCAAGAACGTGGAGGACTGCAAAACTTACATACAATCAATTGGATATGTGATGTATCTGTCTGTCACCTGTTACCCATTCTATGTGACATACATGTAGTCCTGTTTGGTGGCTTCACCAGGTTGACACTTCACATTCAGGTATGTCCTCGTGCTGATCCTGTATTGCCTTCCTGAACACGCTTTTGAATCAGATTTGATCTCCTGGCTTGGTTGCAATAGTTGAGTGGTTGATATTCTAGGTCATGAGGTTACAGTGGTTCCGGAGTTCTATTCTGATGCTACTAATGGCCCACAGCATCTCATAAATGCCCAGTTTTGAGTTTTAGAATCTGTTGGAAGTCTCCGCACAACAGGATGGAAGTTATCCTCAATGGGAAAGCGGGACATCAACTCCACAAGCACTGTGTGGTGGTCACCCTTACAGATACTGTCATGGACGAATGTATCTGAAGTTAGCAGATTGGTAAGAATGAGGTCAAGCGATTTTTCCACAGATTAATTCCCTCACCTCGCAACTGCGGAAACAGTCTAGCAACTACGTCCATAAAAACTGTATCAGCTCGATCAGTAGAGTTGTTGCCGAGTCACTTGGTGGTTGAAATTAAAATACGGCGCCCAGAGCATAAGGTAAACCATTGCCATCTTCTGTACTTCCTCCAATTGTTGTTCAGCATGCAGGAGTACTCATTCATTAGCTGAGGCAGGACAGTACATGGTAATCAGCAGGAGGGTTAATTGTCCATTCTTAACGTGAAGCCATGAGGCTTCATGAGATCCGGTGTCTTTGTTGATAACTGCCAGGAAAAACCCATCTAGAATGTGTACCACAGTGCCCCCACCATTGTTCATTGTGTCCTGCCTGTAGGGAAGAATTTATCCAAGGGTTATTATGGTGGTATCTGGGGCATTGTCTGAAAGGTCATGCTCCCTAAGTAAGTCTGCGTCAGGTTGTTGCTTGACTAGTTTTTGAGATAACTCTCTTAAGTTTGGCACTCGACCAAACCTGGTAGTAATGAAGACTTTGCATTATCAACAGGGTTGTTTCTGCCATTGTCCTTTCCGGTGTCTCGCTTGATGCCAGATGATTTGGTCACTCCTTTGAGATCTTTAACAACTGGGAAACGCCCTTCAGCCCAACAGGTCCACACTGACCACGCAAATTATATCCGATGAAACCCATTCCCCTATTCAATTGCTCTACATTTATCCCTGATCAAGGCACCTTACATGGACATCCCTGAACAGTATGAACAAGTCAGATTTGCCAATTCACCTATCCTGCAAATATTTGGATTGTGGGATGGAACCGGAGAATGTGAATCCTCCACACGACACGGGAGAATGTGAATCCTCCACACGACAGTCGCCCAAGGGTGAAATCGAATCCGGGTCTCTGGCACTGTGAGGCAGCAGTACGAACCACTGAGCGGCTATGTCGCCCTGACCGGACTTACTGATCTATACTATCCAACTCACCAAATTTTGCTATACTCAGTGTCCAGTTCACCCATCAAGCACTGTACTTACTGATGTACATTTTCCTTTTCACCGATCACCTCTGAAATAATTCATTTACATTGTCACGTTCACCTGTCAGCATGTACTCACTCACTTACACTATCCCATTCATCAATCACGCCATTACTCATTGATCTGTGCTGATCGGTTCACCCAAAACACTGATCTAAACTGCCTAATCTGCCAACACACTTGTACCCACTGATCTAAACTATTATGTTACGCTATTACCCATATGCACATCAAGGTACACTGTTCTGTTCACTTGTCATCCATGTACAAGCTGACCCACACTGTTCCATTCAACCACGTACATCAATCCAACGTATCCCAATCACATATCATCTCTGTCCAAACTGAGTAACACTGTCTCTTTCAACCATCAACCATGTACTCATTGAACTACACTGTTCTGTTCACCCATTATCTTTGTTCTCAATGATATATACTGACCCCTTCACCTCCCTACTCTTTAATCAAAAGTGCCTCGTTTACCCATCACCTCGGTACTCACTTACCGACATTCTCCTTTTGAACTATCACACCTACAATGATTGAGCTATGCCATTTCAATCGCATATCATTCATCTACCCAGTGTTATACGCTATCACAATCACACCGAGACACACTGACACACATTAGCTTGTTGACCCATCAATTGTCCCTGAGCTGCATCGACTCATCAAGCCATAACCCGTGGCAAAGCTAACCAGCACAGTCAGAATTAGGGCGGCATGGTGGCACAGTGGTTAGCACTGCTGCCTCACAGCGGCAGGGACCTGGGTTCAATTCCCGCCTCAGGTGACTGACTGTGTGGAGTTTGCACGTTCTCCCCGTGTCTGCGTGGGTTTCCTCCGGGTGCTCCGGTTTCCTCCCACAGTCCAAAGATGTGCGGGTCAGGTGAATTGGCCATGCTAAATTGCCCGTAGTGTTAGGTAAGGGGTATATGTAGGGGTATGGGTGGGTTGCGCTTCGGCGGGTCGGTGTGGACTTGTTGGGCCGAAGGGCCTGTTTCCACACTGTAAGTAATATAATCTAATTCCCCATCACCCCTCTACTTACTGGCCAGCAACGCCACATTCACCAACACCCCAAACACCCCATACTCAAAAACCTACAATGTTCCTTTCACCGATCAACTTTGTACTAAATGACTGACACGGTCCTGCCCCCAAGTAAATTGTGCACACACTGACCTTCACAGTTCCGTTCAACCATCAGACGAGCAATGGCCAACACCACCTCATTTATGAATCAATCCTGTTGTAGTTCTGTTCGCCGAGCTGGGAATTTGTGTTGCAAACGTTTCGTCCCCTGTCTAGGTGACATCCCCAGTGCTTGGGAGCCTCAAATTGAATCAATCTTGTAATCACCTGACATTCACCCCAAAACATTGCAGTCTTTGCTCTACACTTTCCTGCTGAGCCATCACCTTTCAAATCACAGAACAAGATTGCCCATTCCCATATCACACCTGTTCTTTTTGGCATATTCTCTTCTGCTCACCGACCAAAAATGTACTCATGAGCTTTACTGCCACATTCACCAAACACCCCGTGCATACTGACCAACACTGCCCTGTACACTCATCACATCGTTACTCACTGACTTATACTGTCTCTTTGACACATCACTTCTTTGTTTATACTTTTTCCTAGTCACACATTACATTGAAGTTAGTGACCAACGTTGTCACTGACTGCCTGCATTCTCTCTGCACTGACTGAAAAGGGCCCGTTCATACATCACTGCTGCAGTCGTTTACCTGCGCTGTCCTTTTCAGCGATCACACCTGTGCTCATTGACCTCGGTGTTACCTTCAAACATCACAACTGTATTCACGAGCTCCTGCTATCCCGTTCACGTATCAGATCCTTTATCATTGATCTACGCTGTCCCAGTCGCTTTTCACCAATATACCCATTGACCTTCATTGTTCTGTTCAGCGATCATCATTGCAATCCCAGACCTACGGTTTCCTACGCAAGAATCAGCCCTCTATTACCTCGACTGTCCCACTCATCTATCAAGCATCTACGTCCTGATCTAAATAGAACTTTTAACCCTCACTCATGTCAGTACAAGCAACATTGCTCATTCTCCCACCACAGCTTTTCTGTTCGGTGATCATTGACTGGAGTTTTGCCTCGGGGATCACTGTTGGGACAGCAATTATTCACAATTTAAATAGATGAGTTGAAGTTGGTAAGCACGTGTAGTTTGTCAAAGTGTACAGATGACACTAAGATGAGTGGTAGAGCAAAAAGCGCAGAGGACTGCGAAATGTTATAGAGGGATACAGTTGGTTTAAATGATTAGTCAAATGGAGTGCAACGTTAACAAATGTGAAGTCATCTATTTCCATCATTGCTAAAGGGATGGAGTTTAACAACAGGGCAGCTTACGTTGCAGCTGTAAAGGGTGCTGGGAAGGCCAAACCTGGATTACAGCGTGCAGTTTTGTTCTCCTTACTTGAGACAGGATACACTTGCACTGGATAGGAGCCTAGGAATGTGACAATGTTGATTCCGCATTTGAGAGGGTTCGCTTATGAGGAGAAACTGAATGGTTTGGGAGTTTAATCTAGGAGAAAATGAGGACTGCAATTGGAGGTCAGGGTCTGGATTGTGGTGCTGAGAAGCACGGCACGTCAGCCAGCATCTGAGTAGCAGGAGAATTCACATTTTAGGCTTTATCCCTGCATCAGGAATTAGGCTTGTGGGCCAGGTAGCTGAGACATAAATGGGAGGAAGATAGGGTTGGATGGGAGGTATCTGGGAAAGATGCTTCCATATCTGACAGAAATGTGCCTGTACCTCCACTAATGTCATCTACTTCATCCGTTGCACCAGATGTGGTCTAATCTACATCAAGGAGACCGAGCGCCAACTTGCGGGTCACTGTGGGTAACATTTTAGGGACACCCGCACAAACAAATACCACTGCTCTGTGGCTGAGCATTTCAACTATTCCTCCCACTCTACCAAGGACATGCAGGTCCCGTGGAAGCGCTTTTGCTAAATCCGAACCACCCGACGCCTGGAATTAAAACTACTCATCTTCTGCCTTGGGACCCTGCAACTACACAGCATTAACGTGGATTTCACCAGTTTCCTTATTTCCCCTCCCCCACCTTATCCCAGTCCAAATCCTCCAACTCGGCACAAACCTCTTGAGCTGTCCATTGTCTTTCCAATCATCCATTCCAGCCTCCTGCATGACCTATCACCTCATCCTCACCTTCATCTATCTCTTGCGCTCTCAGCTACCTTCACCCAACCCCACCGCTCCAATTTATCTCTCAATCCCTCCAAGGATACAAGCCTTATTCCTGACGAAGGGCTTATCCACAAAACATTGATTCCACTGCTCATTGGCTGCTGCCTGACATGCTGCGCTTTTCCAGCACCACATCTCGACTGAGATTAGATTCTGTGAATTCTAGAAAATTGATGCGGATTCTTATAGAGACATCGGAAGGGAATGTGCAAGATATAAGTACAGAGGATGTTTCCACTGGCGGGTGAAAGGAGGACAAGATGACAGAGCCTCAAAATTCGGGGGACAACAATTTTATCCGAATTGCGAAGGAACCTTTTCTCCCAGAGGCTTGTGATTTTGTGGAATTCCACACCCAGTGAAATGTTTGAGTTCTCCTCGCTAAATGTTTTTAAAGGTAGGATCGATATTTTTTGAAGATTAAGGATTTTAAGTGTTATAATGAGTGGATGGGTAAGCGAAGCTGAGGCTACAGAAGTAGCTGCCATAATCTTATTGAATGGCAGAGCCGGCTCAAGAGATGAGATGGACTAGTCCTGCTCTGATTTCTTATGTTCTTATGTTCTAATGATTGAATTGCCTCAGGAAATGGTAGATGCAGGAACATTTATGCCATTTAAAATTGCACGGGTACATGTTTAGCAAGGTGTTAAGGGATGTGGGCCAGGCGTGGACAACTGCAACTGCTTAAGTTTGAGGACAAGGTCAGTGTGGAGGAATTAGACCAACGATCTGTTTCCGTGCTATATGACTCTATGACAGGTTGACGAACTGGATAAGAATGCATATGGAATATTTAAAATTTGCAGCTGATAGATATATTTTAAGAGAAGAGGGTTTAAGCTGAAATTGTAAAAATAGTTGATTCAGCCACAACTATCGTATTCATTGCAGTTCTGTAGTCCATCTGAGAGGAAATATGTCATTCCAAAGGACAGAGCGCTGAAGATTTTTTGGAGGATCTTGCAGGACTCTTTCAGTTATGTGGAGACTTTGGACAGACTGGGGTTAGTTTCCTTGGAGCAGGAGAGATTGTGTGGTGAAATGTTGAGGTGGGTACCATTATGATGGATATTGCAAGGGTGGAAACAAGAAGCCCTTCCGCTTGATGTTGTTAAATTACTGGTGAACTGAGCTCTAATGAATGCGTAGGAGATCCTGTGGGTTTGGGAGGTCTGAAAAATCAATCAGGAGGTTGTGGCAGGGTTGCAATTATTGTCTCTATGTGTGCTTAAGTTAGAAACACTCAGATTATTCACTGTGCATTTTCATGTACATATATGATGCCAAGCCAAAAAAGGCGATATGTCAAATACATTAAAATGGGATCAGAAAATCGGGTGCTACTCTATGGTTGATGTAACCAGGCGGTCCAAAACAACTTTTTTCACATGTGCTGTGCATTTCAATAGCTAAAATGCAACATGATATCTGGTGAAAACAGGCCAAGAACTGGCAAGAAAACTGCCTGATGAATGGTGTCTACTGTACGAATTATGTTGAAATGCATTCCCTTTGTCTCAATTCAGAGTATTGCCTGCAAGGTTTGCCTACTCAATTCGAGGACACCCAGTTGATCTCGAAATTGAGGAAGAGCTGATGCAAAAAATATACGCACTGGGTCTGCAACTGCAATATTCAGCACTCACTGTCGTTGGGTAGCACCACAAACACATGAACCAATGAATCCAAAAAGGAATGAATGGCAGTCTTATGGATGCAAGGAAAATCAAATATGTTTAACGTGAACAAAATATATCAAGGCATGACAGAAGATGCACTGAGTAGTGCAGAACGCAAATCACAATGCGTGGAAGATATAATTCAGTGTATTTGCATTTCACACATTGTGTGTAACATGCTAATTGCAGAAATAAGAGAACCCAACAAATAAATCAGACCCAATCATGCTGCACTGAATCTTCATCAACGAAGAAAATTCAAGACATTCCTAACGGAACTTACGAGTGGTCGATTTCTGGAACTTGAACTGCTCATATTAATTAAACTTGCTGTACATGCCATTATCCTGGTTAGCAGAAATTGTTCATCGACCACACTTTGCAGAGAATCGTGTGAAATTCAAAATAGAATCTGCTTATGACCGGTGTGCACACAAATCACGATGACAGGAGTGAAATATCCAAATTTAAGGATCACGGCTATTTCTTTTCATTATATCTTACCAATTTCATTCTAAGAGCTTATGCTGGTCCTGACCACCATTTTCAAAATTAATGATCAGACCAAAATGTAATAATCTCGTTGCCTTTGGCTCCTTGATCTTAACTTCATCATCCATGTCTCTTTACTACAAGTATTAAATAAGACACGTTATGTTTTCAGGTTTGTGCATGATGCATGGCCAAGTTTGCTTGGCTGTCTAGATTGCATCCTTTTTTTCTTAGTCTTTTACTATATTGTACAACTCAGTCAAAGTCCTGTTATGCACATCGAATTCGGAAAATCAGTTGACCTTTTCTGAACTTTTGCAGTGGTTCACATCTTCCACAATGCGCTCCAGAAAAATACCAGAAAATCTCGACCAGGTTCATGGGGACGGGGAGTCTTTCTTCAAAATCCCGATCCTAACCTAATGGTTCCAACAAAAGTAACATGCTTTTACCACACAATGTGGAAAATCGCCCAGGTACGTCCTGCACATGAGGAGCAGTAGAAATCCAAGCTGGACTAATTAACACCCCATCAGTCTACTGTCGATCATCAATAAAGTGTTTGAGGTTTTCATCAGCAGTGCAATCCTGCAACACCTGATCAGCAACAACCTGCTTACTGGAGCACAGTTCGGGTTCTACCAGGGTCCCGTAGTTCCTGACCTCGTTGCAGACCTGGTTCAAAAATAGACCAAACAGTTTAATTCTAGAGGTGAGGGGACATCAGCCCTTGACATGAAGCCTACAGTCAATCACGTGTGGCATCAAGGAGCCGGACCAAAACTGGAATCAATGGGTGTCATCGGTAAACTTTCCGTTGCTTGGCGTCATATCTTGCACAGAGGATCGTTGTTGTTGGAGGTCAGTCATCCCAGTTCCATTATATCTGTGCTGGAATTCGTCAGGGTAGGGTCAGGTTAGTGTTCCCTTCACCGTAAGCTCAGAAGTGGAGGCGTTTTCTGATGACTGCGTAATGTTCAGCATCATTCACAACTATTCGGATACAGACACAGTTCATGTTCAAATATTGAGGCGTGGGTGGACAAATAGCAGGTAACACACTTGCCACACAAATGCCATGTTATGACATTGACCAATATGAGTCGATCTAACCCCACTTATTGACATTCAATGATTTTACCATCACTGAATCCCCCATTATCAACATCCTGGAACTATCATTAATCAGAAACGCAAGTGATCTCACCGCATAAATGCAGTGAATACAAGTGCAGGTCAGATGATCGAAATACTGTGACGTGTAACTCGCCTTCTGATTCGGTAGTTCATGTCCACAATCTACAGGTTACAAGTCAGGACTTTAATGTAATAATCCCCAGTTGCCTGGATGAATGTAGCTCCAACAAGACTCAGTAGTAGCAGTCTCTACTACCTTCAAGGTATACTGCAGAAATTCGCAAAATATCATCAGAGAGGATGTTCCAAATCTATGACCACTTTTATCGAGAAGGGTGACAACAATAGAAACATGAGAACACCGCCACTTTCACGTTCACCTCAAGCCACTCACGACCATTGCTTCATTGCCATTGTTTCAATGTTCCGGTGTCAGCATCCCTCCATCGTGGAATTATGGGTTATCCCACAGCAGTTGGAACGCAGCAGTTCAAGAAGATTATTCACCACCACCTACGCAAGGAAAGTAGAGACAGGAAACAAAAAGAAATATGATTTTTAAAAAAAAATACTAAACAATGTAGAAATTTATCTCATCATATTTGGGATGGCTGCACTTATTCGTTCGAGGCCGTGCCAGCAGTTCCCAATTCTAAACAAATAAAATGTCACATCTTTTAATATATTTCGAAACTTTCCCTCATTCAGCTCTGCGTTTATTGTTTGCTTTTCTCGTAACTCGAAGGTGCGTTGAGATTATTCTATATATAGATATGAACAAAATTGACAATCATTTGCACAACGTAGCATTCGTTGTTTCAGTCAATCCAACAACATTGACACGAGGCACCATCGATTTCAGAAATGGTCTCGACGATGCCACAAGGTCAAGATTTAGCAACACCATCTCAAAATAAGGAACACAAAGGGCAGATCACATAGATATGCAATGGAATAGAATGTCTTGAGTAAGACCATGAATCTTTGGAATTCGCCAGTAGTACAAAACTAATTATCAACGGTGTTCTCTCAAAACGTGGAGATGGCACGATGGACTAAATGATAGAATTGTATTCCTACAATTTTCATATTATGGTATTTGATCGTCTTCAGCATATTCTTGCATTGACAGTGGTCATGCTTTGTTCTTGAATGCATTCAATCCTGAGTAGGACTGACCTTTGGTATTCAAGGAATGCAAGAGATAAATTTACGAATGGCAGTATAATCTTCTTTCGTCACAATTAGATCAGGGATAATTTCACTCGAAGAGCTAGCAGAAATTCCATGTAAAATCACATTTAAGTGTCTTCATGTTGGTTATAACGTCATGATCTGACGGGTTCGTTTGACCCATGATTTTGTTTGGAAGTCATTATTTATAATTCCAAACAACACCGTAAGCAAACGATTTCAGCGAGTTACAAACTCACGTTAACCTATTCCTGTTCACACATCCCCAGGCCACGCCCCACATTCAATACTATTCCAAACCAAAATGATGCTATCTTCAGAACTTATTTCTGCATATGCCACAACCCTTAAGTTGGGGTGATAATATGATTCAGTATCATGTTTTGTTCCTTTGACCTCATTTAAACTGCATTTATCATGACTGAACGCTTACACATCTGTCTCGAGACAAAACCTATGAGTGGTTGAATCCCTAGGGACCGTGACTCAGCTTTATGCACCACTCTATCCTGTCGAAACTTCACAAACCCTCTTTGTGTCATTTCAAGACGATGCAGCGTCATCGTGGCACAATGGGCATTGTGGTACAAGTAATTAACTGAAAGTGTGTATTCAAAGACTAAACATGTTAACCTACAGGATGATGATTGTCACACTATAGGCTTTACTGTCTGCCTCACGCACTGACACACCGGAGGCTTTGTGAATTATATAAATAAAAGAACCTCTCAATGAATCATCACTTCGAGCAAGCAGCAAATTGTGAATCTTGGGAGAGGACCAGGCCTACTCAGGATATGAGAGTAAAACGTTGGCATGTTATGTCAATGGAATAAGTCTTCATGCAACAGAATTTAATCTTTCCTGATTTGATTAGAATCTACATTACTTACAGAAACAGATCATATTCTAAGAGCAGTGAATAGGATTATGTCCACAATGGATTCGAATCTGACAACCACACGTTGGAGAGTTACAGCAATCAACAGAAACGTTTACCACGCATTTCATGTTCTGTCTACATGCTATCACCAAGCATCAATCAATTGGCGAATCTATCAAATACTTCGGATTATCCAAGCAGGAAATTATCAAATATTGGCGTTTGTTGGTGTCCCTGGTAAGTCACTTTAATCAACTTAGATTTTGGTTTAAGACTGTAGACTTGTAATTCTGCCCAATCCACTGAAATCGTTCCTGATTTTTTTAATGTAAAGTAGCTTTTCGCTGTTCACAGACTGAATTTACTCATGAATCAATAGTCAACCGTGAACCCTCAATCCCTGAGTTGAATTCATTTAGATATTTCTTATCAAGCAGCTCAAATACCCGTGAAGGCGTTGAGATTTGAATGTGGGTGTCCTTGGTCCAAGGCTGGGACCCTACCACTTCATCACAGCAACCATGAAACAATATTAATTCAATTACTAATTCGAATTAGTTCGTCCATAATTTTACCCACGTTCAGAGCTCATTCATTCCATGTTTTTCAGGGGACTAATCTCTGCAAAACAGTATAATGCAGCAGATATATAAGCGTAGCTTTCCATATTGGAGATCTCAGTGTAAACCTTTGCATGTTAGGGTATATTCTGCATCTTCAGTGTAACATTCAGTAAAACATCTCTTCATATCTCACAGTATTTCAGGTATTCTATCATGTCTTTGTTCATTTTACCAAACTGTCTGTCGCCTCCTAAATTCTGCTGCTTTTCCTTTCCTTATTAATGACATTGCTTTTTGAAATCTAATCTTCACACTGTCCTGATCATTGCGTACAGGAGAGGTGGTTCACAAGGTTGAGTAAATATTCAGCAGCCTATTCCGTACTTGGACTTAAGAAAACACAGAGGGGAAGTTATGAATATTTCACATACAATCAAGTATACACAAAATGGACACACATGTACACATACATGCATGCATGTGCTCATGTAGTTGCACACCAACACGCATACACATATATACACACATGCATACAACACACACTTGCAATATTTTAGCTCATCCCATACTTGTGATCACATGAAAAATCCATCATGCTGATGCTCATTGAGCTCAATGAGATAAGGTTATCAGTCAGGCAACAATTCATTCCACACTTTCAGTTTATTATATAGCTCTCTCAATAATATTTGTTCTGCTTAAAGTATTTAACCACCTTCTGTATTTAATGCTGATAGTGACTTCAGTCAATGTCACTACTATTGAATGCACTGCTATCAATTTCAGAACCCATGACACGATCCAGCTTGTTCTGGAAGCAATTGATACAGATGCTGTTTCAAATTGAAAAGCGTGTATCATTCTTGTCAACTATTTTTGTCAGCATGTTTTCTGTGAAATTATCGTAATTGTCCACGCAGTTTGTTCTCAGCTGTCCATGCACTTATGTATGTGGGGAAAGAGTCCAATGTATGGTAAAACCTTCTTGCAAGCATCATTGAATTTTAGTTCAGTCATAGGGTCTCCTTTTAATTGGTTGGGGAAACATCTATTATCCATCTCCCGTTGTCTCTGAGAAGTTGATGATGACATAGCTTCTGGAACTGTGCAGTCCATGTCCCACCAACACATTCAGAGCACAATTATAGAAGTAACTATAGGCCATTGACGTAAACTCACAGAACGAATGCTGATGCAGTTGGAAATCCTGATAATGCCTGGCATGGTGAGGATTAAGAAGGTGACGCATTTCTTATTTATGTCGGCTCTTGCCATTCTAAATGGTTACGTTCATGCAACAGAAGGCGTTGAGCAATGTGACTTCTGCATATATCCAATTTATCGTGTAGACTAAACACAGTGCTTCTATGAGAAAGCGGCATTCTAGACAGTGTCTGTTCTGTGGATTTGCTGTTAATTGAGCTGGCTACTTTGGCTTGGATAGTGTCAAGCCTTTTTTAAACGTTATTAGAACTGCAAACACCCAGACTGATTGGGGGCTATCCCATTATATAATGAAGCAGAGATCTGCGAATGCAGAAAATCTCAAATCAAAACAGATTATATCGTAGAAATTCATCATATTTGACAATGGCTACGGAAAGGAAAAACATATCTCGTTTCGATTTCAGTGATCCTTAGTCAGAAAGAATCACACTATCGGCTTGTGCCTTGTTGATGATCGACAAATTTTGGGATAAGATAAGACGCATGTTGAATTCTTAGCCTATCATTTTAGTGGCAGGTACGTTATTTGCAACGTTTTAGACCAAACATTGGATATTTACTTCGTCTTGATGTATTTGGATATATGTTAGCGATTGTCTTCTGACTTAATGTGGCTTCAGCAGTGGTTATGGAAACGATGTACATTTGATTCGAGCTGCTGCTGTTTGAACTATCCTCAACAGTCACATGACCTGATCAGAAATTTCAGTGTGCGCAACACGGGTTTCAACTGCTCAGCATCTTTTTCTGAAGCAAAATAAAGAAATGGAACTGTCGTTCCTGAAATGAGCATAACTCAAAAAGCTGAATGGCAAGGAGAGATTATTCTCACCATGTTTTTTTTTCTGGGATCATTTTCATGACCCCACAGGAATTGGCTAATTAAATTCTCTTACCTTTGTTTGATCTTTAAAATTATGCATCCGCTTTGACCATCAGCTGCTGCCTACCATCTGGGCAATGTTGCTGTTATATTCGTGCCTGAAACTCACAATTTAATTCCAGGATTGGTCAGGTAATATAACCGCCTTGTCTTGCTTCAATTAACGTATCTGGATGGTAACTTTCCCAGCCTTACCATTTGACATCCAAAGCAAACATTTTCTTTCAGCGAAAAATGAAGCAACAATAAAGTGTGTTATGCAAAATCATTTTACCACATTCCATGCTGAAGGCGTCAGCAAAGTTTATGAAATTCTCCCCAAGTGAGTATCATGAATTTGGTGGTGGGGTGAGGTTCAGGGGAGTCGAGGCATTCAAGTTCATGCTCAGTGCAGACACAATTGACCAAAGGGACTTTTCTTTGTTGTGTTTATGTATGACTCTACGACTCTAAACAATCACCAAATTATTCTGGGCACTCAGTATGTATGGGCCGACACTCTGTCTTATGTCTCACATTTTTCACCAGCCAGAAGGTAGGGTCATAGAAATTTTTACCTCCCCCGTAATATCTACCAAGAAAATAATAGATCCCCTGATACCAAAGTGGGCGCTGATGTGCTTTGGCTCATAATAACACATTTTACTTAATATAAATATCCTTGCTTCCAGAGCCCTGCATACTTCCGCGATTTTAATACATCATCTCCTCAAGACATAAACAGGGGAGCTGTCTGCCAACCACTGTTTGGGCTCGTCGGTATTCCTCAACTTTAATCTGTTTATCATTGAAGATGATGCATTCCGTTGGGAATGCTAAGAGGTGGACTGTGTCTGAACAGTGCTCTGGGCGATAGAGTTTCAAAGTGTGCTTCGAAAAAATATCAGTGTGTCCCTATGCTGAAAATCGAACATTTCCTGTGTTGCACCCTAACACACTTTCTTTTTTTTCGAGAAAATGTCTAAATAAATTCACTTCATGCACCAGAGTAAGCAGTACCATGCTTATAGATCCCAATACTATGAATTAACAATAGCATAAATCTAATATACAATTTCCCAGTTTATTTCCACGTCACAGTTAACATAATGACGATTATGATACTGAGTCGTCTAGACTGTCGTCTCTCCAAATGTGTCACACGATACATGGTGGCCATGGCAGTGGCGGACATACTTGCTGTACTGGTCTATAGAGATAACTTTCGTTTCATAAAGACCATACACGTGTGTAAAGTACATGCTGTACTGTTAAACGCTGTCACAGATTCATCTGTCTGGCTCACTGTTGCTTTTACTTTTGATCCATTTGCGACCATCTGTTGCAAGAAGTGGAGAAGTAAATATTGCACCATAAAGACAGTAGACATGGTTTTTGGAACACTTGGAATATTGTGCTGTTTAAAAAAGAACAGGTGGTATTTTATGTTAACTGGTTTCTCCGGAATGTGGAACACCCCGTGGATTTGTATCATGGCTGAGGAAGTTTAATTGTCTCTGGTTTGGACAGCAATCGAGTTCTTGCATCACATCTTATCACTGGCCGTTCCATTTGTGTTCATTGTGCTGTTCAATGTTTTCACCATCAGACAGGTTTTATTGAGCAGTCAAGCCCGCAAGGGGCTCCAGTCTCAGAGAATTTGGGAGTGTCATGGACATTTAGAGGGAGAGAGTCGAAGGAAATGTATTCTTTTCCTGTTCGTTATCTAAGGAACTTTCATCCTACTACGTGGGTTGGAAACGGATAGCAAACTTGGGATATAAGAATATACATATACACTACGTTGTACTTGAACTGAGCTTTATTCTGCAAACCTCGGGCTGCTTTACAAACACTTGCGTTTATGTTGTTATCCAGTCGAGTTTCAAAAGACATTTAACGAATATGCTGAAATATCCCTTTTCTTCGTTTTTCCAAATAAATGGACGATGTAAAAAAAACTGGAGCATCAGGACCTTAGAATTGATGTTCATTTCATTTCACATTGTTGGTCATTGAGTGGGAGGTTGCTGTGGTCAACTCCACACGGTGAAGCAAACATACGCCTGAGGCCTTTTATCATCAGCAAACGGGTTCATTTTTGGATCTCATTGCCACAGTCATCAGTTTGTGTTTAACAGACTGTTCCTTTTGCAATGGGTATGTTACACGGCGTTTGTTTGGGAATTCAACTCTAACGTTTAATAGATATTTGCATAAATTCATGAGTGTGAAATTTTGGAAGACATTGGGCCTGGAGTAGACAACTGGGACCGATTTAGTTTGGATTTATGTTCGGAACGGACTGGTTGGACTGAAGAGTCTTTTTCTGTGCTGTGCGACACGGTGAATCTATGATGCTATGCAGTGACAACAGAGTGAGAGATGAGTGGTACTGATTCTCCTTTCTGAGAACATTAACAAAACATGCACAGCCAATACAGTTAACACACAGAATTAGAATGAGCTATGGCCGGCCCTCACTACTGGCAATGTCCTTTTGAACAGGATAACATAAACATGACTGGAGGACGTAAATACGAACATAGAATCCGACAGTAATCATATCAAAGGTTTTAATTCAGTCAGTTTGATCAAAATTGACGTCGGATAGGGAAGGTCATCTGAAAGGTTTCCTCAAGGTTTCATTCTTTTCTTTTCACTTCTGTCCGCAAGTCTGCACATTTCATATCAGAATTAAATTTGTTGTCAATTGCCTTTATTTCAGCTGCAATGGTTTCATTTCCTGGAAAGCCATTTGAGATCATGTTCTGTTCTTCCATGTGTAATGATTTTAACATCGTTTCCACCTGCTTTCTCTTTTGAATTGATTTGACTTTGTATCCTCCACTTCTGTCAAGGGAGGCATTTTCACCACCTAGAATATACTTTACCCTCCACGAAAACACCCTGATGAATTTATTTAAATGCTGACGGATCTTGCTATCTCCCAGCGACACAGGGACCTGAATTGAATACCATGTCCTATTTGGTCAAAGTAAGCATTACTGAACTATAGCGTAGCTTGATTGACTTAGCATTCTACTTTCATTTTGTTAAAGGCTGATGTGCAGTATACTTCATGATCTGTGATCTCAATCTGTCACATCAAATCAAATAACATCTATCGATGTAAACCCTGTGTTTGTTTACCATCTTCTTTTTCCAATTAAAATGTTTGATTTAATACTTCATGAATTTTGAAATACTTCAACAATAATGACTGGGATTATTTCACTCTGAATTAATCTGCATCAACTCCGATATCCGTTATGTAGTCTTACCTGCTCTCCAGATAATTCATACAAATTATGGGTTTCCCATCAGGTCACGTTCTGAGATAATTCTCCGCATAGCAATATTTAAACGTCAGTTCATGCCAGGAAAGACAGAAATCAGAAAACCGATTTTGATCAATTCAAATCGAAGGGATTTTCATATCGATAAGAAAATTGTAAACACGCATTCTTTGAAGCTTTTTACCACTGTCAGTTTCCATTTAGACATGATTTAAGTAACATTGCCATCGTGAACCATCGGTCTTTCCTCCGATGGAATGACCGATGGCATTTTTTTAAGGCATTTTTTAAAAAATAAGCCTCCCTAGTACTGAGTTTGAGCTCACTAGACCTGAGGTTGCCTGATCAACACAGGATAACTTTTGAAATATGTGTTGCAGAGCTAGAATGACGCACTTGAAGCATTATCCGAATGACGACTAATTGCTGCTTTGAATTGTACTCATCAAAAACCTGATCTACAATGGAGAAGATTGATGGATGTTAATTGAAATAGAAATACTGTGTAGAATCCATCTTTAAACTTCCTTATCTGTTCTCATTGTGTTTGAGGACATTTCTCTGGTTTTGACATATAAGCATATGCCACGTCTTGATTTCACATCCGGAATATCTGCGTGTTATTCTCTTAGTTACTTTACCCTTCAATCTCTCAATCGAACTTGTTCAATTTGTGTATTCCTAAACACACGAGAAATCCATTTCAACATTTTCACTCTCTCTCCTTTTCCTGCCAGAATGTTCCTAGTTCTAAATATGCAATTATTTATTTGCCTCCCATTCGGCAGCACGGTGCCTCTGTAGTTACCCTGCTGTTGTACAGACGCGGGGACCATGGCTCGATTTCAGCCTTGGGCGACTGTAGATGTGGAGTTTGTACATTAACTTGTGTCTGCATTAGTTATCTCCCAGAGTACAAAGATATCGAGTTTCAGTGGATTGTCATAGGAATGCAGGATGACAAGAATATGGTTAGGAGTTTGCATGGCTGGGATACTCTTCAGCTCTATGGTATAGATTCGATTGGCTGAATAGCTTACTTCTACATAGGTATTCTATGGTGAGCGTCTCATCTTTATGTCCCTTCATTTGACTCAGATCTTGCTGGTTTTAAGACAGACAGATGTACACACGGTTCTGGTATTAACAGAAATAGTACAAATTAAGCTTATTGTCTCCCGAAGTTTGAATGTGAAGGGATGATGCAAGCAAAGTTTTCAAGATGTGAACGGAAAACCAAGAACAGACGAACATAAACAATTTCCATTCTTTGGAGATTCCCCAAAAATGGTACATTAGCTGAAAAAAAAGGGCCGGATAATTCAAGAATGCTCTTCTGAGAAGAACGTGTGGGAGATGTTCAGAATGTTTTTCCTTAAACGGCTGTTGACACTAGATTGCTCCATAATGTATATTGAAGATCATCTTTTATTCTGATTATTTGTTAAGCGAGATTGGGAGAATAGGACAAATGTAGAAGATGGAGTTTTGCAACAGCTCATCTCATTGCATGGGAGAAATGGATCGACGGGATAAATGGTCGATGCTCTTTTATTATTCTCATGTCCTTTTCTTATTACCTGATGTACACGGTGAGACTGGATTTTCTGATAACCTTGTCTATTGCTGCAGTGAAATTTGTTAATAATTCTGTCATTCCCAGTATGCATGGCTAATAAAGAAAATGAATATTCTTGCTGGTGGATTGAATGATCAGCAAATGGGCTGAGTTTGCCATGGATTAGATTCGAGCTTCTTCGGTCTTGTTAGAGCTGAATTCCTCTGAACAGTGGAGAGCATTGGTGAGCACTTTTGGCCTGTTGCCTTGTAGGCAGTACAGAAACACTGAACAGTAATATGTAGAGTTAAGCACGGCAACTATGCATACTTTTGGGAATCAGAGCAAATATAATCAAACTAAGACTCATAGCATCGATCCGAATTAATGAAAATAACTCATGGCACACAAGCCTTAAATTGCTGACTGTTTTTTCATGAGCTCACGGGCAGAAAAAGTGGACCACGATGGTCATAAGTCACTCAGATGAGGTACAGGGAGTTGCCTGGTTACATAGGTTAGAATCATTTAACAATTAGCAAAATGTTAATTGACCATAATGAGGCACTATGGTCAGTCTCGTATCTCTCTGGACAGTGCTGGTTAGTAGTTAATGAGCAATTGGTGTCACAAAAGTTTCTAGTAAAATAACATTCCCATTTTGGAAAGAGTTCACTATCAGGTACTTCTACAGCTCCAAGGTCAGCCACCTCACTGAGCCTGGGAACGTACAAGCAGACACTAATATGAAAATTAGAATGGTTTCCAGGATTTTAGTGTGTGACAAAATGTCTGCTTGGGTTACAACAGATGTCCCACAATTCCTTCTTTTTTTTCTTTTCACCAAATCAGATCGGCAGTTCAGTAGAATTGGCAAAAGGAGGAACATAATAAGTCCCAGGGGGTTGTCAGGTGGTGTGGCTTCATGGTCATTCAGGTAATTATCAGAGCAAGGGACTTCAGAACTAATATCAGAGATTTCATAAAGTATTGAGGGTACATTAGAGACAGAAAAATGTACAAACTGGGAAGAAACGGGGTAAGATGGTACCAGTAGTGCCCAAAACAGGCAGAGCATCGTTTAAATAAAACAATGACAGTGGAAAACAGAACAAAAATACCAATTAGAAACACAGGGCCCTGTAAACGTATGAAAGATCAAGACCCAAGTAAACTATTCACCCAGGTCCAAAGATCCCAACCTGGGGCTACAACAAGGAATGGGGACACTAACCTGCGAATATGTGTGGGTATGTTTGTAATGTTTTCACGAGAACCCGGGGCATAGTTGCAACATTCAGAGGCAATAAAGGCACAAGTGCTCCCTTTTTCAGCAAAACGATGATCGAGGACCATGCGATTCTGAAGGGGCACCGTACAGATAGCTACCATCTTTGCTTTAGGTGGTGAAAAGCTGAAGCAGTGGCATTTTAAATCTCCTCCAAAGTGGTCACAATCCTTTGAACCTCAACCTCAAGTTGAAGGGTGTCATCGGGAGGAGAAAAAAGTAATCAAATGATGTTGAAAAATAGTAAGTGATCTTTTCGTATGAGGCATTGGACTCCCAAACTGTGAAGTGTGGGAGTATCAAAGAAAAGGAACGACTTATCCTAGATAGCAGCAGCCAGTCCAGGAGACAGGTAGTCAGGGGTAGGCCTTCTGACCACAAACGAATTAAATGCCATCGGAAGCGAGCAAATGATCACATTCCACGCCAGTCCAAAAGTTGGCGAAAGAGATTTAATGGTAGTCCTGTTAAGAATAGAGTGAATAAATATGCAGCCATCCATAGAGGATGGAATATCAGATGTTGAAAGGAGGATTGAGTGAAGACAGTTACTGAACTCAGGCTGCCAATCCGAAGGGTGATTTCTTTCAATGCAAATGCTTGGTATAGGTGCAGTCGTGCAAGTGACAGTTGTGAGGAACAGAAACAGGGGTGTACGTGGTAGATTATACAGAGCCTGGAACCAGCCTACAAAAGTGCCCTTCGCATATCCCGCTGATCACCACCATAGGTAGGTTTTATCCTCATAAGTGGAAGGCGCACTCATCATTTTTCGGAAGTTGGATGGAATGCAAAAATTCATGACAGTAGTAATACAAGATCAATGTAACCACCATTCAGCAGTGTCAGATCCATTCAAAGGGTCCGCCCTGAAGGGAATTCCAATTTTAGAATGCAAAGGAAAACGTGTGCAAACCCATCATCCAGATCGGCTGACGTTCTGTACATATGTTACATAAGTGAAAGTATTGAAATTGAGTTTTGTCTTAATAGGAGCCACTTGCTCACAGCGATGACCGCAAACAAATAAGAGCATCATCAAAAAAAGCAAACAAAAACGGTAAAAGAACGGCAAACACAAGTAACTGAAAATATCTGTGGTCTTTGATTTCGGTAATGAAGCCGTAGCCAAAAGATTTTGTCTTGGAGGTGGAGCTCTCTTGCAATGAGTGGCATTGGTCCATTCTGCTTAGCCCTCGACTTTGAGAGCATCTCGGGTCACCAAAACTGTTAGGAATGGACCATTTCATCTCGAAGAGAGAGTTGTTTACAAATGATTTAATCATAACATATTCCCTGGCTGCAAAGAATGCATAGGACCAGTTTTAAGAACAGGGATGGCTGCTTTGACAGTATCATGATTTCTGATAACAAGTTCTGAAATAACACTAGTATAATCAATCAAAGATTCTTGTGTCCGAAGCAGGACCACGTCAACAGGGAGCACAGGATGCCTAGTTGCTATAAGCATTGATCTACCCATTAAAACTGGAACCGGACGCCCAGTTTGTGATATCATTCTGTGCATCTGAATTGGTGTGTGACAGATTTGGGCTTCATGCTGGAGTTCATCAGTTGTTGCACTATCAATGCAACTTGTACCATTACATACAAAAACTTCGGAAAGAAACTGAGGCATGTGCTGAAATACCCTTTCACTCAAATGAATCAATCAAATGCAACAATGTAGTAATAAATCAAGGATTTTGTCATTTTTATTCAAATTTTCTGCAGTGAAACGGTCGAGCACTGAGGTAATAAAGTGAGTAAGTTGCATGATTTTCTAAGTGACAACACCCGAATAATATAAGGAGCTGAATGATTATCTGAAACAAATTCAGAACTTGCTCGAGAAACTCAGCCGTTCTAGAAATAAAAAAAAGAAACAGAATTACCATTTCAAGTTGGCTCACTGTTGATCTGATTGGCAACAATAAATGTTCACTCTAATTTTAAATGTGAACATCTTAAATAAGGAGTTGACTTTGCAAGGGACTAACAAGGCATCAGATGCTAGTCATCTAGGAAGAAGAAGTGGCATTAGTGAGTCTCAACAATCGGGCTGAGGATTAATGCTATTGGGTTAAAAAAAAGGCAATTTCCTTTCACACAGAGGTTGGTCCATGTGTGGAACACATTGCCAGTGTAAGTATTAGATGTAAGTACACTTACAACATTGAAAATAGATTTCAAGGTGTACATGAATAGTAAAGACTTTAGAGGGATTTGGGCCAAATGCAATAGCATGTAAATATTTCCATTTCAATGTGACTAGTCTGAACGGACGAGTTAGACTGAAGGATCATTTTATTTGCTCTACAACTGTAAGACCCGAGGAATTGGAGTTAAGTAACTCGCTATTAATTTTCACTGGTCATGTCACGTATTCAAATCTCTCCATGTATATCTCCATTTCAGCTTCTCTCCTTCTGTACTTTATTACAATTTATCCTCCTCCACAATTTATTCCCTTTTCTCCCATTTTAACTGAATATCAGAACACTACCTGTTTATTCATTGCCAGCAAATTACCTTTACCTAACTTGCCAAAGATTAGTGAAGAGTCAATCCTATTTATTTGTGGGTGTGAAGTCATGCGCAGGCACGATCAGGTAAGAATGATGGATTTTCTTCCCAAAGTGACATAACTGAACCTTTAGGGGTTTTCTGCGACGTTCAATAATGGATTCACAATCTTCGTTAAACTCTTCATTCCAGAGTTTCATTGGATTCAAATTAACCGTCCAACGATAATATAAATAGGCCATAGCCTTCCCTGCACTCGATCTCCTGGTGTACCTCCAGCGCTGTGTACTACTCATTTTCTCCCACAATTTCCTCACTTTCTCTTTTCCTCTATACTTTTGACCGTGTCTCCCACCTTTCTTTATTTCTCTCCATTAATTTTGCTAAAACCTCATAACCATATCGTCTCGCACATATACTGTCACCTTATCAGTCTCGTTCATCTTTTTAAAAAGTCCTTTTCACACACCACTTCAAGATCCATTTCCCTCCCACCATTATAGATTGATTGCATTATTCTTCACTTCATTTCAGCCTTGTCGGAAAGTTGCTCATTTTCTTTCCATGGAAGATGATCCTTTTCTCAAGGAAACTGTCCAGTTGTTCATTTTCAGAAGGGTCTTAAATAGTCCGGGCTTCGAAATGAGTTGTTTGGGATGGAGATGAAAATGGTATTGGGTAGCCTCTTTTTTTATACTTAAAAAGATGAGACTTTGGACTACAGCTTCCATGGTTTTTGAAGTAAACTATATCAGTAAAGGGGTGTGTTCAATCCTGGAAGCTGAAGTCTTGTTTGAGTCAGTTCAGTCGTAGGCTGTGTGGAAACAGGCTGCTTGTATCCCTCTCTTTCTGCCCTTCTAAATTTTGCCTTTGTTTCATTTTTGCTCCGTGTTTCAGGCGCTTGTTTACTGGGACTGCGGTATTTTTCAGCATAATTGCGTTTAGTTTGGCTGGACTGAGTTCTGTGGGTATTCCGTATTCTGCTGTTTGTATTTCTTTCCGTAATTGTGTAAATACATTTTTATCTGTTTTAAAATCTGGTAGACAGCCTAGACAAGTTACGCCAGGCAATTCTTTCTGTACAAGTATCGAAACAATTTGGTTACTTAAGAATCTTTTGCGTGGTCTGGCCAATCCATAGCAGCTTTCATCTCCGACTTTGTCGCTCTCTCTCTTTCCATCTTTTCACATCTCAATTTCAATAGCTAGACAGTCAATCTCCTCAACGTACAATGTGTTATAAATACCACTCGGCCATCTTGACTGGGATTCTCTTGGGATTCCGGTGGTAGTGCAGAAACGGCCGGACCTGGAATCTCATTCAACTTACTCCTTGTCTCCAAGCCTCGTGCCCAACACAGTTGGGCAAGTCATGGTCTTTCACAAATCTTGGAAACCGGGGTTTCCTATTCTTTATCTGGCTGAAATTGACTTTGGAGGAGCCACCACTAGTTTTTGAAGGTTTGGTGAGCTGGTTTCTTGACCTGTTTCAGTCTGTGAGCTGCAATTCCTCCCCAATTACTTTAGGAAGTGATTATCAGAAATTTGACTCAAAAGCATTAAAAAAATGGCGACTCAATCATAAATCTGGACGATGAATGGCTTGTTGAAGAAGGTACAATTGTGGTCCTTGTACGTTTCTTTCGTTTCCCAACATGGTCGTTGTCAGCAAGAGTTGGTGCCAGGGAATCAATGGGAGTGAGGCTGCACGCCATTGCTAATGCATTAGGTTGGGTGCAGGAACTCAGACTGCTGATAGGTAGGTAGAAAAGGTTTTCAACCCAGGAAATACCTCGAAGACCAATGTGCGGGTTGTTCAGCACAATTTTGCTTGGGGAACAGAGGGTAAGCAGGATACCAGCTTGTTGCTGGATAAATATTGTTCAGGGTGCGTCCGTCGGCCGAAGGAGAACAGCATGGAAACATTGTAGGAATCAATCATGAGGCAAATGGGGACAGAATTTGTTGCTACAGAAACAGCCATATATTGTGGTTGGTACATTTTAATGGAAAAAAGGATTTGGTGCTGTGCAGAAAATTGTGACCTTTGGAACAAAATTAGTTGACTGCTGGTGTCTGGATTGTTGGATAGATTAGGAAATGGGGAACGAGACCTTTTTTCTGGGAAATGATTCGAAATTGGACATTAGTCTATTTATATGTGATAGATTGAAACAAAAGAATAACAATTTCTCTGTGGCATATGTGAATTTGGCCCACAAATGATTGATCTAGTTCACAGTGTTTAGGAGGTGTCAGAAAGATATTCTGGAAATGTGGAAGAACAGTAAATGGAGTTGATTAAAAGGCGAACAGTGTTGGATTGTAACCGGAGTCAGTTGGTCGAACAGCATGGTGGCATGAGGATCAGCGATTATTATTCAAGGAAGGATATCAGTGTTAGCAGGGACATGTTTCAAGGGAAGAAAAGATGAAGTTATTCTGGACTCAGTGACTCGATGGACTAAGTGGGAGTGACAGTGGAGGTTGTTCCTGGGGAGAAGAGTGTGGGAGTGATGCTGAAGCCTTTTTTTGAAACCATAGGTTGGAACAAAGCGAGATTCACTTCCCAGATAAATCTGATGTTTGCTGTCATGGAATCTGTTGCTCGATAAAAAGGGAGAGAGGTGGACAGAAGACTTGCTCAGGGAATACAATGGGAGTATCTAATCCACTGCTAATCGATCATGGAAGTTAGTGGCAGTGGGTCGTTGTCTGTTGGTGTGAGAACACTGTTGGGAACAGAATTGTACACTATTTTTCGGTGAATATGTTGCAGTGTGGTCTGAACGTGTTTTCGGGAAGCTCAGCAGAATGCAAAATGCGATTCTGTTGGTTAGGAACTGTGACGAGTGAGTAAAAATCTTTTTTATTGCTGTGTCGTGCTGGCTGTGAAGTCAGACGGTTACTAGGGAAACAAAAAGGGAATGGGTCAGATGTCTGTTGCTGGGAAACTAGAGTTGACAATGGAGGGGCAATGGGGACTCTTGTTCCAGGAAGGGGTGGAATTGGCATGGAGCACATCAATGTCGAAGAAGAGTGGAAATGGGGGAAAGCCGATCATGGAAATGGAGCAAAATGACATCGCAGTCGGAGAGAGTTGCTATTGGAACAAGGTGGGATTGTGGCTGGGGAATACTGAGTGGGAGCATCACTGGGGTCAGTTGTTCGTGGAACAAATACAGTGCTGAACTGCTGCATATTATGCAGTATTACAGATCAGGCCAGACTTCCGCCAAACAACTGAAGCAGGGAGCCCAGACCATTCCCAGGGACAACAATCTGACTCATTTGCAAATTATCACAAATGATTCAAAGGAGGGTTAGAGTTTCCGCGAAATTTTTAAGGTTTAGATATTCAGACACGATAGGGCTAGGGATGGAAGAGCGGGGTGGTCATTGCATTATTGATATAGGAAACCATTCCTGAAACAATAATGGACGAAATAATTGGACAAACCTTGAATGAGGCGATGTGGGTAGGGGTAAATGTGTGATTTCATTTCCTGGTCATTCAACCGGCCTCCTTACACTCAGTGCAAGATGGAGAAATAGATTTGGAGTTACGTCACAGAAAGATGTGAGAGAAATAATGTTATTTTAATGAGATTTTAACTTTGGTAATATTAACTGGGAGTGTGCTAGTGTTTAAAGGATCAGATGGAGCCGAACTTTAGAAATGCACACAGGAGAGGTTTTTGTTTATTTGTCATATCTTAGATAATCTTATTTCAGATGTGGCTGTACAAGACGTAATGCATTCGCGAGTGTGCATAATATAAAAACAAATATTATTCTGCAAAAGTATTATTGAATACCCAGGTGGAATGCTGGGTTTAATTTTGGTTGCCAAACCATCAAAGGGACGTGATTGCACTGGAGAGAGTGCAGAGAAGATTCAAGAGGATGTTGCCTGGATTAAAAGTTTCAGATACATGGATAGACTAGTTTTCATTTCGAGTAGTAGAGGAGGCTGTGGGAGTAATATCATTGATGTCATCAAAATGGTGAGAGACACGGACAGTGTCGATCATGAGAATCATTTTTGCCCCATGGTAGACTGTCCAATACTAACGGCCACAAAGTGAGAATTATTTGCTTTGGAGGGGATCTGATTTTATTTTTAACTCAGAGAGTGATAAAGATTTGGAACTACACAGTATTTGAGGGTGGTGGAGGTAGATACACTCACAAAATTTTCAACTTGCATTTGACCACCCTTGAGAAACCTGTAAAATGTACAGATTTATTTTAACTTTTCACGAAAAGCTGTGTGATCAGAGGTCGGGCTTATATATAGAACATAGAATATAGAACAATACAGCACAGAACAGGCCCTTCGGCCCACGATGTTGTGCTGAACATTTGTCCTAGCTTAAGCACCTATCCATGTACCTATCCAATTTCCGCTTAAAGGTCACCAATGAATCTGACTCTGTCGCTCCCACAGGCAGATCATTCCACGTCCCCACCACTCTCGGGGTAAAGAACCTACCCCTGACATCCCCACTACACCTTCCACCCTTCACCTTAAATTTATGTCCTCTTGTAACACTCTGTTGTACCCGGGGAAAACGTCTCTGACTGTCTACTCTATCTATTCCCCTGATCATCTTATAAACCTCTATCAAGTCACCCCACAGTTCTGCCTATTGATTCTGCTCCATCATTCAAAGGCTGACCTGATTATCCTCAACTATTTGCCTGTGTTAATTCTTGATTCCTGACTTGATTTAAAATAAAACTCCTTTCTCAGCCTTTAAAAATAACATTCTCAGTTGTCATCTCCAGCCAAAAGTTCCACAGATTCCCTATTCGTTGACAAATTAAGTCTGTTCACATCTGCGTCTTCAACAGATGACCTCTTTACTGTGATCACACCCTCTGGGTCTGGACTGTCCCAGACGCAGAAGCATCCCAGCTGCCTTGTCCTTTCAAATTCGGTTCGTGTTTCAGTTAGTTTGCCACTCAATCGTCTTGGCTTCAGCGAGTGTAGGACTAATCTAAGTCTCTTTGAACGACATGCAATATCGCACATCATTTGAGTGAAACTGCTCTGGACTCGCTGAGAAAGGAAATGAGGCTAAACATATTTACAGTAGTCGAGCTGCGATCGGAGTAGTACCTTTTATACTTAAAGTGAAAGCGCCCTATTTCTATGCAAGATTTGTATGCAAGGCAAGTCTACATCCCAGTTGTATCCTAGTTTGAAAAATCGAATTAGTTCAGAGGTGACAAGATGCTCTCGATTGAGAAAATGGCCCCCGAATATTTAAACATTCTGACAGGATGTTTGTTTTCATGTTCGGGTCCTTTTGACCAAGACAAGAATATACCTCACTGTGCTACTACCTTTCACTCCTGTCGCTCTCCCCTCAATATATGAAGATATTTCTACCGCTCTGAACAACTGGTGAATTTGTTTCGAAATGAAGGCCTAAATATCTCCCAGATGAGAGCGGCCAGATATGCAGACGAAGGCTTTCAGAATTAAAATCCTTATTTCCTTCGATTAAGAGCCTTGTCTCACAAAAACCTTGCTAAATTCTGAGATAGTTCTTTCATTCCTGAAGCTCGAGCACAGTGCTTTTAATTTTCTCCAGAATCAATAGGCTCGCAGAGGCTTACCTCCCATGTTACACCCTCCATAATCTTGAACGCAAAGGAGTCTGTGATTTGCACATCGAAATGCACGATGTCCACAGACCATTTCAGATTATTGCACATCCTGGAACCCTTTCATCCTGAACAAGCAACATCTTGATTTCAAAATTCCCCTCCTTGCTTTCTAATCTGTTCCTTCGCTTCAATTCCTTCCAATCGCTGCATGTTCTTTAAGCACTTTACCTCCCATTAACTTCCAAGAATTCTCATCGCGATTTCTCGAGCTTTTCACCACTCCATTCTTCTTACTCGAGCCATCATTCAATTGCCTGATCATTGAAATTTAGACTGTCACCCCTCATAACCTCTTTCCTCCTCAAAACTAATCTCGTTGACCAAGTTGACATGAGACCACACTGCTGATGGAGATACTATGCCTTGCTATAACAAACCGCTCTGGAGATATTTTCAGACATTTCATTATGAAAGGGGCAGTATATAAAAGCCCACTGGCGAAATGAGGCATGAGGTTCTGCATTCATCTATTCTACTCTTCAGCATAGAAATGGAAGAAATCGAATAATTGGGAAGGCAGGCAGGGGGAGTTGGGTAGTGAGGGGATTATTCCAGCGGCAGAAGAGGAGACTGATAGGCCGGAAAACAAGGAAATGCATAAATGAGTGCAAACTGTCATGCATCATTCACGTATGAACCTCAGGCAATTTGCAGTGGCAGCACTGGGACGAGTCTAGAAGAAAGCTGTTAACTGCCGGTGGTGAAGAGTTTTGATTTTGACCAAGTGTTAAAATAAGTTGTCATCGCTCTTGTGCAAATCAGAGTTCCGCAGGGACGCCCATTGTGTCGAGTTCGAACATATTGGTAATTGACGTTTAGCACTTCTAACTCACCACTGGGCTTTATTATGATTCATACACTGCCCTCGCTCCATTGTTATTGCCCATTAAGTTCCGACATATAAACATTTGACTTCCTGCACATCACTGCCACCTGAGAGCAGATTCTGATGCAAAAGTCCAATACAATCAAACAATTGTTCACAGAGCAGAGAAGGATGTTTTCTTGAATCAACTTGTTTATTCTCTCTGCACACACTCCTCCAATCCAAGTCTTACCAAAGTATTCATTATATTATTTCTCATTGCTGTTTTAATTCAGATTCTAATCAACAGTTGGAAGATGAGATGTGAAAGAACGTGAGTTTCTATGGCATTGTGTGTGAGGAGGGCGTGAGGAGAATAAGATAGATAGCAGATCTTTACGGAATGAAGAAAAAATGTTGACGGGATATATGCAAAGAATGGAAACGGCTCAGAGATGAGAGAGGGTATCGTGACAAAATGGGAAGTGAAAAACGATGGAGGGGCAGTGAAGAATATTACAGATGATGAGACTTGAGAGATAAGAGATGGGGATCATTGAGGTTGAAGACACGATATGGGAGATGAGTGTCGAATAGAAGGTTAGTGATAAGGGACAGGATTTAGTTTGCCTAACTTCTGGCTTTGGAGACGTGAGCCGTTCGGCTCACACTCCAGCATAGTACAAGCCTGATATATAAACCAAGGTCGTGGTGAGGTGGAGTGGAGAACAAAAAATGTGGATATAGGTTCCCATCCGCTAAATTCATGAATGTCCCCTTCCATTAATATATGCATCATATATAACTGCGGGAGAGATACCTGGTGACTCGAGGGTGACTAATGTTGTACATTTACACCTTTTCACCGCAGAGAGCGGCGCGAGCTGGGCGGAAGTGAGGTTGGAGCGCAGAGCTGGTCGGGAAGGTAAGTGATTGGTATTTGAGTGGGTGTGTTCTAGACCCCAGGCCCTACTTCGTAGGGCCTCCCTCCCATCCTCCTCCTCTAACTTAACTTTCAAGTCCACAGGTAAGCGACTCAGTGTTATTGACTCAGTGTTCTTGTTTTGGAGACAAAGTGTACAGTCATGGCAGCGCAGGCAATGGAATGTTCCTCCTGCAGGATGTTTGAGGTAGGGGTGACCACCGATACACCTGCCGACTTCGTCTGCAGGAAATGCAGTCAGATCCTGCTCCTCACCGAACGAGTTAGGGAACTGGAACTGGAGTTGGATGAACTGAGGATTATTCGAGAGGCTGAGAGGGTGATTGATAGAAGCTACAGGGACATTGTTACGCCGGAGAACAGAGGTAGCTGGGTAACAGTTAGAGGTGGGAAGGGGAAGAAACTGGCAGTGCAGGGTTGCCCTGTGGTCGTTCCCCTAAACAATAAGTATACAGCTTTGGAAACTGTTGGGGGGGGGGATAGCCTTGCAGTAAGCTGCAGTGACGGGGTCTGTGGCGTGAGATCTGGCTCTGAGACTCAGAAGGGAAAGGGGGAGAGGAGGAGAGCGCTAGTTATAGGAGACTCTCTAGTTAGAGGGACGGACAGGCGGTTCTGTGGACATGGGCGAGACTCTCGGATGGTTTGTTGCCTCCCGGGTGCAGGGTCCGAGACGTCTCGGACCGTGTCTTCAGAATCCTTAAGGGGGAGGGTGTGCAGCCAGAAGTCGTGGTACACATTGGCACCAACGACATAGGTAGGAAGAGGGGTGGGGAGGTCATTCACGAGCTCAGGGAGTTAGGCTGGAAGCTAAAAGCTAGGACAGACAAAGTCGTCATCTCTGGGTTGTTGCCGGTGCCACGTGACAGTGAGGCAAGGAATAGGGAGAGAGTGCAATTGAACACATAGGAGGGAGGGCTTCAGGTATTTGGACAATAGGACTGCATTCTGGGGAAGGTGGGACCTGTACAAACAGGACGGGCTGCACCTGAACCAGAAGGGCACCAATATCCCGGGGGGTAGGTTTGCTAGCACTCTTCGGGGGGGGGAGGTTTAAACTAATTTGGCAGGGGGATGGGATCCGGACTTGTAGTCCAGCAAGTAAGCTAGCTGCTTGTCAGGATGTTCAAGAATGGAGGGAGGCTGTGGAGAAGGTAGCACTGACAGGAAATACTTGCGGACACAGAGATGGGCTCAAGTGCGTATACTTCAACGCAAGGAGTATCCGAAATAAGGTGGGTGAACTTAAGGCGTGGATCGCTACCTGGGACTACGATGTTGTGGCCATCACGGAAACGTGGATAGATGAGGGACAGGAATGGTTGTTGGACGCTCCTGGTTACAGATGTTTCAGTAAGATTAGGCAGGGTGGTAAAAAAGGAGGGGGGTGGCATTGCTAATTAGAAATGGTATAACGGCTGCAGAAAGGAAGTTTGAGGGGGATCTGCCTTTGGAGGTAGTATGGGCTGCAGTCAGAAATAGGAAAGGTGCAGTCACCTTGTTGGATGTTCACTGTAGGCCCCCCAATAGCAGCAGAGATGTGGAGAAACAGATTGGGAAACAGATTTTGGAAAGGTGCAGAAGCCACAGGGTCGTAGTCATGGGCGACTTCAACTTCCCAAATATTGATTGGAAGCTCTTTAGATCAAGTAGATTGGATGGGGCGGTGTTTGTGCACTGTGTCCAGGAAGCTTTTCTAACTCAGTATGTAGATTGTCCAAACAGAGGGGAGGCCATATTGGATTTGGTACTCGGTAATGGACCGGGACAAGTGATGGGCTTGTTAGTGGGTGAACATTTTGGTGATGGTGACCACAATTCTGTGACTTTCACCTTGGTTATGGAGAGAGATAGGTGCGCACAACAGGGTAGATTTTGCAATTGGGGGAAGGGAAATTACGATGCTGTAAGACAGGATTTGAGGAGCATAAGTTGGGAGCATAGGCTGTCAGGGAAGGATGTGGTGAAAATGTGGAACTTTTTCAAGGAGCAGATACGACGTGTCCTTGATGTGTATGTACCTATCAGGCAGGAAAGAAATGGTCGTGTGAGGGAGCCTTGGTTGACGAGGGAGGTAGAATGTCTAGTAAAGAGGAAGAAGGAGGCTTACATAAGGTTGAGGAAACAAGTTTCAGACAGAGCAGTGGAGGGATACAGGATAGCCAGAAGGGACCTGCAGAAAGGGATTAGGAGAGCTAAGAGAGGGCATGAAAAATCCTTGGCGGATAGGATCAAGGATAACCCCAAGGCATTTTATGCGTATGTGAGAAACATGAGAATGACGAGAACAAGGGTAGGTCCGATCAAGGACAGTAGTGGGAGATTGTGTATTGAGTCTGAAGAGATAGGAGAGGTCTTGAATGAGTACTTTTCTTCAGTATTTACGAACGAGAGGGACCGTATTGTTGAAGAGGAGAGTGTGAAACGGACTGGTAAGCTAGAAGAGATACATGTTAGGAAGGAAGATGTGTTGGACATTTTGAACAACTTGAGGATAGACAAGTCCCCCGGGCCTGACAGGATATATCCTAGGATTATGTGGGAAGCAAGAGAGGAAATTGCAGTACCGTTGGCAATGATCTTTTCGTCTTCACTGTCAACGGGGTGGTACCAGGGAACTGGAGAGTAGCGAATGTTGTGCCCCTGTTCAAAAAATGGAATAGGGATAATCCCGGGAATTACAGGCCAGTTAGTCTTACTTCTGTGGTAGGCAAAGTAATGGAAAGGGTACTGAGGGATAGGATTTATGAGTATCTGGAAAGACACTGCTTGATTAGGTACAGCCAGCACGGATTTGTGAAGGGTAGGTCTTGCCTTACAAGTCTTATTGAATTCTTTGAGGAGGTGACCAAACATGTGGATGAGGGTAGAGCAGTGGATGTAGTGTACGTGGATTTTAGTAAGGCATTTGATAAGGTTCCCCATGGTAGGCTTATGCGGAAAGTCAGGAGGCATGGGATAGAGGGAAATTTGGCCAATTGGATAGAAAACTGGCTAACCGGTCGAAGTCAGAGAGTGGTGGTTGATGGTAAATATTCAGCCTGGAGCCCAGTTACAAGTGGAGTTCCGCAGGGATCAGTTCTGCGTCCTCTACTGTATGTAATATTTATTAATGACTTGGATGAGGGAGTCGAAGGGTGGGTCAGTAAATTTGCAGATGATACGAAGATTGATGGAGTTGTGGACAGTGAGGAGGGCTGTTGTCGGCTGCAAAGGGACTTAGATATGATGCAGAGCAGGGCTGAGGAGTGGCAGATGGAGTTCAACCCTGCCAAGTGTAAGGTTGTCCATTTTGGAAGAACAAATAAGAATGCGGAATACAGGGTTAACGGTAGGGTTCTTAGTCAGGTGGAGGAACAGAGGGATCTTGGTGTCTATGTACATAGATCTTTGAAAGTTGCCACTCAGGTGGATAGAGCTTGTAAGAAGGGCTATGGTGTATTAGCATTCATTAGCAGAGGGATTGAATTCAAGAGTCGTGAAGTGATGTTGCCGCTGTACAGGACTTTGGTTAGGCCACATTTGGAATATTGTGTGCAGTTCTGGTCGCCTCACTTTGGGACAGATGTGGAAGCTTTGGAGAGGGTGCAGAGAAGATTTACCAGGATGTTGCCTGGAATGGAGAATAGGTCGTACGAGGATAGGTTGAGAGTTCTCGGCCTTTTCTCGTTGGAATGGCGAAGGATGAGGGGTGACTTGATAGAGGTTTATAAGGTGATCAGAGGAATAGACAGAGTAGACAGTCAGAAACATTTTCCCCGGGTACAACAGAGTGTTACAAGGGGACATAAATTTAAGGCGAATGGTGGAAGGTATAGGGGAGATGTCAGGGGTGGGTTCTTTACCCAGAGAGTGGTGGGGCATGGAATGCTCTGCCCGTGGGAGTGGTAGAGTCAGAATCATTGGCGACCTTTAAGCGGCAATTGGATCGGTACATGGATGGGTGCTTAATGTAGGATAGATGTTCGGCACAACATCGTGGGCTGAAGGGCCTGTTCTGTGCTATATTGTTCTATGTTCTATGTTCTTTTTTTTAAAAATCATTTCTCAGGGCATACCCAAAAACCATAGATCTGTGACTATGGTGACGGAGATCAGAATAAAATGTGTGATTTTTGGATATTGACAGAGTCACAAATTTATTTGGGACAGCCAGCATGGTTTTGCGTGAGAAAGATCGTGTCTCACAAACTTGATCACAAAGTATCACGTTGTAGTCCAACATGTTGAAGTGGAAGCACGAGCTCTGGGAGCATTGCTCCTTCATCAGGTGCTTGTCTTGGTAGAGTTTCTAGAGAAAGTTACTAAAAGATTGATTAAGGCAGGGCAGTAAACGATGTTTATTTGAAATCTGATATAGACTTTGAGTAGTTTCTGCACAGTAGACCAATGAATACAGATAGATCATGTGGAATTCAGGGCGAGTTTGCCAACTGAAGATATAATTGGCTTAACTGTGCTAGACAGATTGTAATGGTGAAGGGTTGCTTTTTGGACTGGAGGCCGGAGGCCAGCAGTATTCTATAGGGATTGGTTGGGATCCTCTTGTGTATGTTATTTATATAAATGATTTGGATTTCAATAGAGAAGTCATGGCTCGTACGTTTGATGATGACACCAAGATTCGTGGCATGGGAGACAGCAAAAATAGTTTGTTTAAGGTGAAAAACGGATCTTGATCAAAAGGATAAATAGGCTCCAAAATGACATTTTGAGATTATTCTGGATAAATGTGAGAATCTGCATTTTGGTGCAAAAATCATGGCAGGGCTTATACAATTAATGGTAGTTTCGTGGAGAGTGTTGTCAACCAGAGATATCCAGGGAAACAGTGGCAACGTTCTTCAAAGGTTTGCATCACATACAGACAAGATAGTTAATACGGCGTTTGCATGTTTGCTTTCGTTGCTTGGACCTTTGAGTTTGCGAGTGGGACGTTATGTCGAGATTGTACAGGACGTTGCATGAGGTCTCTTCTGGAATACTGTGACCAGTTCTGATCGTTATGGCAGTTATATGAAAGATATTATGAAAAGGAGCCGGTTCAGATAAGGTTTACCAGAAATTGCTAGATATGAAAGGTTAAATAAAAGCTTAAACATTAAAAATAGCATATATGAATGCACGAAGCAGTAGAAATAAGATGGATGAGCTTGAGGCTCTTTTGGAAATTGGCAGCTCCGATATTGTGGGGATAACTGAGACGTGACTTCAAGTGGACAGGGCCTGGGAAATGAATATTCAAGACCATACGTGATATCGTAAGGACCGACTGATGGGCAAAGTGGGTGGGGTGGCCCTGTTGATAAGGGATGATATTCAGTCCCTTGCGCGGGGCGACCGAGAATCAAAGGATGTAGAGTCAGTCTTGAAAGAGCTGAGAAATCCTAAGGGTAGAAAGACCCTCTTCGGAGTTATCTACAGGCCCCCAATCAGTAGTATGGATGTTGGGTGTAAGTTGAATAAGGAGCTGAAATTGACCTGTTGCAAAGATATTACTACAGTTTTTATAGGGTAATCAACATGCAGGTCGACTGGGAGAATCAGGATAGTATTGGACCGCGAGAAAGAGAATTTGTGGAGTGCCTCCGAGATGGATTCTGAGAACAGCAGGTGCTGGAGTCGATCAGGGAGAAGGCAATTTTGGATCTGGTACTGTGCAACGCATCAGAACTGGTTAGAGACCTCGAATTGAAGGAGCCATTAGGAAGTAGTGACCAAAATATAATAAGCTTCAAGCTGCAATTTGAAAGGGAGAGTATACAATCGGTAGTGACAATATTTCAGTTGAATAAAGGGAACAATGGAGCTATGAGGGAGGAGCTGGCCAAAGTTCAATGGTGCAATATCTTAGCAGGATGACAGTGGAGGAACAATGGCCGATATTTCTGGGTATAATGCAGAAGATGAAGGATCAGTTCATTCCAAAAAGGAAGAAAGATCCTATGAGGAGGCAGGGGTGACCGTGAATGACGAGGGAAGTTAAAAAACATAAAAGGTCAAAAAAGAAAAAAAAAACATAGCAAAGATGAGTGGGAAAACGGATGACTAGAGAGCTTTTAAAGAGCAACAGTGGGTTACGAAGAAGGAAATACACAGAGAAAAAATGAGGTACTATGGTAAACTGGCCAAAAATGTAAAGGAGGATAGTATAAGCTTTTTTAGGTATGTGAAAGGGGAAAAATGGTTAAGACTAAAATTGGGCTCTTGAAGACAGAAACAGGGGAATATATTACGGGGAACAAAGAAATGGCAGATGAATTGAATTGGTACTTCAGATATGTGTTCACTGGGGAAGACACAAGCAATCTCCCAGAGGTAACAGTGGCTGAATAACCTGAACTGACGGGAATTTATATTTGCCGGGAATTGGTGTTGGAGTGACTGTTAGGTCTGAAGGCTGATACGTGCCGGGGCCTGATGTTTTTACATCCCAGGGGACCACTGAATGAGGTGGCTCTAGAAATCGTGGATGCGTTGGTGATTATTTTCCAGAGTTCGATAGATGCAGGATCAGTTCTTGCGGATTGGAGGGGGGCTAATGTTGTACCACTTTTTAAGATAGGAGCGATAGAGAAAGCAGGAAATTATAGACCAGTTAGTCTGACCTCAGTGGTGAGAAAGATGCTGGAGTCAGTTATAAAGGATGAAATTATGACACATCTGGATCGCAGTAACAGGGTAGGTCAGAGTCAGCATGGATTTATGAAGGGGAAATCATGTTTGATTAATCTTCTGAAATTTTTTGTGGAAGTAACTCTGAAGACGAAAAAGGGAGATCCAGTGGATGTAGTGTACTTGGACTTTCAGAAAGCCTTTGACAAAATCCCACATAGGAAGTTAGTGAGCAAAATTAGGGCGCTTGGTATTGGGGACAAAGTACTGACTTGGATCCGTTTCGGAATGGCAGGCAGTGACCAGTGGGGTACCGCAGGGATCAGTGCTGGGATCACAGCTTTTTACAATATATATTAATGATAAAGATACTGCTATTCATAGTAACATTAGCAGATTTGCTGATGATACAAAGCTGGGTGGTAGGTGAAATGTGAGGAGGATGTTAGGAGATTCCAGGGCGACCTGGACAGGTTAGGTGAGTGGACAGATGCATGGCAGATGCAGTTTAATGTGGATAAATGTATGGTTATCCACTTTGGTGGGAAGAACAGGAAGGCAGAGTCCTACCGAAATGGAGTCAAGTTAGGTAAAGGAGCAGTGCAAAGACATCTGGGTGTTCTTGTACACCAGTCAATGAAGGTAAGCATGCAGGTACAGCAGATAGTGAAGAAAGCTAATAGCATGCTGGCCTTTATAACAAGAAGGATTGAGTATAGAAGCAGAGAAGTTCTTCTGCAGCTGTACAGGGCCCTGGTGAGACCGCACCTGGAACATTGTGTGCAGTTCTGGTCTCCAAATTTGTGGAAAGACTTTCTGACTATTGAGGAAGTGCAGGGAAGGTTCATGAGGTCAATTCCTGTAATGGCGGGGCTATCTTATGTTGCAAGATTGGAGCGACTGGGCTTGTATACCCTTGGGTTTAGAAGATTGTGTGGGGATCTGATAGATACGTGCAAGATTATTAAAGGATTGGACAATCTGGAGACAGGAAACTTGTTTTCACTGATGGGTGAGTCCTGAACCAGTGGGCACAGCTTAAAAATAAGGAGAATGCCAATTTAGGACAGAGATGAGAAGAAACTGCTTCACCCAGAGAGTGGTGTGTGTGTGGAATGCTCTGCCCCAGAAGGCAGTGGAGGTCCAGTTTCTATATTCGTTTAAGAAATATTTGGATAGAGCTCTCAAGGATAGTGGAATCAAGGGTTATGGAGATAAGGCAGGAACAGGATTATCAGCCATGATCATAATGAAAGTTGGTGCCGGTTCGAAGGGCAGAATGGCCTACTTTGCATCAGTTGTCTATTGTTTGAATTTCAAAGCAAGTCTGGATAGGCTGGAGAGGTTGAGATGTAAACTGATCAAAGATTTCAAAATACTGAGAGATGGATAACGGTAATGTTCGTTGTCTTTTCCATAGGATGGGGAGTTTCAAGATGATCATGAAAATTTGTAGGGTGAGAGGACACATAGCAATCACAACATTTAAAATACATTTCGATAGATATAATTGCAACGGGTTGGAAGAATATGGGCCAGGAGAAGATTGTTGGGAGTGGTTTTGTTTTAGATTGTGTTCAGCATGTTTGGACCGAACAGGCTGTTTCTGTGCTCTTTGACTCCATGAACTAATGTAATAGTTCGTGTACTTCACAGTGGTCAAATTGTCAATTCGAAAATCGACCATATGTTCTGAGTCATTCCTGATTTAAATAAACTTCCATTAATGCTAAACTAATGCCACGGTCACCACCAATACTTATTTTTTGCAGCACCATTTTATGTGAAAACTTTTTGAACACTTTTCCATCGAAAATTCACGCTCACTTCATAACGTCACAAAATTAGCAACATCACACACAATCTTGCACTACCCTTGCTGTCACTCTTTTATAATCCGACAGGGGAATACATCCAAAGCAGGAGACAATTGGAGAACTGTTGCAACGTAGAAAGGAGGGCTTTCAACTTCTCTGCATGAGCACCTCATCCATTTGACAGTTTCTTGCTAATTTCTCATACACTCGCAGTACATGTTCTTCCAGTCCAGTTCTGGTCGCTTTACTATGGGAAAGATACAGAGACTTTGGAGCGGGTGCAAAGAAGGTTTACCGGGATGCTGCCTGGAATGGAGAACTTACCTTATGAAGAAAGATTGAAAAAGCTCGGACTTTTCTTTCTTCATAGAAGGAGGAAGAGATAAGACAATATTGAGGTACACAAGACAATGAGAGGAATAGATAGCGTCAATAGCCAGAGGCTTCTCCCCAGTGCAGGATTGACGGGTACAAGGGGTCCTAGTTTTTAAATATTATGGGAAAGATAGAGAGGAGACGTCAGAGGTAGGTGCTTTACGCAGAGAGTTGTGAATGCATGGAATGCGTTGTCAGCGGTGGTGGTGAAAGCGAAGTCATTAGGGATATTTAAGCGACTGCTGGACAGGCACATGTAGAGCATTGAGTTGAGGGGTGCTTAGGTTATTATATTTTACATCAAGACTAAATCTCAGCACAACATCGTGGGCCAAAGGGCCTGTTTTGTGCTGCACATTTCTTTGTTATATATTCTATAAGTTGTACTATTTTTTCCCTTATTGATTTGCATTTTTCAGGTAATTTTACGGCACGACTTAATGATGACCAAACTCGATGACATTTCATCATTTTATAATTATTGTTGACTGGTAGATCTAATATTTTGTGTGCTCCTCTAAGCAATATTCTACATGCTTATGCTCAGACATACATATGCTTGATACAAAATACAGAGAAGCAAGTGTATGGACAAAGGTAGCGACACAAGCAGCACGAAAAAAGGGCCTTGCTGGAGAAACTTCAGTTTCTCTTGTAGCATCTGTAGAGGCAAAGCAGAGTTAACATTTAGTGTCCCTTCTTCTGAACTTACCAGTACTTAGTAAATGATTCTGTACTACACTTGCTGAAAACGTGGTGGAGAATGATGGCGGGGGAAGGGATAAACGATTGGTGGAAAGAAGACCAAGGATGGATAGAGAAACAGTCAGACAGATTAAAAAAATGAACAGGTGTCAGCCTGGAAGAACAAACAACAGTGAACGGAAACTGTTAATGTCTTATAATGAGTTGTTTGTGAGGCACACAATATGACGACAAGAACTCGTATGTGGTGCTTATGGAAAGGACATGAAATAAAGTGCTCAGACACTGAAATTATTGAACACAATATTGAGTCAAGAAGGATGTCGGGATCCGAAGCAAAAAATGTGATGCTGTTCTGCCAGCTGGCACGGAGATTTGCTGGAGTACTTGTAGCAAGTCTGAGACCAAGATGCTGACCAGGAAACACAGTGTCGTATTCATGTGGTAGGAAACAGAAAGCCGAGAGAGATTTCTGCTGAGACAACGTAAGTTTTCTGCCAAGCGGTCGCCCAATCTGAACATTTCCCCCAAGTGTAGGTGAGACTTTATGGTGAGCAGTGGCGAGAGCAGATTGGGTTAAGAGAAATGTATGTAAATCGTTGCTTCGCCTGCAAGATTTGTCTGGTGCTCAGGAAGGTGAAAAGAGATTAAGTAAGTTAGCAGGTGCTACATCTTCTGCGATTTGCACACCCTTCACACTCACTGACTTCCTCCTCATAGTGACAGTGGGCCTGCTCAGTTCATCATCACGTGTCATACTGCTGGCCGCACCCCTCAATCAGTCCCATTGACTGGAGTACTACAACGCAGGGGAATGGGACTGGGTGGGTTGCGCTTCGGCGGGTCGGTGTGGACTGGTTGGGTCGAAGGGCCTGTTTACACACTGTAACTAATCTAATCTAATCTTAACACCTCTCCTCCAATTGGTCTGCAGCTGCCATAAATCAGCCGTGCTCCATTGTGAGGTGAGTGATGGGATCATCCCTCTATCTGCCGTGCGATGAATTTCATAATTCGGCGTGAATCGATCAGTATCACAGAACACAGAGTGTAGGGGCCATTCAGACCATTGGGCGTGTATTCTCTTCCTATGAAAAACCTGCAAATCTGTCCCATCTCTCCATCTATTTATATGGAGCCTTCCAGATATTTCCTCAGAAAGATAAATTGTAAATTTTTTTTAGAATAACTGATGAATCTGCGCCCTTATTCCATTCAACTGTTCCAGATGCTCAGAAATTACTGAGTAAAATCATCTTTACATTATCACATTGCATTATTTGCCATTTAACAAAAAAGTGGTTACTAAAACTTATGGCAATTTTAATAATTTCTCTCTGTCTCTCTGAAAATTAAATATCCTGAAAACAAACCTGCACCTGGTCGAAATCACTGCTTTACGTTTTCAGTTCCAAGGTGAATTATCTGGCCTTCTGCTACCTCTCCATAAACGAGGAAACAATGTTAGTTTTAATTTATTAGAGACGTGGAGATATACATAAACAGACCTTCTTCCTAACCCGTCCATCCCAACTAGTAAACATAATGTAATCCTAAATTGCCACCTGTTAGTCCATATCCCTACAAACCCTTCCTGTTCATGGATAGAATCAGATGCCTTTAAACGGTATAATTGTACCAATATCCACGACAGCATCCAGCAACTCATTCCATATATTGGATCGTTGCCCCTTCATTTCCTATTAAAACTTTCCTTGTCACCTTAAACGTATGCCATCTAGTTCTGGACTCATCTAACTTGGGGTAAAGTACTCTGGCTGTTCACGCCATTCCATGCTCGTCATGATTTTATGAACGTCTGCAAGGTCATCTCTCAGTCTCCCAGTCTCCAGAGAAAAAAGCCTTATCTATTTCGTCTTTTAATGCAGCTCAAACGCTCCAATCCTGGCGACATGTTTGTGAATCCTTTCTGAAAAATTTCAAGTTTCATAACATCTTTTTTAGAGCATGGAGACCAGAGCTGAAAGTAGAATTCCAGAATTGGCTGAAGCAATGCTCTCTAAAGATGCTACATGATGTTACAACTTCCACATTCAATGCATTGACCGATAAAGGCAAACATATCTACTTCACTGTCTTATCCATGTGAGAATCCTCCTTCAAGGGGCTCTGAATCGGCACTCCGAGGTCTTCTTGTTCTGCAAAAACTCCCCACGACTTTACCATGAAGTGTTTGAGTCACTCCTAGATTTGTCTTTGCAAAATGCAATACCTTACGTTTACATGAATTAAATTCCATCTGCCACTCCTTGGACGAGTGGGCCTGTCTAATCAAGGTGGAATTGTATTCTGAGGTAATGTTTTTCATTTTCCACTCCCCATCTAATGTTGGTGTTTTCTTTAATTTCCTAACCATACTACAGATATTCGCGTTCAAATCAGTTATGCAAATGCATTCGGCCCAGCATCTGTCGTTGCCGCACACTGCTAGCCACAGATCTCGAATCCACAAAGGAAGCCTCCATCACCACCATCTGCCTCCCAACTTCAAAACAATTTCGTATGCGAATGGATAACTCTCTGTAACATGCAGTCCATGTTATCTAACCTTGCTGACTACTGTGTTTGATGGAAACTCGTAGAGTGTCTTTCTGAAGTCCACACAGGCAACGTCCACAGCTCTGCCCTCATCAACATTTTTGTCACTTCTCCAAAATACTGAATTAGTTCATGAGACATTATTTCCCAGACACAAAGCCGCGTTAAGTTTCCCTTGGCCTTCCAAATATATGTAGATCCAGCCCCGCAGAATTCCTTCCAGCAACAGGTCTGCCATTGACTTCAGGGTCACTGTTCTATTGTTTCTGAATTTTCATTGTTAACGTATTAAATATTGGTGCCAGTCTTCTGGCGTCTCACCTGTGGCTATCGATGATGCAAATAGCTCAGCAAAGTGCCCAGCAAGCACTTCCCACGTTTCCCATAACGTTCTGCGATACTCCTGCGCAAGTCCCAAGGATTTTTGAACTTTATGCGCTCAAGACATCAGTATTTACTCCTCTTCAATATGCGGACTTTTTAAGTTATCACTATTTATTTCTACAAACTCTCCAGCTTCCATATCCTTCTTCTTTGCACAACTACGTGAAATACTCGTTTAGGATCTCTTCAACGCCCTGTAGTACCGTTCATGATCGTGGTGATCTTTAAGGATCTTATTCTTTGCCCAGATTTATTTTGAAATTTATTTTGATAATCTGCTGGAGTCTCTGTAAGCAAGTTCATAAATCTGTTGCATGTTCCCATTTGGCTGTCGTGATTTCCTTCGTGTGTTCTCCGATAAAAACACAATCATGGACTCTCGATTCCTCCGCCATATTTGCTCCCACGAGGATCAATTCCAGTCCAGTTCCTCTCAGATGCCCACCTTTATCAAGAACCAGAATATCACATCACAGGTGATCAACGATGACCTCCAGCGTGTTCCGTCCACTTCACTGGCCACCGCCCCTGCACCCCACGCTTCCAACTGCAACAAGGGCAGAACCCGCCCCCAACCGCATCTCCACCTCACCAATCTCCAGATAAACGTTTTCTCCACGGCTTCAGGCCCACACCCTCCAAACCACCATCCCGCCTCCGCAACTTGCCTTGCAGCTGCTGGAGATGGATAATCTGGATATACATTGAAAAATTGCTTGTCTGTTAAGCCTTTCATCTGTTGGAATACAGTGATAGTTTCACTTCTTTCATGTGTAAATCATAAAACCTTTGTTTAAAAGTTGCATTCGCGTGTTAGCTGCTAACAATGGTAATAGCTAGACAATATGTTGATGGTGATAGCCCGCTGTGTTCTCTGTCTATGCCATGATGTTTAGATTGATTCTGATCTAAAACGTGAGATAACAGAGTTTTACACAAATTCATGCAGTTTTTGAGCTCAGAGTTCTCCATGAACGCATGCAGTTTTCCGAAAAACAATCAAACAGATAACCTCACAATGCTACACTTCTCCATCTTCCACCCAAAACATATTCAAACAGCCATTCCCTCTGGACAAGCCCTACGCATGCAACAGATTTGCTCAGGTGCGGAGTAACGTGACGGACACCAGGAAGTACTCAGGGATGCCCTCACGACAACGGGGTATGATGCTCAACTCATCGACCGCCAGTTCCGACGTGCCACAGCAAGGAAACATAATGACCTTCTCGGGAGACAGACACGTGTTGCAACTGACAGGGTACCCTTCTTTGTTCTGTCCTTCCCCGGAGCTGAAAAATTAAACCATGTTATTCGTGACCTGCAACACATTATCAATGAGGATGAGCACCTCATCATGACCTTCCCCACACTTGTCTTTAAACAACCGCCAAACCTCAAACCGATAATTGTTTGTAGCAAACTGCCCGGCTCACAGGACAACTCCATACACCCTGTCACGGTGGACGCTGCAAGACATGTCAGATTGTGGACATAGATACCACTATTACGCTTGGGAACTTCTCCCACCTTGTACATGGCAGGTACTCATATGACTCAGCCAACGTTGTCTATCTTATATGTTGCAGGCAAGGATGCCCGGAGGCATGGCACATTGGGGAAACCGAGCAAAGGCTACATCAACTGATGAATGGGCACCGCAAAACAATCAGCAGACAGGAGGGTTTCCTCCCAGTTGGGGAACAAGTCAGTGGTCCAGGACATTCAGCCTCGGAGCTTCTGGTGACCATTATCCAAGGTGGACTTCGTGACAGGCAGCAGAGAAAAGTGGCCGAGCAGAGGCTGATAGCTAAGTTCGGTACCCATAGGGAGGGCCTCAACCGGGGCCTTGGGTTCATGTCACATTACAGGTGATCAGCATTGGACTACACACACACACACACACATATACACACACACACACACACACACACACAAACACACACACACACAGATATTCCTACACACACACACACTCACATACACACGGACACAGGTACACACGACATGCACACAGACACCCACACACACCCTTATAGAAACACATACTTCCACACTCAAACATGCACCATCTCATAGACTTAAGACACTCTGCACACACTACACACACACACACGCACACATTTCCTCACACTCACAACTCCCACCCCAGACAGTCACACACACACAGACAGACAAAGACCCACATGCACACATATATATCTTGTGGGGTGAATTTGTACTTGCAGAGTTCAATTGCACTTTGTTCAAAAACTGCATGCAGTCATGTAGAACTCTGAACTCAAAAACTGCATGAATTTATGTAAAACTCTGTGATCTCACTTTCTAGACTAGAATCAATCTAAACATCGTGGCATAGACAGAGAACACAGGAGGCCAACACCTTCAACGTATTGTCTAGCTATCATCATTGTTAACAGCTAACCCGAGAATGCAACTTTAAAAAAAAGGATTTGTGATTTACACATGAAAGAAGTGAAACTTTCACTGTATTCTAACAGATGAAAGGCTTAACAGACAATCAATTTTTCAATGTATAATGTCAGTTACATCACACTGTAATTTTTTGCTACAAATTGTGTGTTACGATTGAGACCTCCAGCTCGGATATCATGGAGAAACCACACATCATCCGACTTGTCATATTTATTTGAGTCAACTTGTATTGAGTGTGTTTTATTTTTAACTGTTTTTGTATCTCTGCTCACACAATTTGGAACAAATGAATTAACAAGATTCAGCTTATCGCAGATTCAAATTTAGAAGACTCCTTATTTGCCAATCAAATCACAGCCCTATTTCGTCAGACCTGCTCATTAACCTAAAGGATTCAGGCAGACCTGTCACGTGGGACCTCTCCTTGACGAAGCCATGCTGACCCATCCCCATTTTACCACACATTTCCAAGTACTCTGCAAACTCATGTTATAAATAATGGACTCTAAAATCATACTAATGACTGATGTCAGACTAACTGCGCTGTGATTTCTCATCTTCTTCCTTCCTAACTTACACAAAGATTTTGTAATACCAATTTTCCACTTCTCTGTGTCTCTCCATGACGAGAGTTATCCTTGAAAATTCACCACCAGTGCATCTCCACAATCTCCTCCGCTGTCATTCGGAGCCTTAGGTTACCATCCTTCCATTCTGTGTGATTAATTTATCTTCCTCAATGCCTATCACTGCATTCTCCTCTAGCCCTTGACGCTGTTGAAATCCTAAATTGCTAACCGTTTCTTCCATTAGGACTAATGTAAAGTACCGATTCAGTTCATCTCCCAATTGTTTGTTCTCCCTTTCTTTGCAATCAGCCTCGTTTTCTCGCTGTCCAATGTTCATTCTTTCCTCTCTTCCTTTTATACATCACAACAAAAGTCTTCAAACCTATTTTCTTCAGCAAACGAGCTGACATGTTTTACCTTCTCCTCCTTCTTGCTTTTCAATTGTCCTCTGCTGTATCACCAAGGTTTCCCAATCTTATTTAGTCAGAGTGAGAGTATTTCACTGAAGTGACTGTCGAAAGCAAGCATATAACTATTTTGCACCATTAACTCATTTTGTCTTTCCACAGTATGTGTATGCATTTGTTTCAGATTTCTACCATCTGCAATGTTATTGCTTTTGTCCGATTGCAAAATGCAGCAAATGTGACAGGTTATTGTAAAAAACGGCTGTGGTGCTCGGGCTCAACTGGGTGTTTGGGAATCTTGCCCGGCCACTCGTAAGAGGGCAGTGTCCCTGACTACACACTCCATCTCTCTCAGTCCGTCAGTCCTTCCGCCTTTGCATGAAACCTTTATTTGTGTCATACATGCGACTCCCCACACCCCATCGCCTGGCAGTGCATGATCCCCATGCAGATACGACGACACTGGGCACTAACTGACCAGCCAGTGTTGATGGGTAAAGAACCTGCCGGTGAAATGAAGAAAAACAGCTAAAATCCAATTGAACAGCAAAGCAGAGTCAGCAGGCTGAATGGGGTCCATCTTCTCTGACGTTTTCTGGTATTTTGAATTAATTTCTGTTTATGCTTGTCTGTCTGCAAATAGATGTTCTATCTGCTTAACTTATTCAACAGGTCTGGTGGAGATGATAGCTATTAGATCCTGTGGTCATTGCTCCTCTTTCCTGTTTATTGACGCCACACTTCAGTTTTTGACATGAAATCTATCCATTTTAGAGAAATAAGATATTGCCAGAGAAAGGACATATACATTTTGGAGCATTTAGAATATGTCACGTGCCAGTGAGGTTAGGAATAGGAGGATAGTACGTACAGTAGCTCAGTGGTTAGCATTGCTGCCTCACAGCATCAGGGAACCGGATTCACCCGCATTGGGTGACTGTCTGTGTGGGGTTTTCACATTCTCCCCGTATCCGAGTGGGATTCATCCGCTGGTCCAATTTCCTCCCACAATCCAAAGATGTGAAAGTCAGGTGAATTGGATATGCATAATTGCGCACAGTGTTAGGTGCATTTATCAGAGGTAAACATAGGGGAGAGGAGTGGGTCCAAGAGGGTTAATGTTCGGACGGTCACGTGGACTTGTTGGGCCAAATTGGCTGTTTCCATTACGTAGGGAATCTAAACTAAATACATGTTCAAAGAGCTGGTAGAAGAGGTTGGGCTCCTGATATGTGATTTATTGTGGTCATAGATTGGTACGATGTACACAAGAAAGACGGGATGCAGCTGAACTGTCAGCAATCTCCCTGCCCGCAACTTTGTTATTGTTACACAGGATGCTTTAAACTAGCGTGTGGATGAGTGAGAACCACACTGGACTGTCCACTACTTAATTGACGGAGGAGAAGATGAATATCAGGACAGATAAGACCAACAACAAACAAGCAGAGTTTACTGAACACAATGGGACTGACAGTCTGAAGTGTGCTTATTTTAATGTGAGGCGTCCGGCAGGTAAGACAGATGAAAGTGGAACGTGGATGAGCTTATATATCTACAATGCAAATATTACAGAGTTGATTGAGAGAGACAGACAATAAACAGATCCCGAGAGATCCAGAGAGAGTTGCAGAATGTACAATAAGTGGCAAGAAACATCTGCTCAAAGCAAAATAATTATCCAGCACTTTATTAGAAGCAGACATTGCAATGTATAGATTGAAGGGACAAGGGAAGAATATGGAATTGTCTGTTTCCATATTTATCTGCTTTCTTCTCTTGTCATTTCCTGTCACCGGAGAATAGAAGAGAATTATTTTACTTCAGGAAACGTAAATCAGGTCAGTATTTGATGGAGTAGAGCTGAAATATGTTTATGTCAATGAAAGGAGCATTATTGGTAAGGCAGATGAACTGAGAGCATGAATCCGTAGATGGGACCATGATGTTGTGGCCATTACAGAGACTTCGTTGAGAGAGGGGCTGTATTGGCTGCTCAACCTTTCAGGATTTTTTTTTCTTGTTTTGGACGAGTGAAATAGGAAGGTAAAAGTGATGGCAGAGTTGCATTACGAATCGGCTAAACATGTTACATCTGCACCCAGAGAGGATAAAATTGAGGGTTCGTACACAGCAGCAGTACGGTTAGAGCTCAAAAATAAGACGGATGCAATTATTGTGTTCCGATCCTAATGTAGGGTCCTCCAACAGCCACCGAAATATTGAGGGACAATTGGCTATATGAATTATGGAAAGTTACATTAAAAACAGAATTGCCACAGTGGATGAGTTTAACAAACGAATGTAGATTGAAACTCCCTTAAACCAAAAGGCTCACACGGGGCAGGATTTATTAACGCATCCAATCCGCGTTCATGGAACAGGATGTGGATATTGCCACACGAAGAGGGGCTTCACTGGTTCTCGTATTGGCTAATGAGGTTACCCAGGTGACTGACCTTTCAGTAGAAGAGAATTTTGGTAACAGTGATCACAACTCCAGAAGTATTCAGATAGCTGCGGACATGGATGCGTCAGAAAATTTTGGGAAGTTTCTGAATTAGTGGAAGGCAAACGACGTCAGTATCAGGCAGGAGCTCGGGAGTGTTAATTGGGAGGAGCTGCTATCAGGCAAATCTACATTTGATATTTGAGGAGTATTTGTTAAATCCTGATTGCAATAATATCTGGTGAACATTTTTCTGACTTTTCCAGCTTTATTCTATTTTGTTTGAACACGAAAACAAGGGCGCTGCATATCAGAGAACAAGAAATGATAAAGGCAGATTATGCATTCTGTCCTTCACTCGTCAGTTTGTCTCTTCAGGCACCTTTATCTTATTGTGCGTCACAGAATTTCATAAATGTTACAGCACAGTTGGAGGAAATTCAGCCCATCGTGCGTCGACGAGCTCTCCAACTGCACTATTTTAAAAACGAGCAAGTGGAAATCGAGTGAGAGTCAGTGAGACAGTGAGACAGACTGAGCGAAAGAAAGTAAAGGTAGATTAACAAAGTGGAGAGAAAAGGGAGTGACAGGCTGGGCGAGAGGAAGTGGTGTTAGACAAGAGTGAAGCTAGACAGATCAGGAGACAGCAGGAGAATATTGAGATATTGTTTTGTAATTCTCATGGACTGCCATTCTTTTGTCTACTGACACACTCTGTGAGCAATACACTTATATTTGCTGTCATCCCACATCGTTTATCTCCAATAATATCACAGAGCTGTGTTGCTGACAGCTAAACAAAATCCAGGAGGCTTATGGATTGGTTCTAGGCATAAGCTGGATTAATTAAAATAGACTGGGCCAATAGCAGCAGGAACTGTATACCCCGCCACAGATGGTGTGTGAGAGACTGCAGCAGAGGCCTCACTGAGGCGGATCACTGACAGAGAAGAAATCACGATCTCAGCTGTGTATCAATTAATAATTGATAGAGTTTGCACACCACTTCCATGATTTTGTAAGACATTTTTCGATCTATATAGCTCAACATCATGAGTGCATTGCAACTATCTTATCGCTTTGTCCTTACCATGTTTTCTTGTGCACAGGGAGTCATTTCGTCCTTATACTTTGTGTTCAAGAAACACATTTCATTACAGGAGAAGAAGTGAACTGTTTCGATGGGACAGTCTTCATTTGAACGATGCTTGGTGACTCCCATAGCTAGGGCTGCAGGCAGGACTTTAAACTAAATAGCAATGGTTGGGCTGAGAATTCTAATATTGGGGAAAATAGAAAAACCGAATGAAGTAGTGGGGAAGAAACATGCAGAGATGAGGAGAGGATTTTTTTTAAATCTCCAGCACAGACACAAATAGGGCTGAATGTTTTGAAAGGGAAATTAATTAAATTTTAATTATTAATAAAAATTCCGTTAGGGCGGCACGGTGGTACAGTAGTTAGCACTGCTGTCTCACAGCGCCAGAGAACAGGGTTTAATTCCTGCCTCAGGTGTCTGTGTGGAGTTTGCACATTCTCCTTGTGCCTGCGTGGGTTTCCTCCGGGTGCTGCGGTTTCCTCCCACAGTCCAAAAAAATGTGCAGTTTAGTTGAATTGACCGTAGTGTTAAGTGAAGGAGTAAATGTAGGGGAATGTGTCTGGGTGGGTGTGGAATTGTTGGGCCGAAGGGCCTGTTTCCACACTGTAAGTAATCTAATGTAATAATCTAATAAACGTAAAGGATACTGGATAAATAAATGACAATGAGGAGACGGGTCCTAAATACAGGACTGAAGGTGTTATATCTAAATGCACACCGCATTAGGAATACGTTAAATGAGCTTATGGTGCAGATCAAAACTAGTATGTATAAGGCGGAGGGAATAATGGAAACGTGGACGCAAGTGAATTAGGACCGGGAGCTGAATATTCAAGAATATGCATCCCATCGAAAAGATGGGCAGATGGGCAAAGGGGGGCATGGATGACTTATTAGCAAGAACGGAAATGATATCAATAATTAAAAGTGAAGTAGGGTCAGATCGTGTAGAAACTGTGTGGGTAGATTTGAGGAAATGCAAAAGGAAAAAAGAAATAAAAATATACTTAGACTTAGACTTACAGTGTGGAAACAGGCCCTTCGGCCCAACAAGTCCACACCGACCCGCCGAAGCGAAACCCACCCATACCCCTACATTTACCCCTTACCTAACACTACGGGCAATTTAGCATGGCCAATTCACCTGACCCGCACATCTTTGGACTGTGGGAGGAAACCGGAGCACCCGGAGGAAACCCACGCAGACACAGGGAGAACGTGCAAACTCCACACAGTCGGTCGCCGGAGTCGGGAATTGAACCTGGGTCTCAGGCGCTGTGAGGCAGCAGTGCTAACCACTGTGCCACCGTGCCGCCCACTAAGTTATGTATAGGCCTGCAAATAGTAGTCTGGAGCTCGGGCGCAAGATACACCATGAGGTAGAAATGAAGTTCAGCAAAGACAAAGTTACAATCGTCATGTGAGATTTCAATGTGCACGTCGACTGGGAAAAACAGATTGGCAGTATTTTGCATGAAAAGGAGTGTGTGGAATATCTACAAAATGGTTTTCTGAAATAATTTGTGATGGAGCTTAGCCAGTGAACATGCAATACTGCAATTAATGTTCTACAAGGAGGTAGACTTGGTAAGGAAGCTTAAAGTGAAGGAACACAAAGGAAGCAGTGATCATAACATGATTGAAATTGAGAGAGAGAAGATCGAATCAGAGGTAATCTTATTCCATCTGAATAAATGCAATGACAAAGATACGAGGGAGGACCTGAGTAGAATTGACTTGAAGATGGGCCCAGCAGAAAAGACAGTGGAGCAGCATTTGGGAGGGTATTCTGGAACAAAATCAGGAGACACAGCAGAGAATGATCCTGAAGAAAATGAAGCATGGTATACGGAGAATGAAGTAACCACGACTGACGAAGGAACTCAAGGATAGCGTAAGTCAAGGATAGGTCGTTTCAAGGGGAGGTCATGCTTGGCAAATCTGTTAGAATTGTTTGAAGGAGTAACAAGGAGATTAAATAAGGAAGAACCAACGGATGCTATCTCCTTGGACCTCAAGAATGCCTTCGACAGCATTTCACACAGGAGGTTACTGACTGAGATAAGGGTCTAAGGTGTGAGATGCAAGGTGCGAGCATGGATAGAAACTTAGTTGCCTGGCAGAAAGCACAGAGTAGAGACAAAAAAAGGTCTTTCTCAGGATGGCAGCCAGTGACATGTGGTGATCTGCAACGTTCAGTGATGGAACCAAACTTTTCACATTGTATATTAATGATTAAGAGAAAGAAACTGGGGGCATTCTTTCGAATGTTGCAGATGATATAAAGACAGGTACAGGGACCTGTAGCATTGAAGAGGCAGGGAGGCTGCTGCAGAATTCTAACGGTTAAGGAGAGTAGGCAGACAAGTAGCAGATGAATTACAATTGTTAGGTCACGCAATTTAGTAGAAAGAATAGGGGCACAGAGTATTTTCTAAATGTGAAGCAATTTCAGTAGTCTGAAGTCAAGAAGACTTGCGAGTTGTACTCCAGGATTCCCTCAAGGTAAACTTACTGGTTGATCCAGTACTTTGGAAGGCAAATGCAATGATGGCATTCATTTGGACAGGACGTGATTATAAAAGCTGGAATGTACTCCTGCATCTCGCCGAGGCTCTGGTCAGACCACAACTGGAGTAATTTGCGGAGTTTTGGGCCCATTATCTCTGGAAGGATGTACTGACCTGAAGAGTGTTCGGAGAAGTTACACGAGAATGGTTGCAGAAATTAAAATATTAAAATACAGAGTCATAGAATCACAGAGATATACAGGATGGAAACAGATCCTTCGTCCAATCCGTCCATGCCGACCAGATATCCCAACCCAATATAGTCCCACCTGCCAGCACCAGCCCCATATCTCTTCAAACCTGTCCTATTCATGTACCCATCCAAATGCCTTTTAAATTTTGCAATTGTACCAGCCTCCACCTCTTCCTCTGTCAGCTCATGCCATGCATGTACCACCCTCTGTGTGAAAATGTTGTCCGTTATGTCTCTTTTATTAGGGCGGCACGGTGTCACAGTGGTTAGCACTGCTGCCTCACAGCGCCAGGGACCTGGGTTCAATTTCTGCCTCAGGCGACTGACTGTGTGGAGTTTGCACGTTCTCCCCGTGTCTGCGTGGGTTTCCTCCGGGTGCTCCGGTTTCCTCCCACAGTCCAAAGATGTGCGGGTCAGGTGAATTGGCCATGCTAAATTGCCCGTAGTGTTAGGTAAGGGTTATATGTAGGGGTATGGGTGGGTTGTGCTTCGGCGGGTCGGTGTGGACTTATTGGGCCGAAGGGCCTGTTTCCACACTGGAAGTAATCTAATCTATTTCTTTCCCCTTTCAGCTTAAACCTATGCTGTCTGGTCTCCCACGCAGACACAGGGAGAATATGCAAACTCACACAGTCAGTCGTCTGAGTCTGGAATGGAACCCAGGTCTATGGCGCTGTGAGACAGCAGTGCTAACCATTGTGCCACCGTGGCGCCCATTTATCCTATCCGTTTCACATATCTTTTGTAAACCTCTATTAGGTCACCCCTCAGCATCCAGGGAAAAAAGCCCCAGTCTGTTCAGCCTCTGCATATAGCTCAAATCCACCAACCCTGGCAACATCTTTCCAAATCTTTTCTGAACCCTTCCAAGTTTCACAACATCTTTCCGATAGGAAGTCGAGCAAAATTACATGCAATATTCCAACAGTGGTCTCAACCATGTCCTGTACAGCCGCAACATTACCCGAACTTTTGAAAACTCTTTAGTCTATACTTGGTGGATTTTAGAACTATGAGGGGAGATCTAATTTAAACTTACAGAATACAGAATGATCTGGACAGAGTTGAATTTTGATGAGATGTTTCCATTTGTAGGAGAAACAAGAACCCAAGGGCACAGCCTTTGAGTAAAGCCAAGACTTTTAGAACAGAAATAAGGAGACATTTCATTCGCCAGGGCGTAGCGAATGGATGGAATTCACTGCCAAAGATGTCTGTGGAGGTTAGGTCATTACATATATTTAAGACGGAGATAAATAAATTGACCCTGATTGTCAAGTGTATCGAGGGTTAGGGGGAGAAAGCGGAAGAATGTGGTTAAGAAACGTATAAGCCATGATTGAGTGGCAGAGCAGTCTCAATTGGGTGAATGGTCAAATTTTAGCTACTATGTTGTTTTGGTCTTATTAATATTGGCTCTTGCCAGTCCCTATTGCATGTGCATCCCTGAATCTGTTCTTCATGTGATTAATGAAGTATAATGTTCCAATACTGATGACTGGACTATATCATGTTCCCTGCCTCCAGTCTCAGCAGCAATTTCCCCACTTAGCTCTGTTTTCACTCTCTTCTCCAATGTCATTGTAGTCCAGTAAATGATACTTCATCACAGATCATTGTCATCGACAACATCGCCAGCGTGAAAAGTGTTAACTGGAGTTATTTGTTCAGCGACTGTGATTAACGTCAGTCTCAGTGGGTCCTCAACGTGTCAGTCGATAGTTTGCCTATTCTTTAAATGAGAGATTCATTTTAATGTGTTGTTCCATAGTACGTGCGGGAGCATCACTGACAGCACTAACAGGCATCAGCAGGTCCAGAGTGAGCGGTAGAAGAGATCAGAATCTAAGAACATTAGACTGGAATATTCCAACAATCAGAATATGAGAACAATAGGTTGGAATGTTACAACTATGGAAAGGAGTTTATCCGAGGCACTTTCCTATATTTCTGTGCCTGGCTTATCATTAGCATTGCAGATTCAGGGTGTACTTTGGATTATTCAAGGCGGTTATTATCCCATCCTAGCTGTCGTTGGTGTTCCTGGTAAGTCTCTCTTTCTGTCTCTTAAAACAATTTGAACAGAATTGCTTCTCCTGATGTGTAAATTCTGGAAAGTTTGAAGTTAATGTTTTCAGTTCCATCAAACTTCCCTTATCTTATGAATTATAGCTGGCAATTTAGTCTTTGCAAATTACTCGCTGGTATGTGAGGAGGAACCAGATTGTTGTTCAACTCCACCATCGTTTTTCTCCTGCACATATTTACAGCTCCAGATCCACCCTGAAAACCTAACCCAAGATCACCATCATGATCTCCCAATGACCTTCTTAGCCTCACTGCAACTGCTGAATAAACCATCATTTGGGCATTTGTTAAATTCGGATCAATCTTTTTCAAGCCCCGTCTAACATTACTTCCAGTACAAAATAATCGCACTTGAGGTGTATAACTTGTTCCCTTTCCAGAATCTATCAGGCGAGAGGAAAGTGCGTAGTGGTCAAGTCATTAACCCATAATCTAGAGCCACAGAATAAGTAACTGTTAGTATGAGCACATGTGCTTGCCTTTAGAGAAGCCAATGGGTCATCCTTCCCTTGTAAAGCCTCCGCGTCATTGAAAACCCGAGGAAATTTGTTTTACTCTTTGCTGTCTGCAGCACTGCTGAACCAGCCACTTATTTCAAGAGAGGCACAACATGCTGGCCTGATCAGAACTACACAGCCATATACCGAAGAGCAAAAGTTAATATAACTCCCTTCCTCTGCTCATTTTCGATATTTTTAAAGCTCAATTTCAGTAAAGACGTTGGCCATTCCATATGTTAGGTGCATTCTATCCAACTGATTTTTTTTCCCCAAGAGCTATGTTTATCTCCATAGGCATCTCAGGTGCTGGTTTTATTGATGCTAAAATACAGATGTAAGGAACATTTAAATTCCACGTTAGTCGTAGTACATAGAAAAGGAAAGGAAAAGAATTGGTGTTATCCACCATGTGATTGTGGTTGATGTCGCATTTGGAGTATTGTGGACAGATCTTTTCTACATTATAAGGAATAATCTCCGTGCTAGAGAGTGCAAAGGTGCTTCACCAGAATAACCCCTGGCGATATGGTACCCTAGGAGTGAGCGTAGATTACTCTGTAGCGCTGTGACAGAGTAACAGGTGAGTGCATTGAAACTTGAGGGTGACGGATATTCACTCATTATGTTATAAACAGATAGTGATCGGGTCATAAAGTTCATGGCATTTGTTTCATTTGATTGACATTGCTCTGGATAGTTTATGTGTCTGTGAGAAATTTTTCCCTACGCAAGCTGACTGTAAATGTCGATTGAAAGAGGACAAAGTGCAGGCTTTGAGTAAGTTCTCCCCACATTAATACAGCGCATTTTGTGTGTGAATGTTATGATGCCTGCAATATTGACACCTGCCACAATGTCTTCATTCTGAAACTATTGATGACTCCTTAAGAGATGGGGAGTTAAGGTAAAATTCAGGGACCTAGTTTGGAAGCTGAAAGATAGGACTAACAGAGTTGTTTCCCTGGTTTGATAAACCATACCACGTGCCAACGAAGCGAGGAATAAGGAGAGAGAGGAGTTGAAAATATGAAGACAGGGATAGTACAGGAGGAAGTATTTTGAATTCCGGGATAATTGGGCCTCAGTCTGGGGTAGGTGTGACCTCTACAAACAGGAAGATCTTCATCTGAACCAGAGGGGCACCAATATCTGGGGGGAAGGAATTTGCTCATGATCTTTAGATGAGTTTAAAATAAGTTTTCAAGTGAATGGGAAGAAAAATTGTAATTCGAGTGCAGCAAAGTTTGAAAGTCGGTAGGTTCGAAATAACGTTTCAGGGCCACAAGAGGGCACTCGCAAGCAAAAGTTGGTTTGAAGTTTGTCTATTGTAACATCTGGAGCATCCAGAATAATTTGGGTGAAATTGCAGCATGGGTCGTGACCAGGGGTTTAGATGCTGTGACCCTTTCAGATGCATGAGTAGAGGAGGATCAGGAATGGTTGTTGCAGATTCTGGGAGTTAGAAGTTTCAGTCAGAATAGAGAAGATGGCAAAAGAGCTGGGGGTGTGTCATTGTAAGCCAAGGACATTACTACAGCTTTGAAGAGGACGTTTGCGGAATCCTCAATTGAGGTAATATGGTTCAGTTAGAATACAGGAAAGGAGAGGTCACACGCTTGGAAGCTTTCTCTGGGTGTCCAAATAATTCCAGAGTTGTAGCGGAAAGGATATCAAAGATGATTCTTGGTAGGAGCAATAGTGGCAGTGTAGGTTTACTGGCGGGCTTCGACTTCCCAAACATTGACGAGGAATGCTATGCTTCAAGTATTTAGGATGGGTCAGATTTTACCTATGGCGTGCAGTAGGATTTTCTGAAACAGTTTATATATAGGCCCAGAATGGGGTGAGGTCACATTAGATTTGGTATTTGGTAATAAAAGGCAGGTGTTAGAATTGGACATAGGTAATCACTTTGATAATAGTGACCAGAATTCAATTAAGTTTACTTTAGAGAGGGCAAGAGCTACAGCTGGGCAATTCTGATGCGATTCGGCAAAGTTTAAGATGCATGGGATGAGAAGGAAACTGCAGGGCATGGAGACAGCAGAAATGAGGAGTTCATCCAAGGAACAGCTACTGTGTCCTTGATAAGTATGTATCTGTAATCCAGGGAGGAGCTTGTCGAGCACAGGAGCCATGGTTTACGAAGGAAGTTGAATCTGTAGTCAAGAGGAAGAAGAAACTTGTATTAAGATGAAATGTGAAGGCTCAGTTCAGGCGATTGGCAGTTACGAGGCAGCAATAGGAGACATAAAGAGATAACTAACATGAGCAAAGACAGGACATGTGACGTTGTTACCCTATAGGATCAGGAAAAGCCCGAAAGGTTTCTCTCGTGATAAATGGCATGAACGTTTGACTAGAAAAGGATTAAGGGCATTCAAAGACAGTCATCAGAAGTTGTGTGATTTATCAGAGGGGATAGGGGAATCGCTAAATGAATATTTTTCGTCAGTATTTACAATGAGAAAAGACAGTACAGTCAAGGAGAAGACTGACTACAGGCTAGCAGACGAGATGAGATGTAGGCTCACATGGATGATGTCTTCGAAATTCTGGAAACTGTGAAATAGAAACGTTCCCTGGATCTGAAGGGATTTATCCTATGACTCCTTGGGAAGCCAGGGACGGGATTGCAGACTCTTTGACATTGATCATTTTGTCGTCATTGTCTGCAGGAATAATACCAGAAAGCTGGCAGATAGAAAATTTCATTCCCTTTTCAAGAAGGGGAATAAAGACAACCCTGGTATTTATAGACCAGTGAGTTTTACATCGTTTGTACGTAAAATCTGGAAAAGTTTATAAGAGGTAGGTTTTCTAATCATCTCGATAGGAATAAGTTGATTAGGGATAGTCAACATGGTTTCGTGAAGGGTAGGTTGTACCTCACAAACCTTGTTGAGTTCTTTGAGATATTGACCAAACAGGTGGAAGAGAGCAAAGCGATTGATACGGCTCTCCATGTTAGGCTACTGCAAAAAATAAAGTGGCAAGGAATTGAGGGCGATTTAGCGGTTTGGATCAGAAATGGGCTAGCTGAAAGAAGACAGAGTGTGGTGGTTAATGGGAAATGTGCACCCTGGAGTTCAATTGGTCGTGGTCGACAGTATGGATCGGTCTTGTGTCCACTGCAGAATGTCATTTTACGGGCTGGATTACAAGGATGGGTTAGTAAATTTGCGGACAACACTAACGTCGTTACAGTGGCGACTAGTGAGAAAGGATGTCATAGTCAATGGGGGGGGGTGTGGGGGCATAGATAAGCTGAGGAGCTGGGCTGAGAGGATGCAAATGGCTTTTAATGTAGAAAAGTGTAACATGATTGACGTTGGAAATAATATTAACAAAGCAGAGCAGTGGGCAAATGGTCTCATTCTTGGTAGTGCAGATGAGCAGAAAGATCTCGGTGTCATGCGCATAGACCCACAAACGGTTGCCACCCGTTTTGATAAGGCTGTTAAAAAGGCTTACGGTATGTTAGCTTTTATTAGTAGAAGGGTCAAGCAGCGGAAACATCAGGTTACAGCTGTACAACACTGTGGTGCGGATGCACTTGGGGTATTGTGTGCAGTTTTCCTTGACCTGTTATCATACGGGTTCAGCAACCAAATTTCGGGAATTCCAGTGTAATTCCTTTCCTCACTTAACCCCACGATGTGTCTGTTCTGCTGGTGGGACAGGATACAACCAGGGATGTTGATGGGGCTTCATGAAATATTATCCATCACGACTGATTCTGTGGATATGACTATGCCAGACTGGTTCTTGACCGGGTCAATGTGATTAATAGTGGTAACAATGGAGCAGAGAATAATGGGTTAAAAAGCAGAATGAAAGGCATTATTTCTGAATGCGTTTTGTAGTCTCAGAACACACTGAGGAAATTACTGCACACATTGACGACAATTGTTATGATTTAATGACATCAGAGAGGTATGACTACAGGGTGATCAATATTGGGAACTGAATATCCAAAGCACTTTATAGTTAGGAGGGTTAATCAGAATGGAAAAGAAGATGGTGGTAGGTGTGGGGGTTGGGGGGGAATTAGCTTAATAAGGGCTGGCATCTGCATGTTCACCAAAATAATAACAACTTAACATTTTGATCTTACATCAAAATGTTAAGTTGTTATTATTATCATTTTGTGTACAAAGTGCCTGTGGCGTTGAGTTGAGGAAATATTTTCACCAAGAGGTTGAGTGGGTCACACCAGCAGGACCTAACATCACCGTGAGCAGAAGGACCTTTTTGATATGGGTCTTTATCACACTGTCACATTCTGTATCTGACATTCCCGGGAAATTTCTATACCCGACATTCCCCGGAACATGCCATAACCAAAATTCGATCCATCAGATTACTTGTGTACAGACGGACATCAGCGAATTCCACAAATGACAAGATCCCGAGAGAAGAGATCTCGTTCCAGGGTGAAGGCGATACTATTCCAAAGTCCACGCAGGCAGTAAAAGGGTTGAATACATTTTCCCTGCGTTTATGTTTCTTCAAGAGAGAGTATCGATCACAATTTAGACTACAAGACAGAAATTTCCAGACTGCATTTACCTTCAAGGAAATGTGAGAGAATCCTTCAGGGCAGCAACCTTTTCACTCTTTATATTTTGAACTGGAAAGAAGTGACTTGGGTCTGTTCCAGAGTGATCGAGTCCGTGGGAAGTTTCTAGAAAACATCTATTCTTCTCGATGTGTCTCTGTGTGTTAGTGGAAGGAGGGTTCCTTGTACTATATGAGGCATGTTTTATTCGTAATTCAGACCTTCCCACGTGTTACTTCGGCTCCTATTCTTTCCATAAATCTCTGAATACAGTGAAACATTTAAACATCTGATTGGGCTCTGAAACTGGTCACTTTGCCTCCAGGGTGATGTATAATCTTTTTGTTTTCCTTCCTCCTAGTTAACATAGTGACGATCTACGTCCTGCTTTATAAAGATTGTGGATTGTCTCCATGCATCAGACGTTACCTGGGGGCCATGGCAGTGGCGGATTTACTGGTCATTATCCTCGACCTGATTTTGAGACATATTCCTATTGTTTATCGGGAACAGTTTTATTTTCTGAAATCCATCCCTGTGTGCAATATCCACGCCGTCCTGCTTTCTACAGCCATTGATTGTTCTGTCTGGTTTACTGTTGCTTTCACCTTTGATCGGTTTGTGGCCATTTGTTGCCAGAAGCTGAAAAGTAAATATTGCCGTGAGAAAACAGCGGCTGTGGTTCTGGGAGCAGTAACTGTGCTGAGTTGTTTAAAGAACATGTTTTGGTATTTTATGCTCACAGCTCGGTATTTGCTGAGGAACTTTCCCTGGTTTTGTGATATAACAGATGCTGTTGTACTTTCCCCCTTCTGGGTCACAATCGAGTTCCTTAACCAAATTCTAACCCCGGCTGTCCCATTTCTCCTGGTTCTGCTGTTCAATGTTTTCACCGTCAGACATATTTTAGTGACCAGCCGAGCCCGCAGGAGACTGCGGGGACACACCAATGGAGACGATCAGTCTGACAAGGAAATGAGAAATCGACAGAAGTCCATCATATTACTGTTTATGATTTCGGCCAACTTCATTCTGTTATGGTCAACCATAATGGTATATTCTATATGGGGACGGATGGGGGATATTGGTTATCGGGCTGTGTTTATAGATGCCTTTGTGCAGGAATTAGGTTACATGCTGCAGCTCCTCAACTGCTGCACGAACACTGCGATTTATGCCGTGACCCAGACTAAGTTCAGACAGCAGCTCAAGGATGTGCTGAGATATCCTTTAACACACTTTCAAAAATAAATCAAATTCACTCATTAATTAATCCATCCGGTTCTCATTTTAGTTCAATGTTTCAGCAATGAAGCAACCTGTCTCTATGCTAACAGCCTGAGGGTAGTGCTGGTTGGTCCCAACCTTAACCCACCGGGGCTTTCAGGGACATATTTCAATGTTTCTTTCAACTCAGGACCAGTGAGAAAAGCCACCATCGCAATGACTGTATTCAAATCTTCAATTTGTCAAGAATAAAAATGTTCATTAAAAAGTGACGAGTGGACGATTATGTTGTTTGCCTTTGTGTTGAGGAAGTTGAGCTGTACAGAGACAGACTCAGCCCCAAATCCGGGTCCACAGGGAAGAGGAAGGGACCGGGGCCTCTTTTAGGATTTGGGCTGAAATCACTCAGTACTTGCTTTCAACTCTGAGTCCCCCAGTCGACATTTTCTGCGCAATTAATCTCTCTACCACATTTCCCCACTCGACAGTCTGTCTCTCTTCTTCTCTCTCTCTCTCCCCGTCCTTCACTCTCCCTCGGTCCCACTTAGCCACTCTTTTGAATTCTCTACCAATTGCCTCTCCCCATTTCCCCTCATTTCTCTCCCTCTCACACAGCACACTCACTCTTTCTCTCACACTCTGCCTTACACACTCCCTCTTCCCTTTCTCTCTCATTCCCCGGTTTTTCGACTTACCTCCACTCGTCTCTCTCCCAAGCATTCTCGATCACTCTACTGCTCCCTCGGCCACCCTCCTGTCTTTCGAGCTCTCCCCTATTTTCTGTCTCCTCCCGTCTCTCTATCCAGTAGTCTTTCCAGGTGGAAAGGGAAAGAGAACCCAAAGAGAATGTACCAGACAATAAGGGAGTCAGGGATGGGACTGAGGCATGGGAGAGAATCAGGGAGAAGGGGAAAGAGAACGAAAGACACACAGACAGACAGACAGACAGACAGAGTGAGAGGGACCGAGAGAGAGTCATACATAGGGAGAGGGAGGGGGATAGAGACAGTCAGACAATGGGAGAGGTAAGAGATGGTCAGACAGAGGGTGAGAGTCAGAAAGTGGGCAGGAAAGAAGAGTCAGACGGAGGAAGCGAGACCAAAAGAGTCACACAGAGGGAGAGAGAGAGAATCAGAGAACAAGCGACAGAGCGACCGAGTTCGACAAAGTCAATGGGAGAGAGAGAGGTAGAGCGAGAGAGAGAGAGAAAGAGTCATTGGAGGGACAGCTTAAATACAGAGTCAGCTAGTACAGAGAGAGAGAGAGAGACAGAAATATTCAGGGTGAGGGAAAGGGAGACAGAGAGAGAGACGGATTCAGACAAAGGGAGAGAGAAAGATTCAAGTAGACCGAGATAGTGAGAATCAGGAGGAGGGAGAGTGAGAGAGAGAGTCAAGAGACGGAGGGGACAGAGAGAGTGGGAGGGAGCGGCTGACGGAGGGAGAGCGAGATGGTGGAAGAAAGCGATTCAAACAGAGAGAGCGAGTGAGAGAGAGAAAGGCAGAAAGCGAGTCATAGAGAGAGGGAGAGAGGTAGAGAAAGTGAGTCAGAGGGAGAGGGAGAGAGAAGGAGACAATGAGGGAGCGGGAGAGAGTCAGGCAAAGTGAGAGTCACTGATAAGGAGAGAGGCTAAGTGCGAGAGTCAGGGAGAGGGAGAAAGAGAGTGAGTTATTCAGGGAGACAAGGAAAATATGGGTGACATAGGGATTGGAGAGACAGAGTGATTCAGGCGGAGGGAGACGGAGGGAGGGAGAGAGTCAGACAGAGGGAGAGTGAGTAATAAACATGAAGTCAAACAAAGGGAGAGAGAGGCAGAGAGAGATTCAGGGAGAGGGGGAGAGAGAGAAAGAGTGAGAAACTCAGAACACAGGGCGGGTGAATGTGAGAACGTGCAGGGCAGAGGGAGAAGAAGAGAGGTAGAGATAAAGAGAATCAAGGAGAGGGTGAGCGACGGACGGAGAAAGGGAGCGAGGAGAGAGAGGGAGGAAGAGAAAGAGAGAGGGACAATGCGTCTGACAGCGGGAGGGGGCAGACACGGAGAGAGAGGAGAGAGAGTCAGAGAGAGTGTATGGGAGAGAGAGGTTTGCGGAGAGGGAGAGTTCGGGAGAAAGGAAGAGCCAGTAAGATGGACAGGGAGAGAAAGAGAGAGAATCAGTGTGAGGGAGAGTGTGAGAGAGAGAAAGAGAGATTCATGGGGAGACACAGAGAGAGAACCTGTCAGAGGGAGAGGGGTGGAGAGAGAGAGAGTATTAGACGGGGGGAGGGTATGGCGAGAGAGACAGAGTTAGACACACAGAGGGAATAGATAGACAGTCAGAGAGAGGGAGCGAAGGAGACAAGGAGTAAGGGAGAGTGAGAGAGAGAAAAGGAAGAGAAAGAGAGAGTCAGGGTGTGGGAGAGAGAGAATCAGACAGAGTGAAAGGGGAGAGAGACAGACGGAAAGCGAGAGAGACAGAGAGAGACCGTTGAGAGAGGGACAGGTGGACAATCAAACAGAGGCAGAGAGGGAGAGAGAGAAAAAATGGGGAGACAGAAAGTCAAGGAGAATGAGAGAGAAAAGGGAGCAAAGCAATAGAATGAGGAAGAGGGAGAAAGACAGGCAGAGGAAAACGGAGAGAAAGAGATATAGAGAGAAAGAGAGAGAGATAGATTAGAGAGATAGAACTGGTCAGACAGAGGGAGGAAATCCAGAGTGAATGAGAGAGGGGAGAGAATGTCCGACAGTGGGAAAGGGAGTGAGACTGAGATAAAGGGAAAGAGAGAGGGTGCCAGAGAGAGGGAGAGTGAAAATCGGGAGGGGGGAGAGGAAAGAGAGACAGAGAGTCTGACAGTGGGAGAAAGAGAAAAAGAGTAGATTCAGGGTGATGAGAGGGAGAGAGACAGGAAGAGTGCCAGAGAAATGGAGACAGAATCAGAGGGCGAGGAAGGGAGAGATTATCAAGGAGAACGCGAGAGCGATTCGGGGAGAAGGAGGGAGAGTAAGAGTGAGAGTCAGAAGGAGGAAGAGGGAGAGGGAGACAGTCAGAGAGAAGGAGAGGAATGGATAGAGCGAGAAAGAGAGTCAGGCAGTGGGTGAGAGAGAGTCAGACAAAGGGAGAGAGAGACAAAGAGAGATAGGGAGAGAGACAGAGAGATAGATAGAGACAGCCAGAGAGAGAGAGGGAGCGAGCGTGTGATTGAGGGAATGGGAGACTTGGAAACAGAGAACGAGAAATTTATAGGGAGAGAGAGTGACAGAGAGGGTGAGAGAGTTAAAAAGAGAGTCTGACAGAGGGACAGGAAGAGACAGTACACAGGAGAGGAAGAGAGACAGACATTCAGACAGAGGTAGAGGAAGGGAATCTGAAGAGTGTGAAGAGTCTGAGAGAGAGAGAGTCAGAATCAGACAAGGGACAGAGAACAAGAGGGCGTCTGACAGAAGGAGTCGGAGAGACAGGAAGACTCCAACAGAGTCAGTCAGCGAAGAGAGAGAGAGAGAGATAGAGAGAAGGAGAGGGAGAGAAAGAAAAAGTGAGAGAGGCAGGTTGAGTGATGGGGTGACAGAGAGAAAGAAGTGTCTTCCACAGTGCGAGAGAGGACGAGAACGTAAGACAGAGGAATCAGGTCAGAGAGGAAGAGAGGGGGAGTCACAGAGAGGAAGAGATAAGGCGTCAGAGAAACTCAGAGAGAGGGAGAGGATGAGGGAAAGAGAGAAAGACAGTCGGAGATGGATATGGAGAGATACAGAGAATCAGCCCCATGTGGGGTGGGAGAGACAGAGAGAGAGAGAGAGGGAGACTTGAGGTGCGGGAGAGGAATAGAGAGATAAAGAGAGAGAGAGAAAGAGACAAAGGGGAGAGAGTGTTTCAGACAAAGGCAGACGGAGAGAGGGAGTCAGACAGCGAGAGTGAGACCGAGAGGAAGAGAGAGAATCAGATGGAGGGAGGGAGAGGGTGAGAGGAAAAAAGGAGTCACGGAGAGGGAGAGGTAGAGAGAAAGAATGAGACATTCGGAAGCACGGAGCCGGACAGAGGAAGGAAGTGTCAGACAGAGGGAGAGGAAGATAGAGAGAAAAAGAGCCAGCAAAAAGGTGAGAAATATTCGTACAGTTGGGGGGTGGGTGAGAGACAGACGGAGGAAGAGAGAAGGAGGACACGTTTGATAGAGTGGGACAGACAGAAATATAGTGTCAGAAATAGAGAGTGGGAGACAGTGGGAGAGAGAGAGAGACGGGGTGTGGGAGAGCGAGAGAGCGAGAGAAGAGTCAGGAAGATGGAGAGGGAGAGAAAGAGAGCTACAGTCAGAGTGAGAGTGAGATTCATGGAGAGACAGAGAGCCAGTCAGAGGGAAAGCGCAGACAGAATCAGAGATAGGAGGAGAGAGAGAGCGAGAGAGAGGGAGAGAGAGAGATAGATAGATAGATAGATAGAGAGAGAGAGAGAGAGAGAGTCAGTGGAGAGAGATAGACAGACAGACAGAGAGAAAGAGAGATTCAGACAGAAGGAGGAACCGAATGAGCAAGTTCATGAGAAAGAGACAGAGACACACAAAACAGAGAAGGTGGGGGAAGAGTGCTCATAAGAGGGAGAGAGAGAGACAGTATGATAGAGGGGGAGAAAAGGAGAGAGAGAAAACGAGTGTGTTTGAGAAAGTGCAAGAGAACAGAGAGAGAGTGTATCAGACAGCGGAATACAGATAGAGGGTCAAGAAGAGGGACAGACAGTCAGGAGAGAGAGAGGCAGCATGCCAGACAGATGGAGGAGGCGGGGAGAGAGAGAGAGAGAGAGAGAGAGAGAGAGAGAGAGAGAGAGACTGAGATATAGAAATAGGGAGACACACACAGAGAAACAGAGACACACAGAGAGGACGAGACTGACAGAGGGAGCGATACAGAGAGGAAGAGACAGATTCAGAGAGAGAGAGTGGGGGAAGAGAGAGAGAGTTAGGGAGGGGAGAGTGCGAGAGAGAGAGAGAGAAAGAGTCATGAGGATGGAGAGGGAGAGAACGAGAGCGAGTCAGTGTGATGGGGAGTGAGAGAGAGATATAAAGTGCCAGAGAGAGAGATTCATGAAGAGACAGAGAGAAATCCAGTCAAAACGAAATGGGGAGAGTGAATGTCAGACAGATGGAGAGATACAGAGATACAAAAACAGTCAGGGGAGAGAGATGGAGTGATAAACACTCACACAATGGGAGATTGTACAGTAAGAGAGATTCAGGGAGAGAAAGAGAGAGAAAAGGGGAGAGAAAAAGAGTCAGGGAGAGTTAGAGAGAGAGAAAAGGGAGAGAAAGAGAGAGTCAGGATGAGGGAGGGAGAGAGAATCAGACCGAGAGAAAGAAAGAGAGAGAGAGTCAGACAGAGGCAGAACCAGCGTGAGAGAATTAGTGTAAAAGCGAGAGAGCTTCACAGCACAGAGCCGGACAGAGAGAGAAGGGGAGAGTGCCCTACAGATGGAAAGGGAGAGAGAATCAGATAGAGGCTGAGGCAGAGAAAGAAAGAGAGAGAAAGAGAAAGAGAATTAGTGCATGTGAGAGAGTCAGAGTACAGGGAAAGAAAGAGAGAGAGAGAGTGAGAATGAGTCCATTAGAGGAAAAGCGATAGAGTCAGAGACAGATTCAGACAGAGGCAGATGGAGGAAGAGTCAGCCAGAGGAAGAAGGATACAGGGTCAAGGAGAGGGAGAGAAAGAGAGAACGTCATGGTGTGGGTGAAGGGGAGAGAGTCCGAGAGAGAGACACAAAGAGAAAGAAAGAGAGACAGGAAGAGAGGGAGAACGTATTTGACAGAGGAAGCTGGACAGACAAGAAGAAAGTGAATCAGAGAGAGAGTCTGGGAGAGAAAGCGAGAGAGAGAGATGGTGTAAGGAAGATGGAGAAGGAGAGAAAGAGAGAACGTCATGGTGAGACAGAGAGAGAGAGAGTCAGAGAGAGGGGGAGAGAGGGTCTGGTAAAGGGAAGAAAGAGAGACAAAGAGTTAGCAGACAGAGAGCGTCAGACAAACAGATAGGGAGAGATGGACAGTCAGATCGAGGGAGAGGATGAGAGAGATTGAGTCAGGCAGTGTAAGAGAGAGGAAGGGGAGAGGGAAAAAGTCAGGCAAAGCAGATTGCCTATCTGTCAGAGGCAGAGAATGCGGATAAAAAAAAGTCTTATTGGGTGGACAGCAAGGGTCAGTGTTTTTACCACAACTTTTGTCCTTATGCATTAATGATCTGGATGAAGGAACTAAGGGTAATATGTCTACGTTGCAAATAATACAAATATAGGTGATGGGGAAGATAGTATTGAGGATGCAGGGAGGCTGCAGAAAGATTTAGCTTGATTAGAAAACGACCAAAGAATTGGAAGATGGGATACAATGTGGGAATGTCTGAAGCCATGCACTTTCGTGGGAGTATAGAGGCATGGATAATTTTCGAAATGTGAAGGAATTTCGCCCGTGTGGGCGGCACGGTGGCACTGTGGTTAGCACTGCTGCCTCACAGCGCCAGAGACCCGTGTTCAATTCCCGCCTCAGGCGACCGACTGTGTGAAGTTTGCACGTTTTCGCCGTGTCTGCGTGGGTTTCCTCTGGGTGCTCCGGTTTCCTCCCAGTGCTCCGGTTTCCTCCCACAATCCAAAAATGTGCGGGTCAGGTGAATTGGCCATGCTAAATTGTCCGTAGTGTTAGGTAAGAGGTAAATGTAGGGGTATGGGTGGGTTTTCGCTTCAGCGGGTTGGTGTGGGCTTGTTGGGCCGAAGGGCCTGTTTCCACATTGTAAGTAATCTAATCTGTAAGTAATCTGAATCTGAAGTGCACAGCGAGTTTTGTCCAAGTTTTCCTTACGGTAAAGTCGCTGATTGAGATGGTAATTAGAAAGTTACATACAATGTTGTCGATGATCTCGAAAGGAATAGAATATTAAGGTAGGGATCTACTGCTGAGACTTTATTAAAAAATGTTTTAAGATACTGGGTCTGTTCTCGATGAAGTTTAAAAGAATGAAGTGGTATTTAATTGAAAATTACGGAATGCTGAACAGACTGGGCAGAATGTAATTTAGGAAGGTGAATCCATTAAAAAGACCGCCATCCAATGGTACAGCCATGGAGTAAAGGGAAGACTCTTCAGAAACAAAATGAAGAGAAATTCATTTCTTCAGAGAATAGTGATTCCATGAATTTATTATTAGTGAATGCTGTGAAGGTGAGGTCATTGAGTATATTCGAAACAGCTCGACAGGTTCTTGATTGAGAAGGGGCTCAAACATGACAGGGAGAAACTGGGAAAATGCATTTGAAAACTTATCAGACATGCTTGATAGGCCGAATGGACTAATGTCTGCTCCCCTGTCTTATGGAACTCCACAGATTTACTATCCATTGAGTGATTAAATTCCTCCTAATCTCCATCTTGAATGAGATTTTATGCCTGCTGTATACAGATTCATACACATGGTAAATCATGGAACTGGCAAGAATATTAATTACAGACAAGCAAACTGGTGGATCTGTGGTCAGTGGGGAAGGATATCAAAAGATGTCTCAGGATATACATAAGCTAGTGAGTTGTCCAGAGATATGGCAAATTATGGTTCATGCAGACAGGTGTGACATAATATATTTTGGGAGGTCAAATTCAAGAAGAGTGTTAGGTGACTGAGGAACATTGGTACACAAAGGTATTCTGGTGCAAGTCTATAGCTCTCTGAAAACAGCAACACAACTAGGAAGGAAATAAATGGCATACTTGCCTTAATTGGCTGCAGCATTGAGTATAACTGTTTGCATGTCACGTTGCCACTGTTTGAGACTCTGGTTTGGCTATATTTGGAAAAGTTTTTGCAGTTCTCATTGCTACGCGACAGGAAGGATGTGGAATCTTTGGAGTGGGTGCAAAACGGGTTTACCAGCATTTTACCTGTGATCAGCAGTGCGAAGAGAATATTATCTATGAGGAGAGGGTGAACAAACATGGATTGTTCTTTTATAATATCCGAGGCTGAGGGGCGACCAGGTTTATGTCTCTAGCATACGGAGGTGCAGAGATAATGTGGATGTCAAAATCTATATTCCAGTATCGGAGAAACAACTACAAAGGCGCATGGGATGGAGAACAGACGAGGTAAGTTTAAGCGACGTTTGCAAAGCAAGTCGTTTTTTTTAAATGGAGGTTGGGAGGTGCCTCAGAAGGTGGTCAAATAAAAAAGGACAGCAAAGTTTTTAAGTGGCGTTGAAACATGTACATGATCAGGCAGAAAATAGAGGGATATGGACATGTGCAGATGGATGTTATTGGAATAGCATTAAGGTCGGCACAGCGATGGTCGGCTGAAATGTCTAGTACTGTGCTATGTGGTTCTACTTTCTATGTTCCCTGCATCTAACATGTCAAAACCACTCGGAATCTTTGATATTTCATTTAACTTCTCTCTCATTCTTCCAAATTGTACCAACCTCAACCTTGCTTCAACCTCAGTCGACTCAATATTGTCTCAATGCCTTTTATTAACAAAGCCTGTGATTCTCAAGAGAGTCCGAGTGAACCTTCTCTTGCCGGTCTTGAATGCAAGAATGTCTTTCCTTCGGCCACTCATACCGTTCATAATATTCTACGTTTTATCTGAATAGTACTTTGCATAGTTTGAGCAAGACCTCTTTGTTTTTCCTTTTTCATCAGAACTTGACTTGCCTTCTCGGTACCTGCTGAACCTGTAAGCTACCTTTTTTATTCAGATTGATACACAAGAAATCCCAAAAGCCTTTTTGAAGTCAGTCTGAAACAAAACAGTGTTCGCATGACAGTAATCAGAAATATGTGGATTGTATTATCAAGAATAGAAACATGGAGTCCGACATTATGGACATATTCTCTTTGCCGCAAAATGGAACATGCTGTCCAAAATGTCCATCCAGGCTAATCCCATTGCCCTGCACTTTGCCAATAACCTTTCAATCATTTCATATTCATGTATTTGTTCAACCAATTCCGCTGGCAGCTCATTCCCTATTTGTACCATCCTCTGCGTAAAATCGTTGACACGTATGTGCCCTTTCATTCTTTCCCCACTAATCTTCAAACGATGCCTTTTTGACCACAATTCCCCACCCTGGGGAAACGGGACTGAGTAGATTCACCCTATCTATGCCTTGCATGATCTTGTACACTTTTGTAAGATCTCCCCTCAGTCTTCTACGCTCGAAAAAAAAGGGCGAAATTGTCCAATCTCTCCCTATTATTCAGACCGTTGTGCCTTTGCAGCATGCTTACAAATTTCTTCTGCACTCTCTCCAGAATAATTTTTTCGTTCGTATAGAAAGCTGACGAAAACTGAACAAAATACTCCAAGGGTGGCCTCAGAAACATCCTGTATAATTGCAACATAAGTCCCCTAGTTCTACACTCAATGCCCTGATCGATGAAGGCCAGTATGTCAAAAGGTGCCCTCACTGCCCGTCTATCGGTGGCTCCACTTTCAGAGAACTGTCGGCCTGAACTCTTAGGTTACCCTGATCTACTACACTCGTTTAGGCTCTACCGTTCACCATGAAGCTCCTATTTTGATTGATTTTCCAAATGCAATACTTCCCAATAATTGTCTCTATTAAATGCCATTTGCCATTTCTCATTTCACTTCCACACACGATCAAGTTCCTGCAGCAATTTCCGATTATCTTTTTCACTCTCCACGATACCATCTATTTTAGTGCCATCCTCAAACTTACTAAACATGCGTTGCGCATTCATATCCAAATCAATGATAAAGATAAGAAACAGTGTTGAGACAAGCACCGACCACTCAGACAGTCTATTATTCACAGGCCTCCCGTCCCGCAAGCATCATTACACTATTACACTCTGCTTTCTACCTTCAAGCCAATTCTGTAACCTAGTGGTCAGCTCTCCCTGAATTCCATGCGACCTAACCTTCCTACGTAGACTGTCATATGGAAACTCATCAAAGGCCTTAGTGAAGTCCATATCATTTATGCATATTGCCATACCCTTCACAACTTTTCTGGTCGCTTCATCAAATAATTCTTGCAACTTTGTGATCTCCCTTTCAGAAAGCCATGCTGACCACTATTAATCAAACCCTATCTTTCCAAATGCATGAACATCTCATTTATCAGAATCTTCTAAAGTAACTTACCTCCCACATATGTTAGGCTGACTGGTCTATTCATCCCAGGATTTTCTTTGCAGCCCTTCTTTAATAAGAAACATTTGCTATCCTCCGGTATTCCAGCTCTTCACCTGTGCCTGACGATGATGCAAAAATATTAACCAGAACCCTTGCAAATTATTCTCTAACTTTTTGCAACGGTCTTGGGCATATCTGGTCAGGACTAGGAGATTTACCCACTCCATGCATTCTAATACACCGAAAAATTCATCTACTGAGATATTGACTGTTCCCAAGATATAACCAGTAATTTCCCCAAGTTCCAAGGTCTTCATGTTAAGGTGCTAGCCCATCTACTGTGGTTCCACAAATGCCAGTCTGCTTTGTTCCTTGACGGTTCCTATTCTCCCTACAGTAATTCTTTTTAATTTAATATACTTGAAGAGTCTCTTTGGATTAACCTCAATCTTCACATCCAATGCTCTCTGGTGTCCCATTTTCCCTCCTCATTTCCTTCTTCAGTATACTCCTCTTTCCCATATATATCTCTATAGGTTCTCTTGATCCCAGCTGCCTGTCGCTGAGACAAATCTCTTCTTTATTGCTGGCCAAAGTCGGGATATCTCTTATCATCTTGGGTTCCTTACTCCTGCCAATCATGCCCCTCACCCTCAGAGGAACATACAGACCTTGTAGACTATCAATCTCACATGTCACAGCTTCCTATGCTGGAGGTCCTTTTGTCTGCAAATAAACTACACCACTAAAACACTGAAAACTCCTGTGTAATAAAAGTCATTTTGTCGCAATTTAGAACTTGAAATTCTGGACCTGTTATATCTCTCTCCAATCTACTTTAAAATTAATAGAACTCTGCTCGGCATGGGTGGTGCAGTCTTTAAGTCGTTATCACTAGCCTCATAGCACCAGGAACCTGGGTTCGATTCCAGAATTGGGTGGCTGTCTGTGTGGAGTTTCCATATTCTCCCCGTGTCTTCTTGGGTTTCCTTTGCGTGGTCCACCTTCCCCCACATTCCAAATATGTGCAGGTGAGGTGTATTGGTCATACTAAAGTGTCCAAGGTCTTCAGGGATGTGCAGGTTAGGTACATTAGTCACGGCTACACAGGGGAAGGGGCCTGGGTGGATTTGTTTTCGGAGCATCAGTGTTGACTTGTTCGTCTGAAGGGCCTGTTTACACACTGCAGTGATTCTATTATATACTGTGGCCACTCTTCCAAAGTGCTGCCCGTTACCTGCATCAGTTACCTTGCCCTGTTTCCCAAGAATAGATCGAGTTCTGCCCCTTTCCGAGTAGAATCCTCTATATACAGCTTGAAAAACTTTCTTGAATGTACTTAAACTCCAACCCATCGAAGCCCTGAAATGCTTTGACACTCCCAGTCTACTTTAGAAAAAATAAAACCCCCATTGGACAAGCGTATTATTACCCAAAGGCTTACCAAATTCCAGCATGTTTGTGCCTCTAATTAAGACAATAAACGATACATACAATGAGACACACACACACACACACACACACACACACGCACACACACACACACACACACACACACACACACACACACACACACACACACACACACATTATCGTACTTGGAAAGGGACGGACTGATTAAGGATATTCGGCATGACTTTGTGCTTGAGAATTAGTATCTCATAAACCAGGGGCAATCCATGGGGTTCTCGTCTCTGGCACAGAGTCTGTCCCTGTTGCTCAGAAGGGAAGGTAAGGGAGGAGTAGAGCATTAATCATTGTGGTTTCCATAGCTGGGGGCAGATAGGAGATTCTGTGGGAATGAGACAGACTTGCAGTTGATACATTGCCTCCCAGGTACCAGGGCGCATGGTATCAAGGATCATGTTTTCGGAATCCTTAAGCTGGAGGGGGAGCAGCCTCAAGTCCTGGTCAAATGCAACAAGGACATAGGGAGGAAAATGGATGGGGATGTCAGGCACAAATCAGGGAACTAATGTGTAAGCTTGAAGCTAGAGAAAGACAGAGTTATTATCTCTGCTTTAATATCCGTGCATGTACTAGGGACAAGAGGAATAGCGTGAGGGACAGAGCAGTGATTGTACAGGAGGAAGTGATTGGGACACCTGGATATTTAGGGCTCATTTTGGGATAGATGGCAGCTCTACCAATGGGACGGTCTACACCTGAACCAAAGGGTTACGATATCCTGGAGTGGAAATTCGTTCATGCTTATTGGCAGGATTTAAACTAATTGCAGCATACTAGCCTCACAGCACCAGAGACCCGGGTTCAATTCCCGACTCAGGCGACTGACTGTGTGGAGTTTGCACATTCTCCCCGTGTCTGCGTGGGTTTCCTCCGGGTGCTCCGGTTTCCTCCCACAGTCCAAAGATGTGCAGGTCAGGTGAATTGACCATGCTAAATTGCCCGTAGTGTTAGGTAAAGGGGTAAATGTATGGGTGGGTTGCGCTTCGGCGGGTCGGTGTGGACTTGTTGGGCCGAAGGGCCTGTTTCCACACTGTAAGTAATCTAATCTACTCTAATCAGCAGGGAGATGGAAATCTGAATAGTAGCTCCAGTGTACAGGAGGTTGAGAGCAGTGAAGTCATGAAGAAGGTTTCAAAGTCGCAGGAGTTTACTAGCAGGCAGGAAGATGGCTTCAAGCGTATGAATAGCACGGCGGCTCAGAGTCCAGCGTTGTTGCCTTACAACGCCAGGGACTCGCCTCAGGTCACTGTCTGTCTGGAGTTTGCACATTCTCCCGCGTCTGCGTGGATTTCCTTCGGGTGCTCCAATTTCCTCCCACAATCCAAAAGTATGCAGATCAAGTGAATTGTTCATGCTAATTTACCAATAATGTTATGTGCACTTTGCAGAGGTAATATAGAGGTATCGGTCTGGGTGGTTACTCTGCACAAGGTCCGGGTGAACTTGTTGGGCCAAATGGCCTTTTTTCCACACTTAGGTAATTTAATTTACTCAACTCCGGGAATATCTTGAATAATGTGTGCGAAGTTACAGCATCGTTTGATACCTGGGATTTCGATGTTGTGGCCATTTTGAAGACATCGATAGAGCAGGGTCATGAATGGTTGTCGCAGGCTCTGGAGTTTAGATATTATTTTATTAGATCTTATTTCAGTAAGATCAGGAAAGATGGTAAAAAAAAAGTGTGGGGATGAGGCGTTGTGAGTCAAGGGCAGTATTCCGGTAGCTGAAAGGATGTTTGATGAGGACTCGTCTTTAGAGGTAGTATGGGCTGAGGTTAGAAACAGGAAAGGAGATAGCACCCTGTTGAGAGTTTTCTATTGGACTCCGAAAGTTTCAGAGCTGCAGGGGAAAGGATTGCAAAGATGATTCTGGATAGCAGCGAAAGGAATAGCGTAGTGTTTAAGGGAGACTTTACCTTTCCAAATATTGACTGGAGATATATTTCGAGTACTTTATATGGGTCATTTTCTCGTCTATTGTGTACAGGAAAGTTTCCTTACACAGTACGTAGATAGGCAAACAAGAGGCGAAGTCACATCGGATTTGGTACTAGAAATGAAGCTGGCCAGGTCTTAGATTCGGAGGCAGGTGAGCACTTTGTTGCTAATGATCTTAATTCGGTTCTGTTTACGTTAGGGATGAAAATGGATAGGTGTATACCTCAGGGCAAGCGATTTAGATTAGGGAAATGCAATCATGTTGCGATTGGACATGATTTAGATTGCTTTAGGGTGAAGAAGAAAATTGCAAGTGATGGGTGCAATTTAATTTTGGAGCTAGTTAAAGGAACAAATGCTGCTTGTCATTGATAATCAGGGAGTAAATGTTCGCGCGAGGGATCTGTGGTTTACCAAAGAAGTTGAATCTTTTGTCAAGAAGTGACTTGTGTAAAGATGAGCCATGAAGGCTCAGTTAAAGCGCTTGACAGTTATCGTATTGGCAGGACGGATCGAAAGAGAGACCGAAGCAGAGGAAGGAGGGGACATGAGAGGTGTTTGGGAGGTAGGATCGAAGTAAACCCTGAAGCATTATATAAGTATGTAGGAAGAAAAGAATGATTAGTACAAGATTAAGGCTAGTCACGGACAGTAGTGGGATTTTTTTTACATGGAGTCCAAAGAGATACGAAAGGCGCTAAATGGATATTTTTGTCAGTATTCACACAGGAAAATGATGCGGAGAATACTGAGGGTAAGCTATTAGACTAATTGGGATTGATGTACAAAACGACGAGTTGTTAGCAATTTGGAAAGTGTGAAAGTAAGTAAGTCCCTGGGCCATTTGGGAATTATCCTAGGACTCTTCAGATTGCTAAGAAGGAGATTGGAGAGACTTTGATCTTTCTTTCTTCAATGTCTACCAGAACAGTGACAGCAGACGGGAGGATAGCAAATGTCGTCCCCTTGTTCAAGAAGGCGAGTGGAGACTTCTTTAGTAATTATAGGCGACTTAGCCTTATTTCTGTTGTGGGTAAAGTTGAGGAAAGGAATATACGTGATAGGATTTATCATCATTTCGACAGAAATAAAAGGATTATGGATAGTCGACATTGTTGGTGAAGTGTAAGTTGTGCCTAACAAAGCTTGGTCTGTTATTTGAGCAGGTGAGCAAACAGATGGATGAGGGAAAAGCTGTTGATGTGGTAAGTTTGGATTTTAGAACACAATTTGTTAAGATTCCTCACGGTAGGCTATTGCAGAAAATACGGAGGCACGGATTTGAGGGTCATTGTGCGATTTGAATCAGAAATTGGACAGCTGTTAGAAGACAGATTATTGTGATAGATGGGAAATGTTCATCCTGGAGTTCAGTGACCTGTGGTCGACCGCAGGTTTTCGAGCCATTTTGTTTGGCATTTTTACAGATGACGTGGATGAGTGTGCAGAACGTTGGGCTATTAAACTTGCGGATGACTGTACAGTCGGCGGAATTTTGGACCGTGCACAACAGTGCTGCAGGTTACAGAGGGATATGGATAAGCTGTAGAGATGGGCGGAGAGGTGGCAAATAAAGTTTAAGGTGGAAACATGTGACGTGATTCATTTTGGAAGGAGTAACAGGGATACAGAGTACTGGGCTAATGCAAACATACTTAGTAGTACAGACGAGCAGAACGATCTCGGTGTCCATGTGCATAGATCTATGAAAGTTGCCACCCAGTTTGATAGGGTTGTTAAGAAGGCTTACGGTTTGTTCGCTTTTATTGGTAGATGGACTGACGTTTGCAGTGATGAGGTCATGTTGCCACCGCTCTTGCATTTATTGCGTACCATTCTGTCACCAAATTGTGGAAAAGATGTGGAATCATTGCATGTTTGCAGAGGAGACGTTAGTTAGAATGGAGGGGAGGTCTGATGAGGAACAGTTGAAGGACTTGAGGCTGTTTTCATTTGAGAGAAGAAAGTTAAGAGTTAATAGTGCCGTACAAGACGATCAGAGAGCTAGACAGGGTGACAGTGAGAACCTTTTTCCTCGGATGGCGACGGCGAACACGAAGGGTCATAAGTTGAGGAGTGATAGATATGGGACAGATGTCAAAGGTAGTTAATTCACTCAAAGAGTAATAAAGGCGTGGAATGTCCTTCCTTCAACGGTAGTCGACTCGCTAACATTGTGGGTATTAAATTTTAATTTGATAAACAAATGGATGATAATGGAATAGTGCAGGCTAGACTGGTTTAGACTGGTTCCACTGATTGAAACAACATTGAGTGCCGAATGGCCGGAACTGCACTCTCATGTTCTGTGTTTCATGTTCTGAAATCTGATTAAGTTTTTGAGAAGGTAGCCAAAAGAATGCCTAATGCAGAGTTTTCGATTTTGTCTATGTGGATATAAGCAAGACCTTCAATGTTTACATGGCTGACTAATTATATAAATTAAATCACATGGGATCAAGTGAGAGCTCGCCAATTCAATACAACATTGGCTTGTCAGTTGGAAACAAAGTATGGTGGCAAGGCTTTATTGCACTGACTGAAGGCACCTGGCCAGTGGTGTGCCACAAGGATCGGCATTTCGTCCATTGTTGTTCAGAATTCATATAAATGACTTCGATGCGTATATAAGGCAAGGCTAGGAAGTTTGTGGGTAATGTAAATTGGTGCAATAATGTGCAGAGAAGATGGCTATCTAAGATACCAGCAGGATGTTCTTCAGCTGTGCCAATTCTGGGAAGACAGAAAATGGCAGTACTTCAATCCTTAATGATAGGGCTCTGCTTAATGTTGTCGGGCACATAGTCTCAGGGCTGCAGGTACATACTTTGTTCACAGTGGCATTATATGTAGACAGGGTGATGATCAAGGCAGTTGGCCTGCTTCCCGTCATTGGTCAGAGTGTTGGGAACAAGATTTGGAATGTCATGTAGTGACTGTACAGAACATTGGTGAGGCTACCATAAAATCATTGTTGACTATCCTGAAAATCTCAACTGGGTCACTTATGCTCTTTAGCGAAGGCCATCTGACATTCTTCGTTTCGGGCATAAGCCCTAAACGTCGAATCCCCTGCTCCTTGGATGCTGCCTGATCTGCTGCGCTTTTCCAGCAACACATTTTTAGCTCTGATCTCCAGCATCTGCAGACCTCACTTTCTCCATCTGACATTCTTACCAGGTCTTGCCTACATGTCACTGCAGGCCCACAGTAATATGATTGACACTGTACACCCTTCAGGGAAATGAGCAATGTTGCTTGCCCATTCATTAATCTCTCACATGAGGGAAGACTTGTTCGAGACATATACATTAATCAGAGGATTGGATGGGGTAGAGAATGAGACCCTTTTTCCTTGGATGATGATGGCTAGCACGAGGGACATATCGTTAAATTTAGGCTTGATAGATATTGGACAGATATCAGAGAAAATTTCTTTACTCAGCGGCTGTAAATGCTTGCCTTCAACAGGTGGTAGACTTGCAAACCTTAAGAGTGTTTATACAATTATTATGTAAACTTTTTTAAAAGTGAAAATGGAATAGCGCAGCTTAGCTGGGCTTCAGATTGATTTTGCAGGTCGGGTGCGACATTGAGGGCAGAAGTATGTGTACTGCGTTTAAACGTTCCATGCTCTATGTCCTACGTGTATTTCCATTCCCTCCTTGCAAATACTTCCAGATATTGCTTTGTGGTAATAATGCCGATTTCATGGCTAGTGAAAGCACAGTGGGACTCCTGCATCCTAACAATTCTATTGTTATTACTATACTTGTTTGAATTACTTATTTGTGTAAAAACACTTACTCGAGCATACGAATTAATAGGTCATTGTTGTGTGTCAATGTGTGCTGTGTGGATAATGTGAAGATTCATGCGGCTGAATGGGCGTCGGCATGCGAATAATCAGGGCAGATACCATATCATGTGGAAACTTGATGGTTCCCACTTTATCAGATTTATTCGTGTGTGCTGTATTTCATAAACTGTAAGAAGTTGGAAAGGTAAGATATTATAAAACCCGAGGTGTCCTGCCTGTAAGCTGTTGATGACTAATATGCAAAAGCAATAAACTATTTTGGACTCCAGTGGACTGCTAAACTTTACAGTCAGAGGATTTAAGCACAAGAGGAGTGATGAGTTCGTTCAGTTTTTATAAGAGCTTGGATAGCCTTCAGCTGTGAGACTGTGCAGTTTTCACGCTTTATCTCAGTACATATATTGTTGTCACAGAGGCAGGGCAAGGAAGGGACACTGGGCTTCGACCAGGGTCCAAGCTATCAAGAGAAATTGGACAAATTGGGCCTGTATTTCCAGTAATATTAAAGAATAGGGATTAATTTCATTGGAAGTTGCATGGTATCTGCCTATAATTTATCCCTGTCTCTCGGTATCTCATTTATAAATTACATGAATCCATCGATTCCATTCCAAACTTTATCTCACTTCAGAGGATGAAAGGTTAATGTTCCTCCAAGCACAGGGGTCGTAGCAGACTGGATACCATAAAACACAAAATCTAAAGTATGCCAGTAACTCGCTGAGTCGGCTCTGAATTCAGTTAGATTCTATTTGTCCAATAATTCTTCATTTCCCGGTTTACCTTGATTCCCTGACTGATTAAAAAATATGTCTCTCTCAGCCTTGAAGACACTTATTGATCCAGTCACAACAGCTTTCAAAATCTTTTGCAGTTGTTTCTCTCCCACTGATGTGGGACTTGGTGCTGTTTAATCCAGTCGTTTATTTCTATCACTCTCTGTGAAATGTGAACTAGTAATAGATGCCATCCTGTCCTATCGTACCTCCCTGTGACCTGAGGAAAAATCGAAACAACAAGTTTCGAACCTGTAATTTTCTCCCTTGTCACCCACATCAGTTTAGGATACAGTTCATACTGATCTGAAGACTTATCCATTGTTTCTTCTACCAAAATCTACAATTCCTACTGCCTTTCTGCATCAATCTACTCAATCGTCACATTGTCACTCTCCCTGAATTCATTATCTGCTTCGCTAACTTTAATTCCGATATGAAGTCCATGTGCTCTGGCTCCGTCCACAATTTGCTGCTTTGTCTAGAATAGGAGCTATTGTTGCTTTTGTAATCCTCTTCTTCTTGATATACTGGTAGAATGTCTTGTGATTCTTCCAATATTAACTGCTAATGTTTTGCCACGCCGCCATTTTTCTCTTTTACTGACTTTCTTATGATCAGCCCTGTACTTCTATACTGTTCTATGGCTTCCATCGACCCGCTGACTTCATGGCTTTTTCACATTTGTCTTTACTTTTTTATTCAGTTGTGAATATGTGGAGACATTCAAGATTCTCTGGTTTGTTTTCGTAAATTTAACATTAGGCATAAGCTATTGTGCTGACACACGAATGAGTTCCATTTGGATATGCACATCCCTCCACCACACCACACTGGTCTGCTGCACTTCACGCAGAAGTATTTGTTCCCAAACCAGTTTGGCCAGATGTTACATTATTTTTAACAAAAAGCTGCCTTCCAAATCTGAAAGCCTTATATTTTGCAGACTTTTAGAAATCTTTTTCATAACAAACCTCGAATTCATGATGTTATACTCACTGATCCGAAAATGCTCTCCCACGACTGCCTGGAATACCTGACTGCTATCTTCCCCACTTTGAGACACAGCACTTCACCGTCCCTTGTTGTAGCTTCGTCTTTTTTAAATTAAAAACGCTCTCAGCAATAATCGTCAGGACACCTGTTCGCAATTAAAAAACACATGACTTCCTCCATAAATGTTGGGAATTGAAATGTTTAAATAGAATGACAATTTTATTATTTTGACACACCTCAGTGGATTCATTACACATCTGCTCCGGCACTTTCTTCCAAATGGATGTGCACACTATACCCCCAGCAGTTTGCATTTCACATTTTTGTTCCTACATTCTATCCACAAATTCATTCACTGTTGAATATCAGGCTGCCAATCCATGAAACAAACCTGCAACTCTGGGACTAAATGAATGCTTGTGTACTGATGTTTTTTTAAAAAAATGATCCATAAAATACAACTTTGCTGAACTGGGCATTCACTTCCTCATATCATGTGTTTATGGTGATTAATTGCCCGTTCAGTGTGCAGAGGGGATAGCTATCAGTAACGGACAGAATTGTTTGTTCTACAAGTACTCACATCGATGTGGATGGACACTACAGGGTCCTGAGTTGTGCAAAGGCTTTGTGAGCAATGACTACTCTCCATGGGTAGTTCAAACATGCCTCTTTCCAAATGGAACTTCTCATAAGAAAATGGTTGGTGACTTACCATATTTTCCATTCCATGATCTACAGGAAATTGGGAACAGTACTTTTTCAGAAAGGCCCCACTATATATAGCCATGAAATGGATAGCAGTCAGTCAGTGGTTTGAAGAGGGTTTTATAGAGTGGACAAGTTGAGTTGAAGCGCAGACTGTTTCACACAGCTTGTGGTTTCTCATCAATTGGTGAATGTGCGGGCGAATGAGGTGTGTGATATCAGGAAGCTGGGAAGCTGTCTTCGGCCAAGAATTTGTTGTAGTGAGCATTGTTAACCCCAATTGAGTGCCATTTCAGTACTTCTGTGGTGACCAGCGTCAGACAAGTTCGTTTGTGAAACTGGTTCATGGCTTGCCGTTCGCTGCTGTTTACTTCAGATGCATTCTGCAGGACCCGTCTGAATGTAAGCCCACTCAAAAGCATGTTGGCTAGCGTATGTAATCGACTTTGACCATCCACACGGACATACAGTTTTACTTCGATACCGGTGACTGTGAAGGTGACATATAGTTTTAGAGGGTTCACCGGGAGATACAAGTTGTTGCAGAAGGCTCTCAAATTGTTAATGTCGTCATCCGGTGTCTGATCAATTGCGAACTGTATGGAATTAGAAAGGCTGGCGAATTGTCATCAACAAGAATAACCTATTCTGTATTACTCAGGACTCTATTTCCCTACGTCTGCTTCCTGAAACAGGCTCTGATTGATGATAAATTTATAAGAGCTGCTTGCTGGCCAGTAATCTCGAACGAGTTTGAACAGCATTTGCAAATGCACTGAGACCATTGATCGCCTGCTGACTCAATTTCCCCCGACCAAAGTTGAATCAAAATGATTTGCTGTGATGTAATGTCTGAACGACTGCCCTGACCCAGGTTGGAAGCTCTCCGGTCAGATTTTGGAGCAGGCCAGTCTGTCACTCAGTATCATTGACAGCTGTGAGGTACAATAGCGCTTTGCCTGCATTCAGGTCTTTAGGAATCCATTTTCAGTGTAGTTCATAATTCCAGGTGATATGTTTACTGATCCGAACAATAATCAGACTTTTACGATGTTTGTTGTGAATTAGATAATAATAACAGGTGAACTACGAATATCCAACTGAACAATAACAGCATTATCTCGCAAAACAATTAAGTTGTGCAAAAATGTAACAGTATCAACACTTGATGAAACAAAAATGAATAATAACGATTTTTATATTAGATTATTTACAGTGTGGAAACAAGCCCTTTGGCCCAACAAGTCCACACTGAACTGCACCCATTCCCATACATTTTTACCAATGCACCTAACACTACGGGAAATTTAGCATGGCAAATTCATCTCACCTGCACGTTATTGGATTTTGGGAGGAAACCGAAGCATCCAGGGAAAAACCACGCCGACACGGGGAGAATGTGCAAATTCCACACCGTCAGTCGCCTGAGGTGGGAATTGAATCGGGATTTCTGGCATTGTGAGACAGCAGTGCTAACCACTGTGCCACCGTGGCGCCCACAAAGGAAAGATGAATATACGAAATAGGAACAGGAGCAGGCCATCTGGCCTGTCGAGCCGACTATGCCATTCAATAAAATGATGGCTGATATTTTCCTGGACTGAGCTCCACTTACCCGCCCGCTTCCCATACACTGCATTTCTTTTTCTGTTCAAATATCTATTTACCTTTGCTTTAAAGACATTAAATGAGGTCGACTCAACTGCTTCTCTGGGTTTGGAATACCACAGATCCACAACATTTTGGATGAAGACGTTTCTCCTCAACTCTGTCCATATGTTTTCTCTGACTTTTGTTGTGGTTATGACCCTCATTCTTGTTTCACGCATTAATGGAGCCACCTTCCATTGTATCTTATCTGTTCCCTTCATAACTGTCTATGTTTATCTAAAATCCGCCCTCATTCTTCTAAATTGCAAAGAGTACATTCCCAATCGACTAAATAAACCAAGCCTCTCATTTCCAAAATCAACCAAGTGAATCTCCTCCTGCACTACCTCCAGTGCCAGTACACCATTCTCCAAGCAAGGATACCAAAATCTATGCAACTGCAACGTAACCTCCTCATTTTAAATTCTATCTCTCCAGCAATGAAGGTCAATATTTCATTTGTTTTCGAAATTACGTTCTGCATTGACAAATTAACATTTTGTGACTCACGCACAAGGGCACCCAGCTCATTCTGCAGAGAAGCATGCTTCATTTTTTCAATATTTAATTAATAACTCATTTTGCCGATATTCCGACCAAAATAGATGACCACACATTTACAAGCATTTTACTCAATCTGCAAGACATTGTCCGCTCACCAAGGCTACCTATATCCCGCTGCAGACTGACATGGCTTCTGCATGTTTTGCTCCACTATTTTGTTCCCCGTTGTTCACCACACATTTAATGTCCTCAAAGAATACCTGTAAATTACTTGACATGATTTGCCTTTCATGAAGCCATACTGTGTGTGCCTGATAACACAATTTCTTTCCCGGTGTCTCACTATTTCTTCCTTGAGACCGAGTCAAGCATTTTCCTCAGTACAGAAGTTAACCTAACAGACCTCCAATTCCTGGCCTTTGATTTATCTCCTTTCTTAAATAGTGGAATCACATGTGCTTTTCCAAACTTGTGGAACCTACAAGAGTCCAGCAAATATAAGTAAATTACCACATTCGCTTTTCCCTATATACCCAGCCATTTATTTTTAAACCTTGGACTGGATTCCATTAGGGCCAGCAGACCTGAGTATCTTTAGCTCCATTAGTTTTCCCAACACTGCCTCTTATGATAATGATCGTTTCTAGGTCCTTTCTAGTTTCCTTTTCGTCATTTATTGGCATGCTGTTTGTAATTTCCATGACAGATGGACACTAAATACTTGTTTCTGGATTAGTGGTGCTGGAAGAATACATCACTTCAGCCAGCATCCGAGGAACAGTAAAATCGACGTTTCGGGCTGCTCCTCGGATGCTTCCTGAACTGCTGTGCTCTTCCAGCACCACTAATCTAGAATCTGGTGTCCAGCAGCTGCAGTCATTGTTTTTACCTACTAAATACTTGTTACAAGTCTAGTTTCAAATTATTGCATATTGTCTAAGAACATGTTGCCTGACTGTTGTGGTGATCACATTTACATATTCAATGTCATTGTTCAAATGAATACATACTGGCTCCAATTATCCAAACTGGTTGGCATCTGAACAAGCACATATTTATATTGAGCAAATGAATAAACATTGAAAGAGTTAGCTTACCTGCGAAGCCGGAGCACTCGGAGGAAACCCACGCAGACACGGGGAGAACATGCAAACTCTACACAGACAGTCACCTGAGTCGGGAACTGAACCCGGGTCTCAGGCGCTATGAGGCAGCAGTGCTAACCACTGTACCACCGTGCCGCCCACGAATGATTTGTATTGTAAAATTGTTCCGATCATTAACTTCAGAATTTAAAACTTTGATGATGTTCATTGGAATGAGAAGTTACATTGTTTCAAAGAGATTTGTGACAAAAATAATGAAAGTTTTATTTTGATACTTGGGATACAAATTTAAATTATTCAGGTTCTAGAAATACTTTGACTCCATAATGAAGCTGCCTTTGCAATATTTGTATTTTAAATGGTTCTGCTGACTCAAATATGATCAATTATTTGCCAACGTTTACGATAAGAAATAATTGGCTATTTGCTTTTATTATCATCTGGGCATAACAGAGCACAGAACTTTAAAGTGCAGAAGGAGGCCATTATGCTACAGTAAATGCATCTGTCCCTGAACCTTCTCCCCACCGCATCTCATTTGCAAGCCCCTATCTCCATAGATCTTAAACTCATAAAGACCATATATATATTCAATTTTCTATTATGTTGTCTTCCAAAACTCTCCCAAATGTGGCATTTCAAATCCTAATATCTCTCTGTATAAGTAAGTTTGTCGTCATCTCACTTCCAAGTGTTTTACAGGCATCCATGAAATTGGGATTCCGTGCTAATCTGATGCTAACTAACGGACATGGAATCTTTTACCCTAACATTGATTTCATAGTTTTCAGTACCTGAATAAATCCACATCATATTCTTTTCTTCCCTAGGAAGAACAAGCCCAGTTTTCTTTATCTCAATTCCTCATTGCAGTTATAATTCCAATTATTTAGAACGTTACTGGTATTCTTCCACAAATAAATTCAATGTTTGTGTGTATGTGCAAATTTGTGCATGTGCGTGTGTGTGTGTGTGTGTGTGTGTGTGTGTGTGTATGTGTGTGTGTGCGTGAGGTGTGTGTGTGTGTGCGTGCATGTGACAGAGAGAGAGGGAGAGGGAAGAGAATATCTGTAAGTGAACTGAAATGAAAGCAGAGAGATAATTGTTACAAGACATACTTATATTCCAATATGACTGAGAAATTATACAATATTTTCCAAGTAGTCTGATAGCAAACAGATCTAAATATCTCTTTAGTTCATGTACTAGGAAAGTGATTTTGATGATGCTAATTGAATGAACTACAAGTAATTCGACATTTACTGTAATCGTTGGAGGAACAGATATTCAGGTCGATCCTGAGAATTTAACTTCAGAATTATTTGTAAGTTTGGAATTGCACATTCTCTGATTAATGAACACTCATTATTGTTGTCATAACCAAAAATTGCTGAGTAGGTCTGGCAGTATCTGTGGTGAGAAAGCAGAATCCACATTTCTTCAGAAGTGTGGTCCATGGTATTGATGTTTCTGAGCATGCTCAAGACAAACTGAAAGGAGTGTGTGCACAGCCACAGGTCGTGGGAGACTTTGGTACGTGATGAGAGGAAGATCATGACTGAGGAGTTGTATTCCGAAAACATAGAAAAGAAGAAATAAGAGGTGGAATTGCTGTATTCGTTAAGGATCATATCAAGACTGCAATAAGAAATGATATTGGCACAAAGGATGAAAACTATGAATCAGTTTGGGCCGAAGTGGAAAGTAAGGGAAGAAACCCTTGGTGGGGCTTTACCGCCAATTACACAAGCAGGAAGAGTGAAAAAGTACTGGAAAGAAAATTCAGTGTGTTAGGCCTCAGTTGAAAAGCAGGATCACCAGGGTTGGAAACTCAAATTTATACAACGCAGAAGTGAGGCCTAAATAAGAAGATAGTACCGTTTCGTATTTGGCTGGTGCAGGAGAAAAGGTTTTAGATTTTGGATCATTAGGAACTCTTCCAGAAGAAATGGGACCTGTATAAAAAGGGCAGGTGCCATCTTAAATGGAAGACTAAAAACATCCATCTGGAGATGTTTGCTAGGGTAGATCAGGTGGATTTAAATTGATAAGGCAGGAGGGCGGGAACGAAAGCAGTAGGTCAGAAAGTGGGCAGAAAGTCGAAGTTAATATGATAAACAAAAGCCAGTCTATGGACCATGGTAAGGGAAGGAATCCTAACATTTCAAAATGTGACTTGAAAGTTGCAGCAAATGATACAGTTTCAGCTCAATACTATTAGTAAAGATTATATCAGAATTAATAGAGAAAGATGGAGAGAGCGGAAAAGATAAATTAGAACAAAGTATTAAAGGAGAAAATCAGATCAATGGAATTTATTTAAACACCTTATACCTAAAGTACACAGTATTTGGACTAAAGCTGATGAGCTGAGAGCACAGAGACAAATGGGTACACCGTGGTGTGGGTTAGTGTGACGTAATGACAGGAAGATCATGACTGGGGAGTTGTATTCCAAAAATATAGACAGAAGGAACAGGAGGTGGAGTTGTTGTATTGGTTAAGGATCATATCAAGCCTGTAATAAGAAAAGATATCGGTATGAAGGATCAAAATTGTGAAGCAGGTTGGGTCGAAATAGAAATCAAGGGAAGATCCCCTTGGTGGATCTTAACCTTTATTTTACCCGTCCACGGACACTGTCGCTCGATGGGCAGAACTGGTCTTTACCCTCAGCAACTTCTCCGTCGAATCCTCCTAAATCCTTCAGACTAAATGCGTAGCCATGGGCATCCACATAGTTCCAGTTATTGATGCCTCTTCGTAGGATACGTGGAACAATCCCGCTCCTGCACCTCCCTCACACTTTGTCTCTGATACATTGATGCCAGTGTTGGTGCCACTTAGTGCTCCCTCGAGGAGGATGAACAGTTCATCAACTTCACTGAGACCTTCCTCTGAGACATCCCTCTTCCCTTCCTGAATCTCTCTGCCTCCATCTTTGAATACAGAATTACATGGGCATATATTCCAAATCCACTGACTTCCACAGCTACCATGACAACACCACGTCCCAGAGCACACACCCCTGTGTAAACGAGATTCCTTACTCCTAATTCCACCACCTTCCCAGTTTCAGCTCCCAGTAATAGCAATTCCACTCCAGAAATCCCACTTGGCCTCCTACTTCAAGGACCCTCCCACGTGATCACCAATGCCCTCCAGCATATGTCGCCCACTTCCTGTAACTCCGTCCTTGAACCACACCTCGCTATCCTCCCCTAGTCCTCAACTTCCATCCCAGTAATCTTTGGTTGCAGCGAATTATCCTCCGCCATTTCTTCCAGCTACAATAAAACTCCACCATTAGAGATATATTTCTCTCCCCATCCCTATCAGCATTGTGCAAAGACCAGATACTCCTTTAATCCCTTAGTAAGTTCATACTCCCTCCAACCAACCCTCTACACACGGCTCCTTCCCTTGCCGCCACAAGCGATGTAAAACGTGCGCCCACACCTTCATCCTCAGCTGCATCCTGTGCCCCAAAGAAGCCTTCCACATCGAGCAGAGATTTTCCTCCGCACTCACCCATCTTATGGACTGTGTACATTGCTGTCAATGTGGTTTTGTCTACCTTGGGACGACAGGACGGCGACTTGTGGAGAGTTCCATGGAACTGTTCTTGGACACATGCTCCTAGCAAAACCATTGCCTTGTAAACAACCACTTCAACTCCTCTCCCACTCAGCCCCTGTACCTACAGGACATGGGCTGCCTCCATCACTAAATCAAAGACAGCTGAAGTGTGGAGGAAGAAAGCCTCATGTTATACCTTGGGACCATCCAACCACACGGTATCAACGTTGATAAGTTACCCTTATCTCCCCTCTCCTCATCTCATCCCAGATCCACCCATCCAATTCGACAGCCCTGTTGAACTGTCTTATATATCTATCTTAATGCCCAACTATACACTCCAACGTCCCTACTGACCGATCACAATTACCCCAACTTGAAGCCAGTTATCATCTTTCCACCTACCTTCCACCCAGCCTCACCACAATCCTCGTATTTATTTCTCAGAGTCTGTCCACGTTCCTGATGAAGAGCTTATTCCAGAAATGTCGACTGTACTGCTCCACTGATGATGTCTAACGCGCTGTCCTTTCCAACGCCACACGTTCCAATTTTGGCCAGATTAGGAAAGCACGCGAGATTTGCTTTATCAAAGTGCAGTCGTGAAGCAAATTGATTTTTACAATCCGCATTGGCTTCAGACTCGCTATTACTGACACCACGTTGGCGAAGGTAATATTTTGTTATTTGTTTCGAACTTCAATCAGCTGCCAGAGCATTAGTCTCGTCTGCATTGGTAATCCAGTTACAGTTCCACAATGACACCATCTCCACATGTGGGTCTATTGGAAACTACACAGAACAGGTTATTTTTACAGCTCTGTCAAAAGGAACTCTCACCAATTTGACTATCCTGATGGGACTGAGGGGTAGTAAATGGTTAGATTGCAAATATTCTCCTTTTAGAGGACAGGACATAGTTGAGTGATTTTCCGTGTTGGCAAGTATATGTCAGATTTGGATGCGGAATGAAACAGCTTCCCCAGGGACAGAGCTTGTTGTACAGCACAAGTCTTCAGTCCTATTGCAGGACTAGTGATAGAGCCTATTGTCTCTGTCTTATCTACTGTGTTCAGCTGTTTCTTGATGTCACGTGCAGCGAATCGAATTGGTTGGAAACTGATGTGTGCGCATCTGTGGGCATTATGATGGTAGTGAGGTGGATTATCCAGTCAACATTTCCGGCTGAGGATGGCGCAGATATTACATTCTTGTCTTTTACACTAATGTCCAGGAATGTTTTATTATTTAAAATGGGGATATTTGTGAAGGTCTGTAATTTAATAGTCCATCATCAGTTATGACTGGATGTGGGAGTACTGCAGTGCTCTGATCTAACCTGTTGGTTTTTGGGTAACTTCGCCCTCCTTCTTGAATGCTAGTGCTGTTGGTTTTTGAAATGTAATCAGTCAAGTGAGGTAGATCTAACGGTCGTGGCCAGGTTTAGGTGCCCATGGTTCTGACCCCAGCATGTACACCCACTCCCGTCCCTAAAGCATCGTTTGGCTTGATGACACTGGTAGACAGAGGGACTATCCAGACAAAAAACGTAGCACTGTGGATGAATGTAATTCCGCTTGTGCTGCTGCTGTTGTCTGCAGAACCAAATGAACACATAGTTTGAGGTACAATATCCACAATTCAATTCTGCTGCCTTTCCCGCAATTCATACCGAAACACATTCACCCATCAGCCCTGGACTCACTCACCCAGCCTGGTTTCTGGTGTGGTAACACTGCCATTTTAATCGTCTCATTCTTCTGAAGTTCTTTGTATGATGTCACACCTCCAATTGTGACATTCGTCAGAACACTATAGACGTTTGGGTAACAGACGTTTTTAACCACTTGGCTGAACTGGAGAGTGGTGGCAGGAAGCAGATTGTGCGTAGATGCAGTGCAAAAGATAAACAGGTTTTTAATTGAGTTGAAAGAGAAATATACGTACGATCAGTGTGTATGAACGTGTCAAGATGAAGCATGGCCTCCCTCTATCGAATGCAATGCAAACAACGTCCAAATAAAACAAGGTCATCGGGAAAACGGGGGATGAGAATGCATGAAACATGGAGGAAAATCATTCAGGGGTAAGGCTACTGTGTTGAGGATTTAAATATTTAGTCTCTCAGGCTGTAAAATACCAAAGTATAAAGTGAGGTGTGCCTCGGACTTGCGTTGGCCTTCATTGAAACATTGCAGAAGCCCAAGACCGATATGTTGGCATGAGAGCAAGGTAGATTATTGAAATGTGAAGCAATGAGAAGGTCAGAGATATCCCTACAGACACAGTGGAAGTGTCCCTCAAAGCAGTCTCTCTTTGATCTCGGCAATGTATGGGGGGCAGCATTTTGTGAACAGCAATGATAGCAGATAAATTGGATGAGAGAAAGGGAAATGCTGCTTTTGAATACAAGGTGTGTTTTGGGTTAACAAGATTTTTTTTACAGCGCAGTACAGGACCTTCGGCCCTCCGTGTTGCTCCGCCCTGTCATACTAATCTGAAGCCCATCCTACCTACAGTATTCCATGTACGTCCATTTGCCTGTCGAATGCCGACTTAAATGCACTTAAACTTGGCGAATCTACAACAGATGCAGGCAAAGAATTCCATACCCTTACAACTCTCTGAGTGAAGAAAATAACTCTGCCATCCATTTTATACCTATCTCCCCTCACTTTAAAGTTGTATCCCCTCGTGTTTGCCGTCCCCATACTTGGAAAAAGGCTCTCCCTGTCCACCCTATCTAACCCTCTGATTATCTTGTATGTCTCTATTAAGTCACCTCCCAACCTTCTTCTCTCTAACAAGAACAGCCTCAAGGTCCTTAGCCTTTCCTCGTAAGACATTCCTTCCATATGAGGCAACATCCTTGTAAATCTCCTCTGCACCCTTTCCAATGCTTCCACATCCTTCTGACAATGCGGTGACCAGAACTGTACACAATACTCCAAGTGTGGCCATACCAGAGCTTTGTACAGCTGCAGCATAACCTTCCGCTTCCGGAACTCAATCCCTCTATTAATAAAGGCCAAAACGCTGTATGCCTTATTAAGAACCCTTTCAATCTGGGTGGCAACTTTCAGGGATTTATGTACATGAACACCGTGAGCTCTCTGGTCATCTGCACTCCCAAGAATCCTACCATTAGCCCATTACTTTGCATTCCGATTACTCCGTCCAAAGTGCATCGCCTCACACTTGTCCACATAAAACTCCATTTGCACCTCTCAGCCCAGGTCTGCATCCTCTGTCTCTCTGCACCCTACTACATTCTTCATCACTATCCACAACTCCACCGATCTTAGTGTTGTCCGCAAATTTACTAACCCACCCTTCTAAGCCCTCATCCAGATCATTAATAAAAATGACGAACAGCAGTGGACCCAACACCGATCCTTGCTGGATGCCGCTAGAAACTGGACACCAAAATGAACATGTTCCATCAACGACAACCCTTTTTTCTTTCCCCAAGCCAATTACTGATCCAAACTGCTAAGTCGCCAACAATCCCCTTCCTCCACATTTTGCATAATAAATTACTGTGGGGAACCTTATCGAACGCCTTGCTTAAATCCATATACACCACAACAATCGGTTTAGTCTCATCTACATGCTTGGTCACTTTGTGCAAAAACTCGGAGATTCGTTAGGCACTATCTACCGTTCACAAAACCGGACTGATTGTCCCTGATCAGATTATTCTTTCATAGATGGTTATAAGTCCTATCTCTTAAAACATTTTCCAACACTTTATCAACAACAGAAGTGAGACTCACTGGTCTCTAATTACCAGGGTTGTCTCTACTACCCATTTTGAACAAGCGAACGACATTTGCTATTCTCCAGTCCTCAGGCACTATTCCTGGAGATAATGATGATTTGAAGGTCAATGCCAAAGGTTCAGCAATCTCTTCCCTTGCTTCCGAGAGGGTCCTAGGACAGATCCCATCCGGCCCAGGGGACTTGTCTCTTCTCACACTGTGTGATATTTCTAATACCTCTTCCTTGTGGACCTCAATCTCTTCTAGTCTAGATGCAAGTACCTCTGTATCTTCCTCGCCAACATTTTCATTTTCTATAGTGAACGCTGTCGCAAAATATTTATTTAGTGCTTCCACTATCTCTTCTAACTCCACACACAACTTCCCGCTATCGTCCTTGATTGGTCCTAATTTATTCATTCGTCATTCTATTATTCCAGACATATCTACGAAAACCCTTACGGTTAACCCTGATCCTATCCGCCGACAACTTCTCAAGTCCCCTCCTGGCTCTTCTGGGCTCTCATTTTAGTTCTTTCCTGACATGCTTGTAACCCTCAAGAGCCCTAATTGAGTTTTCACATTTTGTCCTCACACAAGCCTTCTTCTTGTTCTGGACCAGGTATTCAACTTCCTCAGTAAACCACAGTTCACGCCTTCTATATCTTCCTCCCTGTCTGACAGGTACATTCATATCTAGTACACATAGGAGCTTTTCCTTGAATATGCTCCACATTTTTAATGTGCTCAGCCCCTGCAGTTTTCTTCCTCATTCTCCGCTTCCTAAATCTTTCCGAATTGCATTGTAATTTCCCTTCCCCCAGCTGTAATTCTTGCTCAGTGGAGTACACCTATCCCTTTCTATCACTAAAAGTAAACCTGACAGAATTGTGATCACTGTCTCCAAAGTGCTCGCCTACTTCCAAATCTAACACCTGGCCAGGCTCGTTACTCAGTACTAAATCTAAAATGGCTTCGCCCTTGTAGGCCTGTCTACATACTACGTCAGGAAGCCTTCCTGTATACACTGGACAAAACTGACCCATCTATACTACTCATACTCTCGTGATCCCAGACAATATCTGGATAGTTGAAGTTCCCCATGACAACTACACTGCCTCTCTCACTCCTATCGAGAATCATCTTCGCTATCCTTTCCTCTACATGTCTGGGACTATTCGGAGGCCTATAGAAAACTCCCAGCATGGTGACTTCTCCTTTCCTGTTTCTGAGAAACGAGTCCACGATCTTTGCATTCTTTCTTCTTATATGTAGACGGCATATTTGCACGTTTGAACCTCTGCCATAACACCTTTAATCGTGATTTGTAAATATTGATTTAGTCTATTTCATCGCAAGCTCTTCGCTCCATCCCAACTACAGTGTCTAGACAACCGTGTGTTTACCACATGTGTACTTGTCTGCTTCAAACAGATTTCCTTTGTTTTAACTGCACATACAAATCTGATGTTTGTAATAACATTTGTAAATTTAAGTCTTCTTATGCGCAGCTTAATCAAACTGTTTTCAACATACTTGCTAATATATCTCTCTCTTATATACCCACGTATTCACAAAGCCTTTTTAACAACAGATTCATCTTCCCTTCCATTTATAATTTCCTGTCTTCTGTGTCTGTCTTTCCTTGAATAGGTAGGTTATATTTGCCAGTCTTCTGGGTCCATCCCTGACACTAATGAGTCCTTAAACGCCACAAATAATGCCTCATCTGTTTCTATAGAACTAAGAGGTGAAGTCCATCTGATGTGGGTCATTAATCCAACTGAAGACTTTTCAGCTTTCACAATACGTTCTGCTAAGTGTGCGCCGCAACATTCAACTCTGCCCCTAACGATCGCGATTTTCTTGGAGAGAGAAGAGGAGAACGCCTTCAAGGTACAAGGTAAAAATTCACAGAGCACCAGATTATCGTCAACAGGTTAAGTTGGAAGCACACCAGATTTCAGAGGTTCGCTCCTTTATCAGGTGATAATTGAGGGCTCAACCCTAACACATAGAATTTGTAGCAAAAATTTACAGTGCGATATAATGCAAATTATACTTTGAAAAATTGGTTGCCTGTTCAGTCTTTCATCTTTTTGAATACCATGATGGTTTCACTTCTTTGATGTGTAACTCACAAAATGTTTTTTTTAAGTTGCATTCTCAGGTTAGCTGTTAACAATGGGTGATAACTCGACAATATGTTGAACACCGGCATCTCCAAATCATCCTTCAAGGTAGGCATCCTTTCAAGAGGATTCGCAGTAAGGTTAAAATGAACTGGGCGAAAGTAAGGACTGCAGATACTGAGTATCAGAGTCTAGATTAGAATGTTGCTGGAAAAGCACAACAGGTCAGGCAGTATCCGCAGAGAAGTGTTTGCTTTTGCCTTCCTCTCTTCCCTGTTATATGGCTAAAAACCTCTTGTAAACTTACATTATTAAAGGTTTGCCGCCATATTTCATCTTCTCTTCTCTAATACGTTTTTAGTTATCATCAGCTGCAACTTAAAGGCTTCATCACCATATTGTATGCTTTCGCTTCTGGTTTCATGCTGTCCCTGAATTGCTTTATCATCCATGGTTGCTTTGTCCTTCCGTGAAGATGTTTATTTCTCCTTAGGATGAATTTCAGCTCTGAATTGTCCGCAGAAACTCCTGCCGATGCTGATTCGCTGTCTTCCTTGCTCGGCTCTACTTCACATTAACGATTGGATTCCCCAGAGTTCAGAGCAACAGGTCCACACCGAAACGTCGAAGAACAACCCACTTAACCCATTTCCGCTGACTAATTTAAGAAACACAATGGGCGATTTCACCATTTCAGTTGACCTGCGAATCTTTAGATTGTGGCCAGAAACTGGAGCACCCGGTTTAAATATAAGCAATCATTCCTGAGTCAGAGGGGGTTATTAAAAGCAGTTACAGGGAGGTAGTCACTCCTCAGGCACAAGCAAAAGGCACATGTGTTACGGCGGGGACAGAAAGGGAACAGGCAGGCCATGCAGCGATACACTTTGGCCATTCCCCTCAACAATAATTTGACCGTTTCGGACACTGTTGTGGGGGATGACTTACCAGTGGAAAGCAGTGGGGCACAGCGCTCTGGCACAGAGTCTGTCCCTGCTGCTCACAAGGGAAGGGGGAAGAGGAGCAGAGCAGTCGTCATTAGGGACTCCATAGTTAGAGGGGCAGATAGAAGGTTCTGTGGGGACGAGAGAGACTCACGATTGTTTTGTTGCCTCCCTGGTGCCAGGGTTCATGATGTCGCTGATCGTGTTCTTAGGATTCTTAAGGGGGAGGGGGAGCAGCACCACGTCGCGTTCCACATACGCACCAATGACATAAGTAGGAAGAGTGATAGGGATTTACGGCAGAAATTCAGGGAACGAGGATGTAAGCTTCGAGCTCGTTCGCACAGCGCTGTTGTCTTTTGTTTGTTGCCCGTGATACATGCTAGAGAGGCGAGGAATAGGGAACGAGAGGAGTTGAACACGTGTCTACAGGGTTGGTGGAGGAGGGAGGGATTTGGATTGTTGGATAATTCGGGGTCTTTCTGTGGTAGGTGGGACCTCTATAAGCAGGATGGTCTTCATCTGAACCAGAGAGTTGACAATGTACTTGAGGGTGGGGGGGGGGGGGGGGGTGGGGGGGGGTGGGGCGTGAATTCGCTAAGGCTATTTGGGTGGGTTTAAACTAATCCACTAGCAGTATGGGAAAAAAATGTTGTTCGAGTATAGAAAAGGTTGAGAGCAGGGAGGTCCGAAATCAAGTTTCAAGGACGCAAGATTGCACCGGCAAGCAAGGAGTTGGTTTGAAGTGTGACTGCTTCAACGCTAGGAGCATTCGGAATAAGGTGGGTTAACTTGTAGCATGAATTGGTAGTTGGGATGATGTGACCATTTCGGACACATGGATAGAGAAGGGACAGGAATGGTTGTTGCAGGTCCCAGGATTTAGATGTTTCAGTAAGAACAGAGAAAATGTCAAAGAGAGGGAGGTGTGCCATTGTTGGTCAAGGGCAGTATTACAGTTGCAGAAAGGATGTTTGGGGACTCGGCAGCTGAAGTCGTATGGGTTGAAGTTAGAAACAGGAAAGGAGAGGCCACGCTGTTTTGAGGTTTCTATCGGCCTTCGAATATTTCCAGTGATGTGGAGGAAAGGAGAGCAAAGATTATTCTCAATACGAGTGAGAGAGACAGAGTAGTTGTCATGGCGGACTTCAGCCTTACAGATATTGTCTGGGAACACTCTACTACGAGTACTATAGATGGGTCAGTTTTTAACCAGCGTGTGCAGGAGGGCTTCCTGACACAATATGTAGACAGGACAACAAGGTCAAAGCAACATTAGATTTGGCACTGGGTAATTAGCCTGGCCAGGTTTTAGACTTGGAAGAATGTGAGCACTTCGGTGATAGCGATCACAATTCTGTTATGTTAACATTAGTGATAGAAAGGGATTGGTGCATACCACTGTGCAAGAGTTACAGCTGGGGGAAATGAGGAGGGAGATCTCGGGTGTCCTGGTACACAGATCCTTGAAAGTTACCAAGCAGGTTGGTAAGGTTGTTAGGAAGGCAAACAGTGTGTTCGCTTTCATTAATAGAGAGATCGAGTTCTGAAACCATGAGGTAATGCTCCAGCTGTACAAAACTCTGGTGCAGCCGCACTTGGAGTATTGTGTATAGTTCTGGTCACCGCACCATAAGAATGTTATGGAAGCTTTGGAAAAGATTCAGAGCAGATTTATGAGGATGTTGCCTGATATGGACGGAAGGAAGTGAGGACTGCAAATACTGGAGGTCAGAGCTGAAAACATGTTGCTGGAAACGCGCAGCAGGTCGGCGATTCTCCTGCTCATTGGATCCCTGCTGACATGCTGCGCTTTTCCAGCAACACATTTTCAGTTCATATGGAGGGAAGGTCATTCGAGGAAAGGCTGAGGGACTTGAGACTGTTTTCGTTGGAGAGAAGAAGATGAGAGGTGACGTCATAGAATCATAGAAGTGTACACCATGGAAACTGACCCTACCGTCCAACCCGTCCATGCCGACCAGATATACCAACCCCGGCCCATATCCCTCGAAACCCTTTCTATTTATATACACATCCAAATGCCTCTTAAATGTTGCAATTGTACTGGCCACCACCACATACTCTGGCAGCTCATTCCATACACATACTACATTCTGCGTGAAATAATTACCCCTTAAGTCTCTTTTATATCATTACCCTCTCAACCTAAATTTATGGGCTCTAGTTCTGGACTCCCCGACCTCAGAGAAAAGACTTTGTCTATTTATCCTATCCATGACCCTCATAATTCCAACAATGGCCTAACCAATGTCCTGTAAATCCGCAACATGACCTCCCAACTCCTGTACTCAATACTCCGACCTATAAAGGAAAGCATGCCAAACACATTCTTCACTATCCTATCAACCAGCGCCTCCACTTTCAAGGAACTATGAACCTGCACTCCAAGATCTCTTTGTTCAGCAACACTCCCTCTGACCTTACCGTTAAGTGTATAAGATTTGCTTTCCCAAATGCAGTACCTCGAATTTATCTGAATTAAACTTTCAACCCATTTGCCCTTTGGTCCAGATCCTGTTGCAATCTGAGGTAAACCTCTTCACTGCCCACTACACCTCCGATTTTGGTGTCATCTGCAAACATACCAACTGTACCTATTATGCTCGCATCCGAATCATTTATGTAAATGATGAAAAAGTAGAGTATCGATCCTTGTGGCACTCCACTGGCCACAGGCTTCCAGTCTGAAAAAACAACCCTCCACCACCACCCTCAGTCTTCTACCTGTGAGATAGTTCTGTTATCAAATGGCTCGTTCTCCCTGTATTTCATGTGATCTAAGCATGCTTATCATTCTACCATGGGGAACATTTTCGAACGCTTTACTGAAGTCCATATAGATCACATCAACTGCTCTGCCCTCATCAATTTTCTTTGTTACTTATTCAAAAAAAGATACATTAGACAATCAGAGGGTTAGATGGCGTGGACAGGGAGAGCTCTTTTCCAAGTATGGTACTGGCGAGGACGAGGGGGCATCGCTTTAAAATGAGGGGTTAAAGATATAGCACAGACGTCAGAAGTAGTTTCTTTGCTCAGGGAGTATTAAGGGTATGGAATGCTTTGCCTGCAACGGTGGTCGATTCGCCAACTTTAAGTACATTTAAGTCATCATTAGGCAAGCATATAGTAGTACAAAGAATACTGTAGGTTAGATGGGATTCAGTTTAGTATGTTAGGTCAGCGGATCATCGATGGCTGAGGGGCTTATACAGCGCTGTAATGTTCTGTGTTCTATAATCACGATTAGAATTGACAAACCAACACGGACAGTTACCCGCGTCGGTAATAGAATCTTGATCCTTGACGCCGTGCGGATGCAGTGCAAGCCACTGAGCCACCGTGCAGTTTGCACATCGAAAAGTGATTGTAATAGGTTTGAACTGAAAGAGGGAGTTTTGAGAGGTGGGACATGGAGAATGATAGGGGTTTAATTAACTAGATATAAAGAGAGAGAGAAAGAGCTTATCATTGAGAAAATGTAAAAAAAGTACAAATCGAATTTATCAACAGTAGTAAAGTACTTCCTTATTTGTTTTGTCAATTCTCATGTGATGTGGTCCTTTGTACAGTACATGTTAAACTTCTGGATCTGATGTCAGAATTTTTTTTACATCCAATACAATGACAGACATCAGCTGTTGACAAAACTCAGAAGGCCAAAATACATATTTGCGGTTGAAAGCCAATTAATTGAAATATGGTGGGATACTAGAGGTTGGAATTTAAAACAATGTCCTGGTTAACATCAAAGATTTGAGTAGGCAGTACCCGAAATGGGTGTCGGGGAGTGTAAGGGCTAGGGTAGGGTTTGGGGTTGGCGTTGACCGAAAAGGAACATGAGACTTCAGCTGAAGATGAAATAATTTTGGAATATTTTATAATTTTGCACATCATATGCATGAAATGTTGTTAAGTGTTTCTGCATTGTGCGCATATGAACACACTCAGCTATCTGAACAGACATACCGGATTTAACATTATATTAATCATTCTTACTCCATTCCGTTTCAAATTAACATGCTTTGCTTACATTGTCACTGACCAATTCTTCTTCCGAATGTATTCTGTTTCTTTCTCTACACTTTATTTTATTCCATCTATCAAGGAGATGTTGGTGACTGTGGGGGCGTGGGGGGAGATTACTTTACTCCTCTCCAGGCTTCATAGCTTCTGTCTACTATTCCTTTATATGTCTTCACCAATGACGCTCAAATGCTGTCCATGACCTTTTAATCCCAGTAAACAAGACAATTATAAATGTAACATTTACTGTTGGGCTAAGATTAAAAAGATGGAAAAATATAATACATATAAAGCTGTGTGATAAGGTATTTGCAGCTTTAGAAGAAAATGGTTGCCATGCGCTGTGGTAAAGATGCATTGCCTCATTAGAGAGTTGAGCAGAAAGTCTGGAGAAAGGCACATTTCGTGTATGCATGTTCAGGGCAGTTGTGCCAACAGACAGTTTTCCAAATTAATTCTTGTTATGGTGGAGGAGACTTCAGGTTAGTGACAACCTATCGACTGCTTCTTGCAAAGTAATTACAACGTATATTGTAGGTGGATATCATCGAACCTGTGAATACAAAGCATCACATTTCTACTTTACCTCGGACGTTGTTAGAATAAGTCGAGCTCGGCGAGAAGATCAATAGCACGTGATGTCAACATCCCACCCAGTTCAGGCATTGCTGTCACGTTAAAAGTGTTGTAAAGAAAGGGGTTAAAGGTATAGTTTTTGTCAGTGACTGTGGTTGATATCAGTCTCCATGGATCCTCACTGTGTCACTCGAGGGTTTCCCTCTTCTGTTAATAAGGTGCTGCCTTCAATATGTCATCGAACAGTGTCCACGTCAGCATCATCCTCAATGCAATTGGGATAACAAGCTCCAGAGAGACGGAGAAGTCAGAATCTGAGTACACTAGACAGGAATGTTTCAACAATGGATCCGAATCTGACAACAATAGACTGGAATGTTACAATAATAGACAAGAGTTTATCCCATGGTCTTAACTATATTTCTAAGGATTGGGCATCGTTATCATTGCGGATACAATGTGTATTAATGATTATTCAGGCAGGTTACTTTCCTATCCTCGCTCTTGCTGGTGTTCCTGGTAAATCTAACGCTGCCCATTTAATACTTTTTGCCAACAGTTGTGAGCGCTGTCGTTATTTCTGTTATCTATATTTGTCAAAGGTGTAAACTACTGTACTCATTTTGAAACGCAAACTCCTTTCCTATTCCATGAATTTCAAAACCTTCACATACAAACGCCTAAGGAGAAACAAAATTCTTCTTCATAATGATTGCCCCTTTTTTGAGCCAATGTCTATCTCAATATTCCATCTATCATCAAGCTGTCTACCCCAACTCTATAATGTCACGATTCTTCACTTCTCCATCATCTCAACCTTTCTGATTGAAATTCCCTCTGGCGGCTCTTAATGTTGCAAATCTTTTGATCGCAGTTGTATTCTTAACTCTACCTGGAGTTATGTCAGGTGCAAATTCTGGAACAACTATGATTCTAATTTAAGGTAGAGACAGATTGTGTTACGTGTATCAGCAGAACCTGTAACCTCACACTGGGGAGCTGATGGTGCAGTCAGTGACCATGAAGTAACACCTTCATGGAATAGTTTTAATTCGAGAACTTTCCAAGCAGTGTTTATTATCTACCGAGTGCAGTTCTCTGACATACACACTGAGTTATGAAGGACTTTTCTGCTCCAGAGGGGACCATAACGAAAATCTTCCAGACATACTATGGACGATAGCCTCGTGATAATGGAAAACTGTGGTTTATTATAATTAATAACGTGTATTTATAAAACAAATCTAAGTGAATTGAAGTTTGGTATGTAATGGCACCAGATGAGATCCATGCTAGAGTATTCTGGAGGTGGCAATACAGCCATTAGTTATGAGTTATGAGTTCATACAGCACGGAAACCAACACTTCTGTTCAACCAGTCCATGCTGATCACAATCTGAAACTAACCTCATCCGTCTAAACTTTTCTGTGCATGTCCGGAAACAAATGTCTTTTAATCGTTGTAATTACGTGAAAGAATGATTGATTCTAGGTCCTTAAATATAGTATTTAAGGATGATGCGTTGGATTCGGACAACGGTGGGTGGAAGTTGAGGACAAGGGGCAGTCTATTCTTATTGCATTTGGTTCTGGGGTGCTTTAAAGCATTATAACGGGGATTTGGAGTAGTAGAGGGATTTCTGCACGACGGTTGGGGGAGCATGTTCGAAATGCGTGGGATTTCGGGATGCTTGGAAGTAGATTGATGGGAGTATTTGGGGCACTGTAGACGGGTTTAACCTCCTTCTCAAGGAGTGATCTCCTTGGCAAAGACATAGACAATGTATCATGGAGAAAGTTTGAAGAAACTGAGTGTCTAATTTGTAGAGCTGTGAGAGAAGAAGAAATGATTGTGTTGATACTTGAGAATTAGCAATGATCAATTATTTCCAAAAGATACGATAAATGAGTTTAAACGTCTTTACTTTTACACAGGATTGATTAACCTGATTTATTGGAATGCGTACTTGAGTACAGTGAAAAGCTTTTTATTTTGTGACCATTGCAGGCAGAGCATTTTAAACAAGGACATAAAAACCATAGGGTGAAAAATAACTTGGGCAGAGTAAGGCATACAGGTTACACTGCACAGCAAGTGCACGAAACAAGATCAACATGAATAAGATCAGCATTATTTGAAGGCAGGGGGTTCTTTAATCAATCTCACACGGCATTAACAGTAGCTTCTGTTTCTCTGAAGAATCCCAAGTCGATTGAGAGAGAGCTCCAGGCTCTGAATCAACTTCCCCACAATAATGTGCAGTCGCATGAAACGCTGCACTGAACATCATGTCGTTCACAAAGCCCTACTGCAGCCACAATATCTTCCTTCTGAAACAGTTAACAATTCAATACTCTTTACATTCTGGAAATTCTGGTTCATACAGATTGGATTGCACCTATTGTAACCCTGAATATTTATAGCGGGAGTGAGAGGGAAATCAGAAAAAGATAAGAAAATACCGGACAACTTGATATCAGTTACGAGGAAAAATGTAGATTCTCTTAGCAAGGAATGTGATAACTAGACAATTGCAGAATCAGGACATGACTTGGCTGAATTATCTTAGATTCAGCAAAGCGAAATCATCTTTGACACAACGGTGGAATTTGTGTTCGTTGAGGACTAGACAAATCTGAAGCAGTGGGAGCATGGATTTGAAATTTGAAGTGGTTTTGATATAGTTGCTGAAAGGTGAGCGACCGTCCATGGAGAACAGGAGAGTTTACTAAATGGTTTGAGAATTAATTAGTGGAGACAATACAGAAAACATCAACGCTTTCTGGACTGAAGGCTGTTAATCATTGGGTTTCACATGTATCATTGTTTGGATCGCAGCAAATTGTAAGGCAGACAAATGATTTGGAAGAGGGAGACAAACATCATATATCTCACTGTGTATTGATTAAATGGTGCGGGGTTGGGAACTGCTGCTGTCCAAAAGGACCCGAATGACCTTGATCATGAGTCACCAAAGTAATACATACTCAGGTGTAAGCAATGGCGGCATTAAGTGATATGTTACCCTTCATTGCAAGATAATTCAAGATCATAAATAAAGTCAAATTCCTGCAGCTAAAGAGCTTTGCAGAGAGAGACCTTGGTTAGATGTGTGTGTGTGTATATATATATATATATATATATATATAAACTGTAGATGCTGGGATCCAAGGTCCACAAGCGGGAGAATGGAAGAAAGTAGCAAGCCAGCCTGCATTAGGAGCCGAAGACATCGATGTTTAGGGTGTGACCCTTCTTTAGGACTGGGCGTGGATATAAGGGGAGCTGCAGATAAAGGCATTTGCGGGACCGGGACAGGGGGATGGATGGTGGTGAAGTTGCGTCAGGTGAACACAGATAGAGAGTATGACCTGGTTCCACAATGGGAGGATTGAATCCGGTAGGTGGCTGGGAGGTGTGGAAGGGAAGGGGAGGGGCAGGGAAAGGAATTGAAATGACTTGAAATAGGAGAACTCGTTGTTTAGTTCTCCGAGCTGTTGGTTGCCCAAGCGGAATGTAAGTGTTTTTCCTCCAATTTACGGTTTGATTCATTGTGACAATGGAGAAGATCAAATATAGTCATATTGAAAGGGAGTGGAAAGGGAATTAAAAATGGGTGGTGACTGGGAGGTAAGATCGGCCCTTGCAGATCCGTCTGAGATGCTGGGTGAACCGTTTCTTCTGTTTAGGTTTGATCTCCTCGATGTTGAGAACAACCAATCGGGCGCGCTGGATCGAGTAAATTGGGTTGGAAGAGAGGCAGATGAACCTCTGTTTCACTTGGAACAACTGTTTGGGGTCCTGAACGGTGGTGAAGGAGGATGGTGTACAGGCAGGTTTTGCCACATTTCCAGTTGCAGTGCAAGGTACTCTGGTGTTTCAAGGGTGTTGTTGGGCAGAGTGGCTCAAATGAAGGACTGTCTAAGGGAACGGTTCTTGTGTAAGGAAGAGAGAGGTGCAGAGGGAAGGATGCTCACGGTGGTGGAGTCCAGTTAGACATAGTAGAAGTGTTTAAGGCTGTTTAACACTTGGATGCGGACATTGGTGAGGCGATAGGTGATGACAAGGCATGCTCTATCTTTATTGCGTTTGTTTGGGGAGTGCTTTCGTGCAGTAGAAGGGGAAATGGAGGTAATGTGTTGGAGAGATTCCTGCACGACAACGGGCGGAACATGTTTCTTCGAAATATGTTGACATCTGGGTTGTTTGGGCGTAGATTGAGAGAGCATTTGGGGCACTGTGTACAGATTTGATTTGGGTTGTAAGGAGTAATCTTGCAACAGGCACAGACTATGTACCATGGAGAGAGTTTGTAGAAACTGAGTGTTTAATCTGTAGAGATGTGAGAGAAGAAGAAATGATTGCATTGAACCTTGACAATTGGCGATGATCAGTTATTTCCAAATTACACGTTAAATGTGTGAGACATTCTATACTTTATACAGGATTGATTGATTTGATTTATTGGCACGTGTATTTAAGTGCAGTGACAAGCCTTGTTTGTGAGCAGTACAGGCAGACCATAGAAAACCAGGACGTACAATTCATAGGGTGAAAAAGATGTTGGACAGAGTAACGCATACAGTTTACACTGCACAGCAAACGTACTAAACATGGTCAACATGAACAAGATCAGCATTATTTGAAGTTAGAAAGTACATTAAGCAATCTCATACGGCATTCACAATAGCTTATGTGCCTCTGCAGAATCCCAGTTCGATTGAGAGAGAGTTCCAGGCTCGAAATGAATGCTCGCCACATTAATGTGCAGTCATTGTGAGATCCTGCACTGATCCTCATGTCATTCACAATACCCGACAGCAGCCATAATACCTTTCTTCTGAAACAGTTAACCATTCCCACCAGCTTCCCACCAGGTTGTCTTCTCAGAGCAGGAAGATGCCTAATTGCGATTGCACAATTTTGTTTCTGTCCTTTGTGTGAGAAGGCTACATTAAAGTCCCACGTGTGTAACATGTGCGATGGAGCCACGAGCAACAATGTGGAGCAGTTTATCTGTGCAGTCTCTGTTACATTTTCTTGTCATAGTGGAGCATCAAATTCCTCGTTCTGTTCCTGCATAATTGACTCGAAGATTAGAATGCCCTCCTCACTTTCCTATGTGAATGAATAAAGGGATTGAATGGATTCTTCCTCGTCTGATTGGTTTAACCATGATTCCTGTTTAACAGCTCGACGTACTGACTAGTGTGACAATGCTGCAGAATTAATCAGTTATTTTTTCCCTTATTTCTTTAAGAGAGAAATTAAATGATAGTTACCAAGCTAACTCGTGAAGGTCACTTGTGTAAACAGCTTGGGAGTCCCTGTGTTTATTTTAATGTAGCCTGAATTGGTCACCTCTCTCAAATTAGAATTTCTGGGTTTTGTTTTTTCAGTAACATCAAAAACTAATGGGCAATCAACAGAGTTGGAAAATTCAGTGATTGTCTCCTGGCTTTCTCTTAACATTATTTCTCCTCCTGGAATGGAGAGCTGCAAGGGAGAATCTGTGTCTGAATTGTCCTTTTTTTTGCAAAGGGAGAAAGTGAGGACTGCAGATGCCGAAGATTAGAGTCGAGCGTGTGGTATTCAAAAAGCACAGCATGTCAGTCAGCAACCAAGGATCCAGAGACTCAACCTTTCCGATATTATCCATTCATCAAGAAGGGCTGATGAAGGACTTGCATCCAAAATGTCAATTCTCCAGCTCCTTGGATACTGTCTGAGATGCTGTGCTGTACCAGCATCACACTCTTTGTCTGAAGGGGTGTTTTTACGGGATATTACTGCATTAGAACAGTTAATTAATAATGGTCACTATCTGTTATTGTGTTAAATTTTGGAAGAAAGTTATTCCAATTTCCTCTTTATTTGGTTGTATTTAATCTGATATGTTTAAATAAATTGTGTTTAAATTAATAGCAGTCATATTGCATCTTTAACAGACACTTTCGATCTCCATTTAAAGTAAGAAAGCATTAGGTTCTAGGCTACCACCTTAGAATTTTTTGAGGACCTCTGGTGTGAGCCATACTACTGGACTCCTTCTCTTTCTGTGTAATAAGTTGGAGGGTCTAAATGGATTCTCACTGTTCTTTTCCAATAGTTTCAATGGGCTGAATGCATTCCTTATGTTCCCAAGAAGACAGCGTCCGGTGCTGAATGAACATCTCATTTTTAACTGTGGGTTTGCTCAGTGTCTAAAAGTACTGTTACATGAATGTTATGTGCACTTTAATGGCGCAAACTTGCATATTGCCCAAGTCTTACTGCAGTTCAACACAGAATGCCTCAGGAGCGAAAGGCGATGCATTGTTCTGAATGTCATGTGATCTTCAGTGTCCATCCCCACTTCTGATCTTATAATAGAGGAAAGATATTGATGAAGCAGCTGAAGATATTTGTATTGCGGTCTCCACTCTAAGGATCACCGGACAGATATGTCCCAGTACTGAGATTATGGACATCAAGCAACCACACACACATTCCTTTGTGCTATGATTGACTTCATAATAGGGAGTTAAACTGATTTGCATTCAGTCCAATTTTGTTTTGCTCCTTGATGTCATCCTCAGTCAACCGCTGCAATGGTCACCCTTTCCTGAAACTGTACGTCACCCCTTTTGTTCATATCAACACATCATGGTGTAAGTCGAGGGAATGTTTTTTTTCAAGCAGAAATTACTGATTGTCATAAATTCGCTATTGCAGAGTGTTGGGGGAGCAAGGATACAAAAAGTATTTTATACCTGGGGTGAGCCTAACTAAACGCAGATTTCGAAATGTGGCCTCACCAACAACTTATGCAGCCACATCATGGCATCCTAACTCCTATTTGAAATTTACTGACGAATGAAGGCAAACGGATCAAATATCGCCTTCAGTATGCTCTCTACATATAACTCGACTTTCATGGATCCGTGAGCCTGCACCTGTTCTCCTTTTTCAACAACACTCCCTGGCGTCCCAGCATTAATTGTAAAAGTCCGGCTCTGTATAACATTGGCAAAATGTAACACCTCACACTTAACTAACCAAACCTCCATCTGCCACTCCTGCTCACATTGACCCATCTGATTAAGGTTCCATTGTATTCTGAAATAATCCTCCGCCCTTTCCACAGCACCACCTGCTTTTATGTTTTCTGGAAGCATACTAGCCGTGGACGGATTCACATTCAAACCATTTATATAAATGACGAAAAACAGCAGATTAATTACTGATCCTTGCGACAGACTGCTGGTCATCGGCTTCGAGTTTGAAAAATAATCTTCTACCACCGTACTCTGTGTCCTTCCTTCAATCCAATTTTGTAGTCACTTGATTAGCTAATCCTAGATATGTTTGTGATCGAACCCTCCTAACCAGTCTGCGATGCTAAACTTTATCAAACACCTTTCTGAAGTCCATATAGATATGTTCTACTGAACTACCTTCATCAATGCTCTTTGTCACCTCTTCAAAACCCACAATCATGTTATTATGGCACGATTTCCTACGCAAAAAGCAATGTTGACTATCTGTAACCAGGCATGGCCTATGAAAATCTCCCAGAATCTCCTCCAACATCGTACTGAATAGCTCACTGGGCTTTCGGATCACTGTTTCCTTTTCTTGTCCCACTGCTCCACTAGAACAAATGTAAGTACGTAGATAATATAGCCAACAATACCGTTCTCAGACTGGGTAAGAGTCAGTGTTAACAAGTCAGGTTGGTTTCTTCAATCTACTAAAATAACAGAGCTATGGTAAAAACAGAGTAACCCCCACAATGATGCAATTTGGATATTGGATGTATGTGCATCATATTGCAACAAAAAACGCACACAGATATACACACACACACACGCAAACACAAAGCTCGCACAAGCTGCTCGTAACTGGATCACATTCTGGAAAAGTTGGAATAGGCTGAGTTCCCCTTGCTTCTCGCAGTGGCGAGATTCCAATGAATCAGGAATCCTTCATGAGTGGTGAAGATGACTGAGGAGTTTTCAGCTTGCACGTGTTGCTGGAAGGAAGTACGGGGGAGGGGGGAGTGAGAAATAGGTTGTTCCTTCTCAGGAAGGTTACTTTTAAAATATCTCTGAGTTGACTCACACAACAATGTTATCCGGCCCCAATTTGGACAAAGTGAGTTCTCCTTGTACATTGTCCGAATTGTATGATTTCATCACATTCCCTTCATCACGTGGGTGCATCGTTGCTGCTGTCTTACGCAGAGCCATTTCCACAGCAAAACATGGCCGCAATTGTTTTTTACATAATTAAAAAATAAGACGATTAATGTTTTCACAATATCTGCACTATAATGGATGTGTCTTACTCTTGTATTATTTCACCGCATTTTGTTTCTCCCATATCGAGGAAATATCCATCAGATATTGACCAGCTGCACTCTCCTCGAAATCTCATGTTTTCAAGAAGAGCATCTCCCATTCTCAGGTCTTAACTCTTAATTCTTCGTAACATAATGACTTTGTCCCTCGGACGAATAACTAGAAAAGCTTTGGAAAGGTTCAAAAGCAGTTGTGTTTTATTTTCCAATTTAGGGAATTAGAACAACACGCAGTGCATCAGCTGTGTGCTCAGTAAGGCTCTGTATGGATGCATAATGCAACATGCTTAAGATCATACCTGACACCCGTTGCATTAAACATCATTTCCAATACACTTGTTGCATCTGCAGACGCACCTGAGTTGATGACTGTACACAAACACCTTTGCATTCTCTCTCAATTCCAGTAAATTATGGTCGTCTTCTCCAATCGCCAAACAAACTTCCAATGACCAACATTTTCTTTTTCGCTGAAGCTTTGCTCACTTCCCACCTCTGTATGTACTCCAATGCAGAGTCTCCGCCTCAACTTGACATGTTATTGAATGACTATCCTGGCGTATCAGCAAATTCAGCTCCAATCTAATACGTCACGTTATCCAAATCATTAATCTAGAGTGCACATTTTGGGGAACTCACACTAATTCCTGATGAATTCCGCTAGTTACAGATTTCCATCCTGAAAATAAGTAATTATCTCTACTCTGCATTTCGTTATAGCTAATCAGGGCTCCCTTTCATCTCACTCTGTGCTGCGTAGTATACTCAAAGGACTGAATACTTCATTCTATGTCTGTGCAACTACTCAGAGGGGCAGAATGGTCTTTCCCATTTTAGTGAAATTATACTGATTGGGTAAATGGGATCTTCCTCCATCTCTGTGACAGCATTAAACGGTTGAGTGAGAGAACAACACATGGGATAGGAGCATCAGTTGGCCATATGGCCCCACGAGTCTTCTGCACAACTACAGCCGGGGGAAAGGCAATAACGATGAGATTAAGCAAGGTTTAAGAAGCATAGGATGGGGAAGGAAACTGCAGGGTATGGGCATATTAGAAATGTGGAAACTATTCAAGGAAAATCTCGTGAGTGTCCTGGATAAGTATGTACCTGTCAGATAGGTAGAAAGCTGGAGAGCGAGGAAACTGTGATTGAAAAAAGAAGTGGAATCTCTGGTCAAGACGAAGAAGAATGCTTATGTTTGGATGAGATGTGAAGGCTCAGTTCGGGTGCTTGAGGGTAACAAGGTAGCCAGAAAAGACCTAAAGAGAGCTCAGAAGAGCCAAGAGGAGATAATAGAAGTTGTTCGCTGGTTGGATCACAGTAAACCCTCAGGCTTCCTATAGGTATTTAAGGAATAAAACAATGACGAGAGTACGATGAAGGCGAATCAAGGATAATTGCAGGAATTTGAACGTGGAGTCAGAGGAGGTAGAGGAAGCACGGCATGAATATCTTTCTAGAACATTTACTCTAGAAAATGACAATGTTGTCGAGTAGAATACTGAGATACAGGCTACTAGATGAAGTGGGATTGAGGTTCACAAGGAAGAGGCACTGGAAATCCGGCAGAGTTTGAAAATAGGTCAGTTCCCTGGGCCGCATGGGATTTATCCTAGGATACTCTGGGAAGCCAGGGGGGAGATTGCTGAGTCGTTGGCATTGATCTTTAAGTCGTCATTGTTTACAGGAGTAGTGCCAGAAAACTGTTGGATAGCAAATGTGGTTTCCCCGTTCAAGAAGGGTAGTAGAGGGAACCCTGGTAATTTCAACCAGTGACCCTTACTTCAGTTGTTGGTCAAGTGTTGGAAAATATTATGATAGGATTTATAATAATCGAGAAAAGAATAATTTGATTAGGGATTGCTAGCATGGTTTTGTGTAGGGTAGGTCGTGCCTCACAAAACTTATTGAGTTCTTTGAGAAGGTGACCAAACGGTAGATGAGAGTAAACCGGTTGGTGTGGTGTATATGAGTTTCAGCAAGTCCTCCTGCAAAGTTCCCCACAGTAGGCTATTTTACAAAATGCGGAGGTATGCGATTGTGGGAGATATAGCAGTTTGGATCAGTAATTGGCTTGCCGAAAGAATACAGAGGGTGGTGGTTGATGGGAAATGTTCATTTTGGAGTCCAGGTACGAGTGGTGTATCGCAAGGACCGGTATTGGGTCAACTGCTGTTCGTCACTTTTATACACGACCTGGATGAGGCGTAGAAGGGTGGGTTAGTAAATTTGCAGACGACACTTAGGTCGGTGAAGTTGTGGTTAATGACGAAGGATGTTGTAGGTTACAGAAAACCATTGAAAAGCTGCAGAACTGGGCTGAGAGGCGGTAAATGGAACTTAATGTGGACACGTGTGAGGTGATTCATTTTGTTTGGAGTAACTGGAATGCAAAGTACTGCGCTAATGGTAAGATTCTTGGCAGTGAAAATGAGTAGACAGATCTCGGGTGTCCTGGTACACAGATCCTTGAACGTTACCAAGCAGGTTGGTAAGGTTGTTAGGAAGGCAAACAGTGTTTTCGCTTTTATTAATAGAGGGCTCGAGTTCTGAAACCATGAGGTTATGCTCCAGCTGTACAAAACTCTGGTGCAGCCGCACTTGGAGTATTGTGTATAGTTCTGGTCACCGCATCATAAGAGTGATATGGAAGCTTTGGAAAAGATGCAGAGCAGATTTATGAGGATGTTGCTTCATATGGAGGGAAGGAAGTGAGGACTGCAGATACTGGAGGTCAGAGCTGAAACTATATTGCTGAAAAAGCGCAGCAAGTCGGTGATTCTCCTGCTCCTTGGATCCCTGCTGACCTGCTGCGCTTTTCCAGCAACACATTTTCAGTTCATATGGAGGGAAGGTCATTTGAGGAAAGGCAGAGGAACTTGAGATTGTTTTCGTTGGAGAGAAGAAGATGAGAGGTGACGTCATAGAGTCAAAGAACTGTACACCATGGAAACTGACCCTTCGGTCCAACCCGTCCATGCCGACCAGATATACCAACCCCGGCCCATATCCCTCCAAACCCTTTCTATTTATATACACATCCAAATGCCTCTTAAATGTTGCAATTGTACTGGCCACCACCACATACTCTGGCAGCTCATTCCATACACATACTACGTGAAATAATTACCCCTTAAGTCTCTTTTATATCATTCCCCTCTCAACCTAAATTTATGTGCTCTAGTTCTGAACTCCCCGACCACAGGGAAAAGACTTTGTCTATTTATCCTACCCATGACCATCATAATTTTGTATACCTCTATAACGTCACTCTTCAGCCTCCGACGCGACATGGAAAACAGCCCCAGCTGGTTCAGACTGTCCCTGTAGCTCAGATCATCCAACCCTGGCAACATCCTTGCGTATCTTTTGTGAATCCTTTCCTGTTTCACATCATCTTTCCGATAGGATGGAGACCAGAATTGCACGCAATATTCCAACAATGGCCTAACCAATGTCCTGTAAACCCACAACATGACCTCCCAACTCCTGTACTCAATACTCCGACCAATAAAGGAAAGCATGCCAAACACATTCTTCACTATCCTATCAACCAGCGCCTCCACTTTCAAGGAACTATGAACCTGCACTCCAAGATCTCTTTGTTCAGCAACACTCCCTCGGACCTTACTGTTAAGTGTATAAGATTTGCTTTCCCAAATGCAGTACCTCGAATTTATCTGAATTAAACTTTCAACCCATTGGCCCTTTGGTCCAGATCCTGTTGCAATCTGAGGTAAACCTCTTCACTGTCCACTACACCTCCGATTTTGTTGCCATCTGCAAACATACCAACTGTACCTATTATGCTCGCATCCGAATAATTTACGTAAATGATGAAAAAGTAGAGGACCGATCCTTGTGGCGTTCCACTGGCCACAGGCTTCCAGTCTGAAATAACAACCCTGCACCACCACCCTCAGTCTTCTACCTGTGAGATAGTTCTGTTATCAAATGGCTCGTTCTCCCTGTATTTCATGAGATCTCAGCATGCTTATCAGTCTCCCATGGGGAACATTTTCGAACGCTTTACTGAAGTCCATATAGATCACATCAACTGCTCTGCCCTCTTCGATTTTCTTTGTTACTTATTCAAAAAAAGATATATTAGACAATCAGAGGGTTAGATGGTGTGGACAGGGAGACCTCTTTTTCCAAGTATGGTACTGGCGAGGTCGAGGAGGCATCGCTTTAAAATGAGGGGTTAAAGATATAGCACAGATGTCAGAGGTAGTTTCTTTGCTCAGGGAGTAGTAAGGGTATGGAATGCTTTGCCTGCAACGGTGGTCGATTCGCCAACTTTAAGTACATGTAAGTCTTCATTGGACAAGCATATGGTAGTACAAAGAATAGTGTAGGTTAGATGGGATTCAGTTTCGTATGTTAGGTCGGCGGATCATCGATGGCTGAGGGGCTTATACAGCGCTGTAATGTTCTGTGTTGTATAATCACGATTAGAATGGACAAACCAACACGGACAGTTACTCGCGTCGGTAATAGAATCTTGGTCCTTGACGCCATGCGGATGCAGTGTAAGCCAGTGAGCCACCGTGCAGCTTGGACAGTTCCTCTCTGAAGTGTTTGTGATCATGTTGCTCAATTACAATCACATGGAAAAGTGATTGTAATAGGTATGAACTGAAAGAGGGTGTTTTGAGAGGTGGGACATGGAGAATGATAGGGGATTAATTAAGCAGATATAAAGAGTGAGAGAAAGAGCTTATCATTGAGAAAATGTAAAAAAAAGTACAAATCTAATTTATCAACAGTAGTATAGTACTTCCTTATTTGTTTTGTCAATTCTCATGTGATGTGGTCCTTTGTACAGTTCATGTTAAACTTCTGGATCTGATGTCAGAATTTTTTTAACATCCAATACAATGACAGACATCAGCTGTTGACCAAACTCAGAAGGCCAAAATACATATTTGCGTTTGAAAGCCAATTAATTGAAATATGGTGGGATACTAGAGTTATTATCAGAAGAGGGAAACCCTCGAGTGACACAGTGAGGATCCATGGAGACTGATATCAACCACAGTCACTGACAAAAACTATACCTTTAACCCCTTTCTTTACAACACTTCTCACGTGGCAACGATGGCTGGACTGGGTGGGATGTTGACATCACGTGCTATTGGTCTTCTCGCCGAGCTCGACTTATTCTAACAAAGTCCGAGGTAAAGGAGAAATGTGATGCTTTGTATTCACAGGTTCGATGATATCCACCTACAATATACGGTGTAATTACTTTGCAAGAACCAGTCGATAGGTTGTCACAAACCTGAAGTCTCCTCCACCATAACAAGAATTAATTTGGAAAACTGTCTGTGGGCACAACTGCCCTGAACATGCATAAACGAAATCTGACTTTCTCCAGACTTTCTTAGAATAAGTCGAGCTCGGCGAGAAGACCAATAGCACGTGATGTCAACATCCCAAACAGTCCAGCCACCGTTGCCACGTTAGAAGTGTTGTAAAGAAAGGGGTTAAAGGTATAGTTTTTGTCAGTGACTGTGGTTGATATCAGTCTCCATGGATCCTCACTGTGTCACTCGAGGGTTTCCCTCTTCTGTTAATAAGGTGCTGCCTTCAATATGTCATCGAATTGTGTCCACGTCAGCATCATCCTCAATGCAATTGGGATAACAAGCTCCAGAGAGACGGAGAAGTCAGAATCTGAGTACACTAGACAGGAATGTTTCAACAATGGATCCGAATCTGACAACAATAGACTGGAATGTTACAATAATAGACAAGAGTTTATCCCATGGTCTTAACTATATTTCTAAGGATTGGGCATCGTTATCATTGCGGATACAATGTGTATTAATGATTATTCAGGCAGGTTACTTTCCTATCCTTGCTATTGCTGGTGTTCCTGGTAAGTCTAACGCTGCCCATTTAATACTTTTTGCCAACAGTTGTGAGCGCTGTCGTTATTTCTGTTATCTATATTTGTCAAAGGTGTAAACGACTGTACTCACTTTGAAACGCAAACTCCTTTCCTATTCCATGAATTTCAGACCCTTCACAGACAAACGCCTGAGGAGAAACAAAATTCTTCTTCATAATGATTGCCCCTTTTTTGAGCCAATGTCTATCTCAATATTCCATCTATCATCAAGTTCTCTACCCCAACTCTATAATGTCACGATTCTTCACTTCTCCATCATCTCAAATTTCCGATTGCAATTCTCTCTGGCGGCTCTTAATGTTGCAAATCTTTTGATCGCAATTGTATTCTTAACTCTACCTGGAGTTATGTCAGGTGCAAATTCTGGAACAACTATGTTTCTAAGTTAAGGTAGAGACAACATGTGTTACCTGTATCAGCAGAACCTGTAACCTCACACTGGGGAGCTGATGGTGCAGTCAGTGACCATGAAGTAACACCTTCATGGAATAGTTTTAATTCGAGAACTTTCCAAGCAGTGTTTATTATCTACCGAGTGCAGTTCTCTGACATACACACTGAGTTATGAAGGACTTTTCTGCTCCAGAGGGGACCATAACGAAAATCTTCCAGACATACTATGGACGATAGCCTCGTGATAATGGAAAACTGTGGTTTATTATAATTAAATACGTGTATTTATAAAACAAATCTAAGTGAATTGAAGTTTGGTATGTAATGGCACCAGATGAGATCCATGCTAGAGTATTCTGGAGGTGGCAATACAGCCATTAGTTATGAGTTATGAGTTCATACAGCACGGAAACCAACACTTCTGTTCAACCAGTCAATGCTGATCACAATCTGAAACTAACCTCATCCGTCTAAACTTTTCTGTGCATGTCCGGAAACAAATGTCTTTTAATCGTTGTAATTACGTGAAAGAATGATTGATTCTAGGTTCATAAATATAGCATTTAAGGATGATGCGTTGGATTCGGACAACGGTGGGTGGTAGTTGAGGACAAGGGGCAGTCTATTCTTATTGCATTTGGTTCTGGGGTGCTTTAGAGCATTATAACGGGGATTTGGAGTAGTAGAGGGATTTCTGCACGACGGTTGGGGGAGCATGTTCGAAATGCGTGGGATTTCGGGATGCTCGGAAGTAGATTGATGGGAGTATTTGGGGCACTGTAGACGGGTTTGGCCTCCTTCTCAAGGAGTGATCTCCTTGGCAAAGACATAGACAATGTATCATGGAGAAAGTTTGAAGAAACTGAGTGTCTAATTTGTAGAGCTTTGAGAGAAGAAGAAATGATTGTGTTGATACTTGAGAATTAGCAATGATCAATTATTTCCAAAAGGTACGATAAATGAGTTTAAACGACTTTACTTTTACACAGGATTGATTAACCTGATTTATTGGAATGCGTACTTGAGTACAGTGAAAAGCTTTTTATTTTGTGACCATTGCAGGCAGAGCATTTTAAACAAGGACATAAAAACCATAGGGTGAAAAATAACTTGGGCAGAGTAAGGCATACAGGTTACACTGCACAGCAAGTGCACGAAACAAGATCAACATGAATAAGATCAGCATTATTTGAAGGCAGGGGGTTCTTTAATCAATCTCACACGGCATTAACAGTAGCTTCTGTTTCTCTGAAGAATCCCAAGTCGATTGAGAGAGAGCTCCAGGCTCTGAATCAACTTCCCCACAATAATGTGCAGTCGCATGAAACGCTGCACTGAACATCATGTCGTTCACAAAGCCCTACTGCAGCCACAATATCTTCCTTCTGAAACAGTTAACAATTCAATACTCTTTACATTCTGGAAATTCTGGTTCATACAGATTGGATTGCACCTATTGTAACCCTGAATATTTATAGCGGGAGTGAGAGGGAAATCAGAAAAAGATAAGAAAATACCGGACAACTTGATATCAATTACGAGGCAAAATGTAGATTCTTTTAACAAGGAATGTGATAACTAGACAATTGCAGAATCAGGACATGACTTGGCTGAATTATCTTAGATTCAGCAAAGCGAAATCATCTTTGACAAAACGGTGGAATTTGTGTTCGTTGAGGACCAGACAAATCTGAAGCAGTGGGAGCATGGATTTGAAATTTGAAGTGGTTTTGATATAGTTGCTGAAAGGTGAGCGACCGTCCATGGAGAACAGGAGAGTTTACTAAATGGTTTGAGAATTAGTTAGTGGAGACAATACAGAAAACATCAACGTTTTCTGGACTGAAGGCTGTTAATCATTGGGTTTCACATGTATCATTGTTTGGATCGCAGCAAATTGTAAGGCAGACAAATGATTTGGAAGAGGGAGACAAACATCATATATCTCACTGTGTATTGATTAAATGGTGCGGGGTTGGGAACTGCTGCTGTCCAAAAGGACCCGAATGACCTTGATCATGAGTCACCAAAGTAATACATACTCAGGTGTAAGCAATGGCGGCATTAAGTGATATGTTACCCTTCTTTGCAAGATAATTCAAGATCATAAATAAAGTCAAATTCCTGCAGCTAAAGAGCTTTGCAGAGAGAGAGCTTGGTTAGATGTGTGTGTGTATATATATATATATATATATATATATATTTAAACTGTAGATGCTGGGATCCGAGGTCCACAAGCGGGAGAATGGAAGAAAGTAGCAAGCCAGGCTGCATTAGGAGCCGAAGACATCGATGTTTAGGGTGTGACCCTTCTTTAGGACTGGGCGTGGATGTAAGGGGAGCTGCAGATAAAGGCATTTGCGGGACCGGGACAGGGGGATGGATGGTGGTGAAGTTGCGTCAGGTGAACACAGATAGAGAGTATGACCTGGTTCCACAATGGGAGGATTGAATCCGGTAGGTGGCTGGGAGGTGTGGAAGGGAAGGGGAGGGGCAGGGAAAGGAATTGAAATGACTTGAAATAGGAGAACTCGTTGTTTAGTTCTCCGAGCTGTTGGTTGCCCAAGCGGAATGTAAGTGTTTTTCCTCCAATTTACGGTTTGATTCATTGTGACAATGGAGAAGATCAAATATAGTCATATTGAAAGGGAGTGGAAAGGGAATTAAAAATGGGTGGTGACTGGGAGGTAAGATCGGCCCTTGCAGATCCGTCTGAGATGCTGGGTGAACCGTTTCTTCTGTTTAGGTTTGATCTCCTCGATGTTGAGAACAACCAATCGGGCGCGCTGGATCGAGTAAATTGGGTTGGAAGAGAGGCAGATGAACCTCTGTTTCACTTGGAACAACTGTTTGGGGTCCTGAACGGTGGTGAAGGAGGATGGTGTACAGGCAGGTTTTGCCACATTTCCAGTTGCAGTGCAAGGTACTCTGGTGTTTCAAGGGTGTTGTTGGGCAGAGTGGCTCAAATGAAGGACTGTCTAAGGGAACGGTTCTTGTGTAAGGAAGAGAGAGGTGCAGAGGGAAGGATGCTCACGGTGGTGGAGTCCAGTTAGACATGGTAGAAGTGTTTAAGGCTGTTTAACACTTGGATGCGGACATTGGTGAGGCGATAGGTGATGACAAGGCATGCTCTATCTTTATTGCGTTTGTTTGGGGAGTGCTTTCGAGCAGTAGAAGGGGCAATGGAGATAATGTGTTGGAGAGATTCCTGCACGACAACGGGCGGAACATGTTTCTTCGAAATATGTTGACATCTGGGTTGTTTGGGCGTAGATTGAGAGAGCATTTGGGGCACTGTGTACAGATTTGATTTGGGTTGTAAGGAGTAATCTTGCAACAGGCACAGACTATGTACCATGGAGAGAGTTTGTAGAAACTGAGTGTTTAATCTGTAGAGATGTGAGAGAAGAAGAAATGATTGCATTGAACCTTGACAATTGGCGATGATCAGTTATTTCCAAATTACACGTTAAATGTGTGAGACATTCTATACTTTATACAGGATTGATTGATTTGATTTATTGGCACGTGTATTTAAGTGCAGTGACAAGCCTTGTTTGTGAGCAGTACAGGCAGACCATAGAAAACCAGGACGTACAATTCATAGGGTGAAAAAGATGTTGGACAGAGTAACGCATACAGTTTACACTGCACAGCAAACGTACTAAACATGGTCAACATGAACAAGATCAGCATTATTTGAAGTTAGAAAGTACATTAAGCAATCTCATACGGCATTCACAATAGCTTATGTGCCTCTGCAGAACCCCAGTTCGATTGAGAGAGAGTTCCAGGCTCGAAATGAATGCTCGCCACATTAATGTGCAGTCATTGTGAGATCCTGCACTGATCCTCATGTCATTCACAATACCCGACAGCAGCCATAATACCTTTCTTCTGAAACAGTTAACCATTCCCACCAGCTTCCCACCAGGTTGTCTTCTCAGAGATGGAAGATGCCTAATTGCGATTGCACAATTTTGTTTCTGTCCTTTGTGTGAGAAGGCTACATTAAAGTCCCACGTGTGTAACATGTGCTATGGAGCCACGAGCAACAATGTGGAGCAGTTTATCTGTGCAGTCTCTGTTACATTTTCTTGTCATAGTGGAGCATCAAATTCCTCTTTCTGTTCCTGCATAATTGACTCGAAGATTAGAATGCCCTCCTCACTTTCGTATGTAAATGATTAAAGGGATTGAATGGATTCTTCCTCGTCTAATTGGTTTAACCATGATTCCTGTTTAACAGCTCGACCTACTGACTAGTGTGACAATGCTGCAGAATTAATCAGTTATTTTTTCCCTTATTTCTTTTAGAGAGAAATTGAATGATAGTTACCAAGCTAACTAGTGAAGGTCACTTGTGTAAATAGCTTGGGAGTCCCTGTGTTTATTTTAATGTAGCCTGAATTGGTCACCTCTCTCAAATTAGAATTTCTGGGTTTTGTTTTTTCAGTAACATCAAAAACTAATGGGCAATCAACAGAGTTGGAAAATTCAGTGATTGTCTCCTGGCTTTCTCTTAACATTATTTCTCCTCCTGGAATGGAGAGCTGCAAGGGAGAATCTGTGTCTGAATTGTCCTTTTTTTTGCAAAGGGAGAAAGTGAGGACTGCAGATGCTGAAGATTAGAGTCGAGCGTGTGGTACTCAATAAGCACAGCATGTCAGTCAGCAACCGAGGAGCCAGAGACACAACCTTTCCGACATTATCCATTCATCAAGAAGGGCTGATGAAGGACTTACATCCAAAATGTCAATTCTCCAGCTCCTTGGATACTGTCTGAGATGCTGTGCTGTACCAGCATCGCACTCTTTGTCTGAAGGGGTGTTTTTACGGGATATTACTGCATGAGAACAGTTAATTAATAATGGTCACTATCTGTTACTGTGTTAAGTTTTGCAAGAAAGTTATTCCAATTGCCTCTTTATTTGGTTGTATTTAATCTAATGTGTTTAAATAATTTGTGTTTAAATTAATAGCAGTCACATTGCATCTTTAACGGACACTTTCGATCTCCATTTAAAGTAAGAAAGCAGTAGGATCCAAGCTACCACCTTAGAATTTTTTGAGGACCTCTGGTGTGAGCCATACTACTGGATTCCTTCTCTTTCTGTGTAATAAGTTGGAGGGTCTAAATGGATTCTCACTGTTCCTTTCCAATAGTTTCAATGGGCTGAGTGCATTCCTTATGTTCCCAAGAAGACAGCGTCCGGTGCTGAATGAACATCTCAATTTTAACTGTGGGTTTGCTCAGTGTCTAAAAGTACTGTTACGTGAATGCTTTGTGCACTTTAATGGCGCAAGCTTGCATATTGCCCAAGTCTTACTGCAGGTCAACACAGAATGCCTCAGGAGTGAAAGGTGATGCATTGTTCTGAATGTCATGTGATCTTCAGTGACCATCCCCACTTCTGATCTTACAATAGAGGAAAGATATTGATGAAGCAGCTGAAGATGTTTGTATTGAGGTCTCCACTCTAAGGATCACCGGACAGATATGTCCCACTACTGAGATTATGGACATCAAGCAACCACAGACACATTCCTTTGTGCTATGATTGACTTCATAATAGGGAGTTAAACTGATTTGCATTCAGTCCAATTTTGTTTTGCTCCTTGATGTCATCCTCGGTCAACCGCTGCAATGGTCACTCTTTCCTGAACCTGTGCGTCACCTCTTTTGTTCATATCAACAGATCATGGGGTTAGTCCAGGGAATTTTTTTTTCAAGCAGAAATTACTGATTGTCATAAATTCGCTATTGCAGAGTGTTGGGGGAGCAAGATTACAAAAAGTATTTTGTAGCTGGGGTGAGACTAACTAAACGCAGCTTTCGAAATGTGGCCTCACCAACAACTTATGCAGCCACATCATGGCATACTAACTCCTATATGCAATGTACTGACGAATGAAGGCAAACGGAACAAATGTCGCCTTCAGTATGCTCTCTACATGTAACTCGACTTTCATGGATCCGTGAGCCTGCACCTGTTCTCTTTTTTCAACAACACTCCCTGGCGTCCCAGCATTAATTGTAAATGTCCGGCTCGGCATAACATTGGCAAAATGTAACACCTCACACTTAACTAAACAAACCTCCATCTGCCACTCCTTCTCACATTGACCCATCTGATTAAGGTTCCATTGTATTCTGAAATAATCCTCCTCCCTTTCCACAGCACCATCTGCTTTTATGTTTTCTGGAAGCAAACTAGCCGTGGACGGATTCACATTCAAACCATTTATATAAATGATGAAAAACAGCAGATTAATTACTGATCCTTGCGACACACTGCTGGTCATCAGCATCGAGTTTGAAAAATAATCTTCTACCACCGTACTCTGTGTCCTTCCTTTTGTAGTCACTTGATTAGCTAATCCTAGGTATGTTTGTGATTGAAACCTCCTAACCAGTCTGCGTTGCTAAACTTTATCAAACACCTTTCTGAAGTCCATATAGATAAAGTCTACTGAACTACCTTCATCAATGCTCTTTGTCACCTCTTCAAAAAACACAATCATGTTAGTGTGGCACGATTTCCTACGCACAAAGCAATGTTGACTATCCGTAACCAGGCATGGCCTATGAAAATCTCCAAGAATCTCCTCCAACATCGTACTGAATAGCTCACTGGTCAATAGCTTCCTGGGCTTTCGGATCACTGTTTCCTTTTCTTGTCCCACTGCTCCACTAGTGGTTGATGATATAGCCAACGATCCCGTTCTCAGACTGGGTAAGAGTCAGTGTTAACAAGTCAGGTTGGCTTCTTTAATCTACTAAAATAACAGAGCTATGGGAAAAACAGAGTAACCCCCAAAAATGATGCAATTTGGATATTGGATTGTATGTGCATCCTATTGCAACAAAAAACGCACACAGATACACACACACACAAACACACACACACACACAAACACAGAAACACGCACGCAAACACAAAGTTCGCACAAGCTGCTCGTAACTGGATCACATTCTGGAAAAGTTGGAATAGGCTGAGTTCCCCTTGCTTCTCGCAGTGGCGCGATTCCAATGAATCAGGAATCCTTCATGAGTGGTGAAGATGACTGAGGAGTTTTCAGCTCGCACGTGTTACTGGAAGGAAGTACGGGGGAGGGGGGAGTGAGAAATAGGTTGTTCCTTCTCAGGAAGGTTACTTTTAAAATATCTCTGAGTTGACTCACACAACAATGTTATCCGGCCCCAATTTGGACAAAGTGAGTTCTCCTTGTACATTGTCCGAATTGTATGATTTCATCACATTCCCTTCATCACGTGGGTGCATCGTTGCTGCTGTCATACACAGAGCCGTTTCTACAGCAACACATGGCCCCAATTGTTTTTTACGTAATTCAAAAATAAGACGATTAATGTTTTCACAATATCTGCAATATAATGGATGTGTCTTACTCTTTTATTATTTCACCGCATTTTTTTTCCCATATCGAGGAATTATCCGTCAGATATTGACCAGCTGCACTGTCCTCGAAATCTCATGTTTTCAAGAAGAGCATCTCCCATTCTCAGGTCTGAACTCTTAATTCTTCGTAACATAATGACTTTGTCCCTCGGACGAATAAAAAGAAAAGCTTTAGAAAGGTTCAAAAGCAGTTGTGTTTTATTTTCCAATTGAGGGAATGAGAACAACACGCAGTGCATCAGCTGTGTGCTCAGTAAGGCTCTGTATGGATGCATAATGCAACATGTTTAAGATCATACCTGACACCCGTTGCATTAAACATCATTTCCAATACACTTGTTGCATCTGCAGACTAACCTGAGTTGATGACTGTACACAAACACCTTTGCATTCTCTCTCAATTCCAGTAAATTATGATTGTTTTCTCCAATCCCCAAAGAAACTTCCAATGACCAACATTTTCTTTTTCGCTGAAGCTTTGCTCACTTCCCTCCTCTGTATGTACTCCAATGCAGAGTCTCCGACTCAACTTGACATGTTATTGAATGACTATCCTGGCGTATCAGCAAATTCAGACCCAATCTAATACGTCTCGTTATCCAAATCATTAATCTAGAGTGCACATTTTGGGGAACTCACACTAATTCCTGATGAATTCCACTAGTTACAGTTTTCCATCCTGAAAATAAGTAATTATCTCTACTCTGTATTTCGGGATAGCTAATCAGGGCTCCCTTTCATCTCACTCTGTGCTGCGTAGTATACTCAAAAGACTGAATACTTCATTCTATGTCTGTGCAACTACTCAGAGGGGCAGAATGGTCTTTCCCATTTTAGTGAAATTATACTGATTGGGTAAATGGGATCTTCCTCCATCTCTGTGACAGCATTAAACGGTTGAGGAAGAGAACAACACATGGGATAGGAGCATCAGTTGGCCAGATGGCCCGACGAGTCTTCTGCACAACTACAGCTGGGGGAAAGGCAATAACGATGCGATTAAGCAAGGTTTAAGAAGCATAGGATGGGGAAGGAAACTGCAGGGGATGGGCATATTAGAAATGTGGAAATTATTCAAGGAAAAGCTCGTGAGTGTCCTGGATAAGTATGTACCTGTCAGGTAGGGAGAAAGCTGGAGAGCGAGGAAACCGTGATTGACAAAAGAAGTGGAATCTCTGGTCAAGACGAAGAAGAATGCTTATGTTTGGATGAGATGTGAAGGCTCAGTTCGGGTGCTTGAAAGTAACAAGGTAGCCAGAAAAGACCTAAAGAGAGCTCAGAAGAGCCAAGAGGAGATAATAGAAGTTGTTCGCTGATTGGATCACAGTAAACCCTCAGGCTTTTTATCGGTATTTAAGGAATAAAACAATGACGAGAGTACGATTAACGCCAATCAAGGATAATTGCAGGAACTTGAACGTGCAGTCAGGGGAGGTAGAGGAAGCACGGCATGAATATCTTTCTAGAACATTTACTCTAGAAAATGACAATGTTGTCGAGTCGAATACTGAGATACAGGCTACTAGATGAAGTGGGATTGAGGTTCACAAGGAAGAGGCATTGGAAATCCGGCAGAGTTTGAAAATAGGTCAGTTCCCTGGGCCGCATGGGATTTATCCTAGGATACTCTGGGAAGCCAGGGAGGAGATTGCTGAGTCGTTGGCATTGATCTTTAAGTCGTCAGTGTTTACAGGAATAGTGCCAGAAAACTGGTGGTTAGCAAATGTGGTTCCCCTTTCAAGAAGGGGAGTAGAGGGAACCCTGGTAATTTCAACCAGTGACCCTTACTTCAGTTGTTGGTCAAGTGTTGGAAAATATTATGATAGGATTTATGATCATCGAGAAAAGAATAATTTAATTAGGGATTGCTAGCATGGTCTTGTGTAGGGTAGGTCGTACCTCACAAAACTTATTGAGTTCTTTGAGAAGGTGACCAAACAGTAGATGAGAGTAAACCGGTTGGTGTGCTGTATATGAATTTCAGCAAGTCCTCCTGTAAGGTTCCCCACAGTAGGCTATTTTACAAAATGCGGAGATATGTGATTGTGGGAAGTATAGCAGTTTGGATCAGTAATTGGCTTGCCGAAAGAATACAGAGAGTGGTGGTTGATGGGAAATGTTCATTCTGGAGTCCAGGTACGAGTGGTGTATCGCAAGGACCGGTATTGGGTCAACTGCTGTTCGTCATTTTTATACACGACCTGGATGAGGGCGTAGAAGGGTGGGTTAGTAAATTTGCAGACGACACTTAGGTCGGTGAAGTTGTGGTTCATGACGAAGGATGTTGTAGGTTACAGAAAACCATTGAAAAGCTGCAGAACTGGGCTGAGAGGCGGTAAATAGAATTTAATATGGATAAGTGTGAGGTGATTCATTTTGTTCGGAGTAACTGAAATGCAAAGTTCTGCGCTAATGGTAAGATTCTTGGCAGTGAAAATGAGTAAACAGATCTCGGGTGTCCTGGTACACAGATCCTTGAAAGTTACCAAGCAGGTTGGTAAGGTTGTTAGGAAGGCAAACAATATTCTCGCTTTTATTAATAGAGGGATCGAGTTCTGAAAGCATGAGGTTATGCTCCAGCTGTACAAAACTCTGGTGCAGCCGCACTTGGAGTATTGCGTATAGTTCTGGTCACCGCATCATAAGAATGATATGGAAGCTTTGGAGATGATGCAGAGCAGATTTATGAGGATGTTGCCTTATATGGAGGGAAGGAAGTGAGGACTGCAGATACTGGAGGTCAGAGCTGAAAACATGTTGCTGGAAAAGCGCAGCAGGTCGGCGATTCTCCTGCTCCTTGGATGCCTGCTGACCTGCTGCGCTTTTCCAGCAACACATTTTCAGTTCATATGGAGGGAAGGTCATTCGAGGAAAGACTGAGTGACTTGAGACTGTTTTCGTTGGAGAGAAGAGGATGAGAGGTGACGTCATAGTGTCATAGAAGTGTACACCATGGAAACTGACCCTTCAGTCCAACCCGTCCATGCCGACCAGATATACCAACCCCGGCCCATATCCCTCCAAACCCTATCTATTTATATACACATCCGAATGTCTCTTAAATGCTGCAATTGTACTGACCACCACCACATACTCTGGCAGTTCATTCCATACACATACTACACTCTGCGTGAAATAATTAAACCTTAAGTCTCTTTTAATTCATTCCCCTCTCAACCTAAAATTATGTGCTCTAGTTCTGGGCTCCCCGACCTCAGGGAAAAGGCTTTGTCTATTTATCCTATCCATGACCATCATAATTTTGTAAACCTCTATAACGTCACCCTTCAGCCTCCGACGCGACATGGAAAACAGCCCCAGCTGGTTCAGACTGTCCCTGTAGCTTAGATCATCCAACCCTGGCAACATCCTTGTGTATCTTTTGTGAATCCTTTCCAGTTTCACATCATCTTTCCGATAGGATGGAGACCAGAATTGCAAGCAATATTCCAACAATGGCCTAACCAATGTCCTGTAAATCCGCAACATGACCTCCCAACTCCTGTACTCAATACTCCGACCAATAAAGGAAAGCATGCCAAACACATTCTTCACTATCATATCAACCAGCGCCTCCACTTTCAAGGAACTATGAACCTGCACTCCAAGATCTCTTTGTTCAGCAACACTCCCTCTGAATTTACCGTTAAGTGTATAAGATTTGCTTTCCCAAATGCAGTACCTCGAATTTATCTAAATTAAACTTTCAACCCATTAGCCCTTTGGTCCAGATCCTGTTGCAATCTGAGGTAAACCTCTTCACTGTCCACTACACCTCCGATTTTGGTGTCATCTGCAAACATACCAACTGTACCTATTATGCTCGCATCCGAATCATTTACGTAAATGATGAAAAAGTAGAGGACCGATCCTTGTGGCAATCCACTGGCCACAGGCTTCCAGTCTGAAAAAAAACAACCCTCCAACACCACCCTCAGTCTTCTGTCTGTGAGATAGTTCTGTTATCAAATGGCTCGTTCTCCCTGTATTTCATGAGATCTACGCATGCCTATCAGTCTCCCATGGGGAACATGTTCGAACGCTTTACTGAAGTCCATATAGATCACATCAACTGCTCTGCCCTCATCAATTTTCTTTGTTACTTATTCAAAAAAAGATATATTAGACAATCAGAGGGTTAGATGGTGTGGACAGGGAGAGCTCTTTTCCAAGTATGGTACTGGCGAGGACGAGGGGGCATCGCTTTAAAATGAGGGGTTGAAGATATAGCACAGATGTCAGAGGTAGTTTGTTTGCTCAGGGTAATGGTATGGAATGCTTTGCCTGCAACGGTGGTCGATTCGCCAACTTTAAGTACTTTTAAGTCTTCATTGGACAAGCATATTGTAGTACAAAGAATAGTGTAGGTTAGATGGGATTCAGTTTAGTATGTTAGGTCGGCGGATCATCGATGGCTGAGGGGCTTATACAGCGCTGTAATGTTCTGTGTTCTATAATCACGATTAGAATGGACAAACCAACACGGACAGTTACCCGCGTCGGTAATAGAATCTTGGTCCTTGACGCCGTGCGGATGCAGTGCAAGCCATTGAGCCACCGTGCAGTTTGGACAGTTCCTCTCTGAAGTGTTTGTGATCATGTTGCTCAATTACAATCACATGGAAAAGTGATTGTAATAGGTATGAACTGAAAGAGGGTGTTTTGAGTGGTGGGACATGGAGAATGATAGGGGGTTAATTAACTTGATATAAAGAGAGAGAGAAAGAGCTTATCGTTGAGAAAAAGTACAAATCTAATTTATCAACAGTAGTATAGTAATTCCTTATTTGTTTTGTCAATTCTCATGTGATGTGGTCCTTTGTACAGTACATGTTAAACTTCTGGATCTGATGTCAGAATTTTTTTTACATCCAATACAATGACAGACATCAGCTGTTGACAAAACTCAGAAGGCCAAAATACATATTTGCGGTTGAAAGTCAATTAATTGAAATATGGTGGGATACTAGAAGTTGGAATTTAAAACACATGTCCTGGTTAACAGCAGAGATTTGAGTAGGCAGTACCCGAAATGGGTGTCGGGGAGTGTAAGGGCTAGGGTAGGGTTTGGGGTTGACGTTGACCGAAGAGGAGCATGAGACCTCAGCTGAAGATGAAATTATTTTGGAATATTTTATAATTTTGCACATCATATGCATCAAATGTTGTTAAGTGTTTCTGCATTGTGCGCATATGAACACACTCAGCTATCTTCACAGACATACCGGATTTAACATTATATTAATCATTCTTACTCCATTCCGTTTCAAATTAACATGCGTTGCTTACATTGTCACTGACCAATTCTTCTTCCGAATGTATTCTGTTTCTTTCTCTACACTTTATTTTATTCCATCTATCAAGGAGATGTTGGTGACTGTGGGGGCGTGGGGGGATATCACTTTACTCCTCTCCAGGCTTCATACCTTCTGTCTACTATTCCTTTATATGTCTCCACCAATGGCGCACAAATGCTGTCCATGACCTTTTAATCCCAGTAAACAAGACAATTGTAAATGTAACATTTACTGTTGGGCTAAGATTAAAAAGATGGAAAAATATAATACATATAAATCTGTGTGATAAGGTATTTGCAGCTTTAGAAGAAAATGGTTGCCATGCGCTGTGGTAAAGATGCATTGCCTCGTTAGAGAGTTGAGCAGAAAGTCTGGAGAAAGGCAGATTTCGTTTATGCATGTTCAGGGCAGTTGTGCCCACAGACAGTTTTCCAAATTAATTCTTGTTATGGTGGAGGAGACTTCAGGTTAGTGACAACCTATCGACTGGTTCTTGCAAAGTAATTACACCGTATATTGTAGGTGAATATCATCGAACCTGTGAATACAAAGCATCACATTTCTCCTTTACCTCGGACTTTGTTAGAATAAGTCGAGCTCGGCGAGAAGACCAATAGCACGTGATGTCATCATCCCACCCAGTCCAGCCATCGTTGCCACGTTAGAAGTGTTGTAAAGAAAGGGGTTAAAGGTATAGTTTTTGTCAGTGACTGTGGTTGATATCAGTCTCCATGGATCCTCACTGTGTCACTCGAGGGTTTCCCTCTTCTGTTAATAAGGTGCTGCCTTCAATATGTCACCCAATAGTGTCCACGTCAGCATCATCCTCAATGCAATTGGGATAACAAGCTCCAGAGAGACGGAGAAGTCAGAATCTGAGTACACTAGACAGGAATGTTTCAACAATGGATCCGAATCTGACAACAATAGACTGGAATGTTACAATAATAGACAAGAGTTTATCCCATGGTCTTAACTATATTTCTAAGGATTGGGCATCGTTATCATTGCGGATACAATGTGTATTAATGATTATTCAGGCAGGTTACTTTCCTATCCTCGCTATTGCTGGTGTTCCTGGTAAATCTAACGCTGCTCATTTAATACTTTTTGCCAACAGTTGTGAGCGCTGTCGTTATTTCTGTTATCTATATTTGTCAAAGGTGTAAACTACTGTACTCATTTTGAAACGCAAACTCCTTTCCTATTCCATGAATTTCAAAACCTTCACATACAAACGCCTGAGGAGAAACAAAATTCTTCTTCATAATGATTGGCCCTTTTTTGAGCCAATGTCTATCTCAATATTCCATCTATCATCAAGTTCTCTACCCCAACTCTATAATGTCACGATTCTTCACTTCTCCATCATCTCAACATTTCCGATTGCAATTCTCTCTGGCGGCTCTTAATGTTGCAAATCTTTTGATCGCAATTGTATTCTTAACTCTACCTGGAGTTATGTCAGGTGCAAATTCTGGAACAACTATGTTTCTAAGTTAAGGTAGAGACAACATGTGTTACCTGTATCAGCAGAACCTGTAACCTCACACTGGGGAGCTGATGGTGCAGTCAGTGACCATGAAGTAACACCTTCATGGAATAGTTTTAATTCGAGAACTTTCCAAGCAGTGTTTATTATCTACCGAGTGCAGTTCTCTGACATACACACTGAGTTATGAAGGACTTTTCTGCTCCAGAGGGGACCGTAACGAAAATCTTCCAGACATACTATGGACGATAGCCTCGTGATAATGGAAAACTGTGGTTTATTATAATTAATAACGTGTATTTATAAAACAAATCTAAGTGAATTGAAGTTTGGTATGTAATGGCACCAGATGAGATCCATGCTAGAGTATTCTGGAGGTGGCAATACAGCCATTAGTTATGAGTTATGAGTTCATACAGCACGGAAACCAACACTTCTGTTCAACCAGTCCATGCTGATCACAATCTGAAACTAACCTCATCCGTCTAAACTTTTCTGTGCATGTCCGGAAACAAATGTCTTTTAATCGTTGTAATTACGTGAAAGAATGATTGATTCTAGGTTCATAAATATAGCATTTAAGGATGATGCGTTGGATTCGGACAACGGTGGGTGGTAGTTGAGGACAAGGGGCAGTCTATTCTTATTGCATTTGGTTCTGGGGTGCTTTAGAGCATTATAACGGGGATTTGGAGTAGTAGAGGGATTTCTGCACGACGGTTGGGGGAGCATGTTCGAAATGCGTGGGATTTCGGGATGCTTGGAAGTAGATTGATGGGAGTATTTGGGGCACTGTAGACGGGTTTGGCCTCCTTCTCAAGGAGTGATCTCCTTGCCAAAGACATAGACAATGTATCATGGAGAAAGTTTGAAGAAACTGAGTGTCTAATTTGTAGAGCTGTGAGAGAAGAAGAAATGATTGTGTTGATACTTGAGAATTAGCAATGATCAATTATTTCCAAAAGATACGATAAATGAGTTTAAACGTCTTTACTTTTACACAGGATTGATTAACCTGATTTATTGGAATGCGTACTTGAGTACAGTGAAAAGCTTTTTATTTTGTGACCATTGCAGGCAGAGCATTTTAAACAAGGACATAAAAACCATAGGGTGAAAAATAACTTGGGCAGAGTAAGGCATACAGGTTACACTGCACAGCAAGTGCACGAAACAAGATCAACATGAATAAGATCAGCATTATTTGAAGGCAGGGGGTTCTTTAATCAATCTCACACGGCATTAACAGTAGCTTCTGTTTCTCGGAAGAATTTGGGCGGAAATGTGGCAAATGGAATTCAATGTAGCTAAGTGCGAAGTCGTTCACTTTGGTAGGAATAACAAGATGATGGATTACTGGGCTAATGGTAGGCTACTTGGTAGTGTGGATGAGCAGAGGGATCTTGGTGTCCATGTACACAGATCTCTGAAAGTTGCCACCCAGGTAAATAGTGCTGTGAGGAAGGCATATGCTGTACTGGGCTTTATTGGCAGAGGAATTGAGTTCCGGAGTCCTGAGGTCATGTTGCAGTTGTATAAGACTCTGGTGAGGCCTCATCTGGAGTATTGTGTGCAGTTTTGGTCGCCATACTATAGGAAGGATGTGGAAGCTTTAGAACGAGTGCAGAGGAGGTTTACCAGGATGTTGCCTGGAATGGTAGGAAAATCTTACGAGGAAAGGCTGAGGCACTTGGGGCTGTTCTCATTGGAGAAGAGAAGGTTTAGGGGAGATCTGATAGAAGTGTATAAGATGATTAGGGGTTTAGATAGGGTAGATACTAAGAACCTTTTACCGCTAATGGAGTCAGGTGTTACTAGGGGACATAGCTTTAAATTAAGGGGTGGTAGGTATAGGACAGATGTTAGGGTAGATTCTTCACACAGCGGGTTGTGAGTTCATGGAATGCCCTGCCCGTATCAGTGGTGAACTCTCCTTCTTTATGGTCATTTAAGCGGGCATTGGATAGGCATTTTAAAGTTATTGGGCTAGTGTAGGTTAGGTAGGATTCGGTCGGCGCAACATCGAGGGCCGAAGGGCCTGTACTGCGCTGTATCCTTCTATGTTCTATGTTCTATAATCCCAAGTCGATTGAGAGAGAGCTCCAGGCTCTGAATCAACTTCCCCACAATAATGTGCAGTCGCATGAAACCCTGCACTGAACATCATGTCGTTCACAAAGCCCTACTGTAGCCACAATATCTTCCTTCTGAAACAGTTAACAATTCAATACTCTTTACATTCTGGAAATTCTGGTTCATACAGATTGGATTGCACCTATTGTAACCCTGAATATTTATAGCGGGAGTGAGAGGGAAAGCAGAAAAAGATAAGAAAATACCGGACAACTTGATATCAGTTACGAGGAAAAATGTAGATTCTTTAAACAAGGAATGTGATAACTAGACAATTGCAGAATCAGGGCATGACTTGGCTGAATTATCTTCGATTCAGCAAAGCGAAATCATCTTTGACAAAACGGTGGAAGTTGTGTTCGTTGAGGACTAGACAAATCTGAAGCAGTGGGAGCATGGATTTGAAATTTGAAGTGGTTTTGATATAGTTGCTGAAAGGTGAGCGACCGTCCATGGAGAACAGGAGAGTTTACTAAATGGTTTGAGAATTAGTTAGTGGAGACAATACAGAAAACATCAACGTTTTCTGGACTGAAGGCTGTTAATCATTGGGTTTCACATGTATCATTGTTTGGATCGCAGCAAATTGTAAGGCAGACAAATGATTTGGAAGAGGGAGACAAACATCATATATCTCACTGTGTATTGATTAAATGGTGCGGGGTTGGGAACTGCTGCTGTCCAAAAGGACCCGAATGACCTTGATCATGAGACACCAAAGTAATACATACTCAGGTGGAAGCAATGGCGGCATTAAGTGATATGTTACACTTCATTGCAAGATAATTCAAGATCATAAATAAAGTCAAATTCCTGCAACTAAAGAGCTTTGCAGAGAGAGAGCTTGGTTAGATGTGTGTGTGTGTATATATATATATATATATATATATATATATAAACTGTAGATGCTGGGATCCAAGGTCCACAAGCGGGAGAATGGAAGAAAGTAGCAAGCCAGGCTGCATTAGGAGCCAAAGACATCGATGTTTAGGGTGTGACCCTTCTTTAGGACTGGGCGTGGATGTAAGGGGAGCTGCAGATAAAGGCATTTGCGGGACCGGGGCAGGGGGATGGATGGTGGTGAAGTTGCGTCAGGTGAACACAGATAGAGAGTATGACCTGGTTCCACAATGGGAGGATTGAATCCGGTAGGTGGCTGGGAGGTGTGGAAGGGAAGGGGAGGGGCAGGGAAAGGAGTTGAAATGACTTGAAATAGGAGAACTCGTTGTTTAGTTCTCCGAGCTGTTGGTTGCCCAAGCGGAATGTAAGTGTTTTTCCTCCAATTTACGGTTTGATTCATTGTGACAATGGAGAAGATCAAATATAGTCATATTGAAAGGGAGTGGAAAGGGAATTAAAAATGGGTGGTGACTGGGAGGTAAGATCGGCCCTTGCAGATCCGTCTGAGATGCTGGGTGAAACGTTTCTTCTGTTTAGGTTTGATCTCCTCGATGTTGAGAACAACTAATCGGGGGCGCTGGATCGAGTAAATTGGGTTGGAAGAGAGGCAGATGAACCTCTGTTTCACTTGGAACAACTGTTTGGGGCCCTGAACGGTGGTGAAGGAGGATGGTGTACAGGCAGGTTTTGCCACATTTCCGGTTGCAGTGCAAGGTACGCTGGTGTTTCAAGGGTGTTGTTGGGCAGAGTGGCGCAAATCAAGGACTGTCTAAGGGAACGGTTCTTGTGTAAGGAAGAGAGAGGTGCAGAGGGAAAGATGCTCACAGTGGTGGAGTCCAGTTAGACATGGTAGAAGTGTTTAAGGCTGTTTAACACTTGGATGGGGACATTGGTGAGGCGATAGGTGATGACAAGGCATGCTCTATCTTTATTGCGTTTGTTTGGGGCGTGCTTTCGAGCAGTAGAAGGGGCACTGGAGATCATGTGTTGGAGAGATTCCTGCACGACAACGGGCGGAACATGTTTCTTCGAAATATGTTGACATCTGGGTTGTTTGGGCGTAGATTGAGAGAGCATTTGGGGCACTGTGTACAGATTTGATTTGGGTTGTAAGGAGTGATCTTGCAACAGGCACAGACTATGTACCATGGAGAGAGTTTGTAGAAACTGAGTGTTTAATCTGTAGAGATGTGAGAGAAGAAGAAATGATTGCATTGAACCTTGACAATTGGCGATGATCAGTTATTTCCAAATTACACTTTAAATGTGTGAGACATTCTATACTTTATACAGGATTGATTGATTTGATTTATTGGCACGTGTATTTAAGTGCAGTGACAAGCCTTGTTTGTGAGCAGTACAGGCAGACCATAGAAAACCAGGACGTACAATTCATAGGGTGAAAAAGATGTTGGACAGAGTAACGCATACAGTTTACACTGCACAGCAAACGTACTAAACATGGTCAACATGAACAAGATCAGCATTATTGGAAGTTAGAGAGTACATTAAGCAATCTCATACGGCATTCACAACAGCTTATGTGCCTCTGCAGAACCCCAGTTCGATTGAGAGAGAGTTCCAGGCTCAAAATGAATGCTCGCCACATTAATGTGCAGTCAGTGTGAGATCCTCGACTGATCCTCATGTCATTCACAATACCCGACAGCAGCCATAATACCTTTCTTCTGAAACAGTTAACCATTCCCACCAGCTTCCCACCAGGTTGTCTTCTCAGAGATGGAAGATGCCTCATTGCGATTGCACAATTTTGTTTCTGTCCTTTGTGTGAGAAGGCTACATTAAAGTCCCACGTGTGTAACATGTGCTATGGAGCCACGAACAACAATGTGGAGCAGTTTATCTGTGCAGTCTCTGTTACATTTTCTTGTCATAGTGGAGCATCAAATTCCTCTTTCTGTTCCTGCATAATTGACTCGAAGATTAGAATGCCCTCCTCACTTTCCTATGTAAATGATTAAAGGGATTGAATGGTTAATCGCCTAATTGGTTTAACCATGATTCCTGTTTAACAGCTCGACCTACTGACTAGTGTGACAATGCTGCAGAATTAATCAGTTATTTTTTCCCTTACTTCTTTAAGAGAGAAATTGAATGATAGTTACCAAGCTAACTCGTGAAGGTCACTTGTGTAAACAGCTTGGGAGTCCTTGCGTTTATTTTAATGTAGCCTGAATTGGTCACCTCTCTCAAATTAGAATTTCTGGGTTTTGGTTTTTCAGTAACATCAAAAACTAATGGGCAATCAACAGAGTTGGAAAATTCAGTGATTGTCTCCTGGCTTTCTCTCAACATTATTTCTCCTCCTGGAATGGAGAGCTGCAAGGGAGAATCTGTGTCTGAATTGTCCTTTTTTTTGCAAAGGGAGAAAGTGAGGACTGCAGATGCTGAAGATTAGAGTCGAGCGTGTGGTACTCAATAAGCACAGCATGTCAGTCAGCAACCGAGGATCAAGAGACTCAACCTTTCCGATATTATCCATTCATCAAGAAGGGCTGATGAAGGACTTACATCCATAATGTCAATTCTTCAGCTCCTTGGATACTGTCTGAGATGCTGTGCTGTACCAGCATCGCGCTCTTTGTCTGAAGGGGTGGTTTTACGGGATATTACTGAATTAGAACAGTTAATTAATAATGGTCACTATCTGTTATTGTGTTAATTTGTGCAAGAAAGTTATTCCAATTGCCTCTTTATTTGGTTGTATTTAATCTAATGTGTTTAAATAATTTGTGTTTAAATTAATAGCAGTCACATTGCATCTTTAACGGACACTTTCGATCTCCATTTAAAGTAAGAAAGCAGTAGGATCCAAGCTACCACCTTAGAATTTTTTGAGGACCTCTGGTGTGAGCCATACTACTGGATTCCTTCTCTTTCTGTGTAATAAGTTGGAGGGTCTAAATGGATTCTCACTGTTCCTTTCCAATAGTTTCAATGGGCTGAATGCATTCCTTATGTTCCCAAGAAGACAGCGTCCGGTGCTGAATGAACATCTCAATTTTAACTGTGGGTTTGCTCAGTGTCTAAAAGTACTGTTACATGAATGCTTTGTGCACTTTAATGGCGCAAGCTTGCATATTGCCCAAGTCTTACTGCAGGTCAACACAGAATGCCTCAGGAGTGAAAGGTGATGCATTGTTCTGAATGTCATGTGATCTTCAGTGACCATCCCCACTTCTGATCTTATAATAGAGGAAAGATATTGATGAAGCAGCTGAAGATGTTTGTATTGAGGTCTCCACTCTAAGGATCACCGGACAGATATGTCCCAGTACTGAGATTATGGACATCAAGCAACCACAGACACATTCCTTTGTGCTATGATTGACTTCATAATAGGGAGTTAAACTGATTTGCATTCAGTCCAATTTTGTTTTGCTCCTTGATGTCATCCTCGGTCAACCGCTGCAATGGTCACTCTTTCCTGAACCTGTGCGTCACCTCTTTTGTTCATATCAACAGATCATGGGGTTAGTCCAGGGAATTTTTTTTTCAAGCAGAAATTACTGATTGTCATAAATTCGCTATTGCAGAGTGTTGGGGGAGCAAGGATACAAAAAAGTATTTTGTAGCTGGGGTGAGACTAACTAAACGCAGCTTTCGAAATGTGGACTCACCAACAACTTATGCAGCCACATCATGGCATACTAACTCCTATATGCAATGTACTGACGAATGAAGGCAAACGGAACAAATGTCGCCTTCAGTATGCTCTCTACATGTAACTCGACTTTCATGGATCCGTGAGCCTGCACCTGATCTCTTTTTTCAACAACACTCCCTGGCGTCCCAGTATTAATTGTAAATGTCCGGCTCGGCATAACATTGGCAAAATGTAACACCTCACACTTAACTAAACAAACCTCCATCTGCCACTCCTTCTCACATTGACCCATCTGATTAAGGTTCCATTGTATTCTGAAATAATCCTCCTCCCTTTCCACAGCACCACCTGCTTTTATGTTTTCTGGAAGCATACTAGCCGTGGACGGATTCACATTCAAACCATTTATATAAATGATGAAAAACAGCAGATTAATTACTGATCCTTGCGACACACTGCTGGTCATCGGCTTCGAGTTTGAAAAATAATCTTCTACCACCGTGCTCTGTGTCCTTCCTTTTGTAGTCACTTGATTAGCTAATCCTAGGTATGTTTGTGATTGAACCCTCCTAACCAGTCTGCGTTGCTAAACTTTATCAAACACCTTTCTGAAGTCCATATAGATAAAGTCTACTGAACTACCTTCATCAATGCTCTTTGTCACCTCTTCAAAAAACACAATCATGTTAGTGTGGCACGATTTCCTACGCACAAAGCAATGTTGACTATTCGTAACCAGGCATGGCCTATGAAAATCTCCCAGAATCTCCTCCAACATCGTACTGAATAGCTCACTGGTCAATAGCTTCCTGGGCTTTCGGATCACTGTTTCCTTTTCTTGTCCCACTGCTCCACTAGAGCAAATTTAAGTAGGTTGATGATATAGCCAACGATCCCGTTCTCAGACTGGGTAAGAGTCAGTGTTAACAAGTCAGGTTGGTTTCTTTAATCTACTAAAATAACAGAGCTATGGGAAAAACAGAGTAACCCCAACAATGATGCAATTTGGATATTGGATGTATGTGCATCCTATTGCAACAAAAAACGCACACAGATACACACACACACACACACACACACACACACACAAACACACACACACACACAAACACAGAAACACGCACGCAAACACAAAGTTCGCACAAGCCGCTCGTAACTGGATCACATTCTGGAAAAGTTGGAATAGGCTGAGTTCCCCTTGCTTCTCGCAGTGGCGCGATTCCAATGAATCAGGAATCCTTCATGAGTGGTGAAGATGACTGAGGAGTTTTCAGCTCGCACGTGTTACTGGAAGGAAGTACGGGGGAGGGGGGAGTGAGAAATAGGTTGTTCCTTCTCAGGAAGGTTACTTTTAAAATATCTCTGATTTGACTCACACAACAATGTTATCCGGCCCCAATTTGGACAAAGTGAGTTCTCCTTGTACATTGTCCGAATTGTATGATTTCATCACATTCCCTTCATCACGTGGGTGCATCGTTGCTGCTTTCATACACAGAGCGGTTTCTACAGCAACACATGGCCCCAATTGTTTTTTACATAATTTAAAAAAAAGACGATTAATGTTTTCACAATATCTGCAATATAATGGATGTGTCTTACTCTTTTATTATTTCACCGCATTTTTTTTCCCATATCGAGGAATTATCCGTCAGATATTGACCAGCTGCACTCTCCTCGAAATCTCATGTTTTCAAGAAGAGCATCTCCCATTCTCAGGTCTGAACTCGTAATTCTTCGTAACATAATGACTTTGTCCCTCAGACGAATAAAAAGAAAAGCTTTGGAAAGGTTCAAAAGCAGTTGTGTTTTATTTTCCAATTGAGGGAATGAGAACAACACGCAGTGCATCAGCTGTGTGCTCAGTAAGGCTCTGTATGGATGCATAATGCAACATGTTTAAGATCATACCTGACACCCGTTGCATTAAACATCATTTCCAATACACTTGTTGCATCTGCAGACTAACCTGAGTTGATGACTGTACACAAACACCTTTGCATTCTCTCTCAATTCCAGTAAATTATGATTGTTTTCTCCAATCCCCAAACAAACTTCCAATGACCAACATTTTCTTTTTCGCTGATGCTTTGCTCACTTCCCTCCTCTGTATGTACTCCAATGCAGAGTCTCCGCCTCAACTTGACATGTTATTGAATGACTATCCTGGTGTATCAGCAAATTCAGACCCAATCTAATACGTCTCGTTATCCAAATCATTAATCTAGAGTGCACATTTTGGGGAACTCACACTAATTCCTGATGAATTCCACTAGTTACAGTTTTCCATCCTTAAAATAAGTAGTTATCTCTACTCTGTGCTTCGTGATAGCTAATCAGGGCTCCCTTTCATCTCACTCTGTGCTGCGTAGTATACTCAAAAGACTGAATACTTCATTCTATGTCTGTGCAACTACTCAGAGGGGCAGAATGGTCTTTCCCATTTTAGTGAAATTATACTGATTGGGTAAATGGGATCTTCCTCTATCTCTGTGACAGCATTAAACGGTTGAGTAAGAGAACAACACATGGGATAGGAGCATCAGTTGGCCATATGGCCCGACGAGTCTTCTGCACAACTACAGCTGGGGGAAAGGCAATAACGATGCGATTAAGCAAGGTTTAAGAAGCATAGGATGGGGAAGGAAACTGCAGGGGATGGGCATATTAGAAATGTGAAAATTATTCAAGGAAAAGCTCGTGAGTGTCCTGGATAAGTATGTACCTGTCAGGTAGGGAGAAAGCTGGAGAGCGAGGAAACCGTGATTGACAAAAGAAGTGGAATCTCTGGTCAAGACGAAGAAGAATGCTTATGTTTGGATGAGATGTGAAGGCTCAGTTCGGGTGCTTGAAAGTAACAAGGTAGCCAGAAAAGACCTAAAGAGAGCTCAGAAGAGCCAAGAGGAGATAATGGAAGTTGTTGGCTGATTGGATCACAGTAAACCCTCAGGCTTTTTATAGGTATTTAAGGAATAAAACAATGACGAGAGTACGATTAATGCCAATCAAGGATAATTGCAGGAACTTGAACGTGCAGTCAGAGGAGGTAGAGGAAGCACGGCATGAATATCTTTCTAGAACATTTACTCTAGAAAATGACAATGTTGTCGAGTCGAATACTGAGATACAGGCTACTAGATGAAGTGGGATTGAGGTTCACAAGGAAGAGGCATTGGAAATCCGGCAGAGTTTGAAAATAGGTCAGTTCCCTGGGCCGCATGGGATTTATCCTAGGATACTCTGGGAAGCCAGGGAGGAGATTGCTGAGTCGTTGGCATTGATCTTTAAGTCGTCAGTGTTTACAGGAATAGTGCCAGAAAACTGGTGGTTAGCAAATGTGGTTCCCCTTTCAAGAAGGGGAGTAGAGGGAACCCTGGTAATTTCAACCAGTGACCCTTACTTCAGTTGTTGGTCAAGTGTTGGAAAATATTATGATAGGATTTATGATCATCGAGAAAAGAATAATTTGATTAGGGATTGCTAGCATGGTTTTGTGTAGGGTAGGTCGTACCTCACAAAACTTATTGAGTTCTTTGAGAAGGTGACCAAACAGTAGATGAGAGTAAACCGGTTGGTGTGCTGTATATGAATTTCAGCAAGTCCTCCTGTAAGGTTCCCCACAGTAGGCTATTTTACAAAATGCGGAGGTATGTGATTGTGGGAAGTATAGCAGTTTGGATCAGTAAGTGGCTTGCCGAAAGAATACAGAGAGTGGTGGTTGATGGGAAATGTTCATTCTGGAGTCCAGGTACGAGTGGTGTATCGCAAGGACCGGTATTGGGTCAACTGCTGTTCGTCATTTTTATACACGACCTGGATGAGGGCGTAGAAGGGTGGGTTAGTAAATTTGCAGACGACACTTAGGTCGGTGAAGTTGTGGTTAATGACGAAGGATGTTGTAGGTTACAGAAAACCATTGAAAAACTGCAGAACTGGGCTGAGAGGCGGTAAATGGAATTTAATGTGGACAAGTGTGAGGTGATTCATTTTGTTCGGAGTAACTGGAATGCAATGTACTGCGCTAATGGTAAGATTCTTGGCAGTGAAAATGAGTAAACAGATCTCGGGTGTCCTGGTACACAGATCCTTGAAAGTTACCAAGCAGATTGGTAAGTTTGTTAGGAAGCCAAACAGTGTTCTCGCTTTTATTAATAGAGGGATCGAGTTCTGAAAGCATGAGGTTATGCTCCAGCTGTACAAAACTCTGGTGCAGCCGCACTTGGAGTATTGCGTATAGTTCTGGTCACCGCATCATAAGAATGTTATGGAAGCTTTGGAGAAGATGCAGAGCAGATTTATGAGGATGTTGCCTCATATGGAGGGAAGGAAGTGAGGACTGCAGATACTGGAGGTCAGAGCTGAAAATATGTTGCTGGAAAAGCGCAGCAGGTCGGCGATTCTCCTGCTCCTTGGATGCCTGCTGACCTGCTGCGCTTTTCCAGCAACACATTTTCAGTTCATATGGAGGGAAGGTCATTTGAGGAAAGGCTGAGGGACTTGAGACTGTTTTCGTTGGAGAGAAGAAGATGAGAGGTGACGTCATAGAGTCATAGAAGTGTGCACCATGGAAACTGACCCTTCGGTCCAACCCGTCCATGCCGACCAGATATACCAACCACGGCCCATATCCCTCCAAACCCTTTCTATTTATATACACATCCAAATGTTGCTTAAATGTTGCAATTGTACTGGCCACCACCACATACTCTGGCAGCTCAATCCATACACCTACTACACTCTGCGTGAAATAATTACCCCTTAAGTCTCTTTTATATCATTCCCCTCTCAACCTAAACTTAAGTGCTCTAGTTCTGGACTCCCCGACCTCAGGGAAAAGGCTTTGTCTATTAATCCTATCCATGACCATCATAATTTTGTAAACCTCTATAACGTCACCCTTCAGCCTCCGACGCGACATGGAAAACAGCCCCAGCTGGTTCAGACTGTCCCTGTAGCTTAGATCATCCAACACTGGCAACATCCTTGTGTATCTTTTGTGAATCCTTTCCAGTTTCACATCATCTTTCCGATAGGAAGGAGACCAGAATTGCACGCAATATTCCAACAATGGCCTAACCAATGTCCTGTAAATCCGCAACATGACCTCCCAACTCCTGTACTCAATACTCCGACCTATAAAGGAAAGCATGCCAAACACATTCTTCACTATCATATCAACCAGCGCCTCCACTTTCAAGGAACTATGAACCTGCACTCCAAGATCTCTTTGTTCAGCAACACTCCCTCGGACCTTACCGTTAAGTGTATAAGATTTGCTTTCCCAAATGCAGTACCTCGAATTTATCTAAATTAAACTTTCAACCCATTAGCCCTTTGGTCCAGATCCTGTTGCAATCTGAGGTAAACCTCTTCACTGTCCACTACACCTCCGATTTTGGTGTCATCTGCAAACATACCAACTGTACCTATTATGCTCGCATCCGAATCATTTACGTAAATCTTGAAAAAGTAGAGGACCGATCCTTGTGGCAATCCACTGGCCACAGGCTTCCAGTCTGAAAAAACAACCCTCCACCACCACCCTCAGTCTTCTGTCTGTGAGATAGTTCTGTTATCAAATGGCTCGTTCTCCCTGTATTTCATGAGATCTAAGCATGCTTATCAGTCTCCCATGGGGAACATTTTCGAACGTTTTACTGAAGTCCATATAGATCACATCTGCCCTCATCAATTTTCTTTGTTACTTATTCAAAAAAAGATATATTAGATAATCAGAGGGTTAGATGGTGTGGACAGGGAGAGCTCTTTTCCAAGTATGGTACTGGCGAGGACGAGGGGGCATCGCTTTAAAATGAGTGGTTAAAGATATAGCACAGATGTCAGAGGTAGTTTCTTTGCTCAGGGAGTATTAAGGGTATGGAATGCTTTGCCTGCAACGGTGGTCGATTCGCCAACTTTAAGTACATTTAAGTCTTCATTGGACAAGCATATGGTAGTACAAAGAATAGTGTAGGTTAGATGGGATTCAGTTTAGTATGTTAAGTCGGCGGATCATCGATGGCTGAGGGGCTTATACAGCGCTGTAATGTTCTGTGTTCTATAATCACGATTAGAATGGACAAACCAACACGGACAGTTACCCGCGTCGGTAATAGAATCTTGGTCCTTGACGCCGTGCGGATGCAGTGCAAGCCACTGAGCCACCGTGCAGTTTGGACAGTTCCTTTCTGAAGTGTTTGTGATCATGTTGCTCAATTACAATCACATCGAAAAGTGATTGTAATAGGTATGAACTGAAAGAGGGTGTTTTGAGTGGTGGGACATGGAGAATGATAGGGGGTTAATTAACTAGATATAAAGAGAGAGAGAAAGAGCTTATCGTTGAGAAAAAGTACAAATCTAATTTATCAACAGGCGTATAGTACTTCCTTATTTGTTTTGTCAATTCTCATGTGATGTGGTCCTTTGTACAGTACATGTTAAACTTCTGGATCTGATGTCAGAATTTTTTTTACATCCAATACAATGACAGACATCAGCTGTTGACAAAACTCAGAAGGCCAAAATACATATTTGCGGTTGAAAGCCAATTAACTGAAATATGGTGGGATACTAGAAGTTGGAATTTAAAACACATGTCCTGGTTAACAGCAGAGATTTGAGTAGGCAGTACCCGAAATGGGTGTCGGGGAGTGTAAGGGCTAGGGTAGGGTTTGGGGTTGACGTTGACCGAAGAGGAACATGAGACCTCAGCTGAAGATGAAATTATTTTGGAATACTTTATAATTTTGCACATCATATGCATCAAATGTTGTTAAGTGTTTGTGCATTGTGCGCATATGAACACACTCAGCTATCTTCACAGACATACCGGATTTAACATTATATTAATCATTCTTACTCCATTCCGTTTCAAATTAACATGCGTTGCTTACATTGTCACTGACCAATTCTTCTTCCGAATGTATTCTGTTTCCTCCTCTACACTTTATTTTATTCCATCTATCAAGGAGATGTTGGTGACTGTGGGGGCGTGGGGGGATATTACTTTACTCCTCTCCAGGCTTCATACCTTCTGTCTCCTATTCCTTTATATTTCTCCACCAATGACGCACAAATGCTGTCCATGACCTTTTAATCCCAGTAAACAAGACAATTGTAAATGTAACATTTACTGTTGGGCTAAGATTAAAAAGATGGAAAAATATAATACATATAAAACTGTGTGATAAGGTATTTGCAGCTTTAGAAGAAAGTGGTTGCCATGCGCTGTGGTAAAGATGCATTGCCTCGTTAGAGAGTTGAGCAGAAAGTCTGGAGAAAGGCAGATTTCGTTTATGCATGTTCAGGGCAGTTGTGCCCACAGACAGTTTTCCACATTAATTCTTGTTATGGTGGAGGAGACTTCAGGTTAGTGGCAACCTATGGACTGGTTCTTGCAAAGTAATTACACCGTATATTGTAGGTGGATATCATCGAACCTGTGACTACAAAGCATCACATTTCTCCTTTACCTCGGACGTTGTTAGAATAAGTCGAGCTCGGCGAGAAGACCAATAGCACGTGATGTCAACATCCCACCCAGTTCTGCCATTGTTGTCACGTTAAAAGTGTTGTAAAGAAAGGGGTTAAAGATATTGTTTTTGTCAGTGACTGTGGTTGATATCAGTCTCCATGGATCCTCACTGTGTCACTCGAGGGTTTCTATCTCCTCTTAATAAGGTGCTGCCTTCAATATGTCATCGAATTGTGTCCACGTCAGCATCATCCTCAATGCAATTGGGATAACAAGCTCCAGAGAGACGGAGAAGTCAGAATCTGAGTACACTAGACAGGAATGTTTCAACAATGGATCAGAATCTGACAACAATAGACTGGAATGTTACAATAATAGACAAGAGTTTATCCCATGGTCTTAACTATATTTCTAAGGATTGGGCATCGTTATCATTGCGGATACAATGTGTATTAATGATTATTCAGGCAGGTTACTTTCCTATCCTCGCTATTGCTGGTGTTCCTGGTAAGTCTAAAGCTGCCCATTTAATACTTTTTGCCAACAGATTATGAGCGCTGTCGTTATTTCTGTTATCTATATGTGTCAAAGGTGTAAACTACTGTACTCACTTTGAAATGTTAACTCCTTTCCTATTCCATGAATTTCAAACCCTTCACATACAAACGCCTGAGGAGAAACACAATTCTTCTTCATAATGATTGCCCCTTTTTTGAGCTAATGTCTATCTCAATATTCCATCTATCATCAAGCTGTCTACCCCAACTCTATAATGTCACGATTCTTCACTTCTCATCATCTCAATCTTTCCGATTGCAATTCCCTCTGGCGGCTCTTAATGTTGCAAATCTTTTGATCGCAATTGTATTCTTAACTCTACCTGGAGTTATGGCAACAACTATGTTTCTAATTTAAGGTAGAGACAGCATGTGTGACCTGTATCAGCAGAACCTGTAACCTCACACTGGGGAGCTGATGGTGCAGTCAGTGACCATGAAGTAACACCTTCATGGAATAGTTTTAATTCGAGTACTTTCCAAGCAGTGTTTATTATCTACCGAGTGCAGTTCTCTGACATACACACTGAGTTATGAAGGGCTTTTCTGCTCCAGAGGGGACCATAACGAAAATCTTCCAGACATACTATGGACGATAGCCTCGTGATAATGGGAAACTGTGGTTTATTATAATTAATAACGTGTATTTATAAAACAAATCTAAGTGAATTGAAGTTTGGTGTGTTGTGGCACCAGATGACCTCCACGCTAGAGTATTCTGGAGGTGGCAATACAGCCATTAGTTATGAGTTGTGAGTTCATACAGCACGGAAACCAACACTTCTGTTCAACCAGTCCATGCTGGTCACAATCTGAAACTAACCTAATCCGTCTAAACTTTTCTGTGCATGTACAGAAATAAATGTCTTTTAGTCGTTGTAATTACGTGAAAGAATGATTGATTCTAGGTCCTTAAATATAGTATTTAAGGATAATGCATTGGATTCGGACAACGGTGGGTGGTAGTTGAGAACAAGGGGCAGTCTATTCTTATTGCATTTGGTTCTGGGGTGCTTTAGAGCAGTATAACGGGGATTTGGAGTAATAGAGGGATTTCTGCACGACGGTTGGGGGAGCATGTTCGAAATGCGTGGGATTTCGGGATGCTTGGAAGTAGATTGATGGGAGTATTTGTGGCACTGTAGACGGGTTTGACCTCCTTCTCAAGGAGTGATCTCCTTGCCAAAGACATAGACAATGTATCATGAAGAGAGTTTGAAGAAACTGAGTGTCTAATTTGTAGAGCTGTGAGAGAAGAAGAAATGATTGTGTTGATACTTGAGAATTAGCAATGATGAATTATTTCCAAAAGATACGATAAATGAGTTTAAACGTCTTTACTTTTACACAGGATTGATTAACCTGATTTATTGGAACGCGTACTTAAGTACAGTGAAAAGCTTTTTATTTTGTGACCATTGCAGGCAGAGCATTTTAAACAAGGACATAAAAATCATAGGATGAAAAATAACTTGGACAGAGTAAAGCATGCAGGTTACATTGCACAGCAAGTGCACGAAACAAGATCAACATGAATAAGATCAGCATTATTTGAAGGCAGGGGGTTCTTTGATCAATCTCACACGGCATTAACAGTAGCTTCTGTTCCTCTGAAGAATCCTAAGTCGATTGAGAGAGAGCGCCAGGCTCTGAATCAACTTCCCCACAATAATGTGCAGTCGTATGAAACCCTGCACTGAGCATCATGTCGTTCACAAAGCCCTACTGCAGCCACAATATCTTCTTTCTGAAACAGTTAACAATTCAATACTCTTTACATTCTGGAAATTCTGGTTCATACAGATTGGATTGTAACCCTGAATATTTATAGCGGGAGTGAGAGGGAAAGCAGAAAAAGATAAGAAAATACCGGACAACTTGATATCAATTACGAGGAAAAATGTAGATTATTTTAACAAGGAATGTGATAACTAGACAATTGCAGAATCAGGACATGACTTGGCTGAATTATCTTAGATTCAGCAAAGCGAAATCATCTTTGACAAAACGGTTGAATTTGTGTTCGTTGAGGACTAGACAAATCTGAAGCAGTGGGAGCATGGATTTGAAATTTGAAGTGGTTTTGATATAGTTGCTGAAAGGTGAACGACCGTACATGGAGAGCAGGAGAGTTTACTAAATGGTTTGAGAATTAGTTAGTGGAGACAATACAGAAAACATCAACGTTTTCTGGACTGAAGGCTGTTAATCATTGGGTTTCACATGTATCATTGTTTGGATCGCAGCAAATTGTAAGGCAGACAAATGATTTGGAAGAGGGAGACAAACATCAAGTATCTCACTGTGTATTGATTAAATGGTGCGGGGTTGGGAACTGCTGCTGTCCAGAACGACCGGAATGACCTTGATCATGAGACACCAAAGTAATACATACTCAGGTGTAAGCAATGGCGGCATTAAGTGATATGTTACCCTTCATTGCAAGATAATTCAAGAACATAAATAAAGTCAAATTCCTGCAACTAAAGAGATTTGCAGGGAGAGAGCTTGGTTTTAAATTTATATATATATATATATACACACACACACACACACACACACACACACACACACATAAACTGTAGATGCTGGAATCCAAGGTCAACAAGCGGGGAGAATGGAAGAAAACAACAAGCCAGGCTGCATTAGGAGCCGAAGACGTCGATGTTTAGGGTGTGACCCTTCTTTAGGACTGGGCGTGGATGTAAGGGGAGCTGCAGATAAAGGCATTTGCGGGACTGGGGTAGGGGGATGGATGGTGGTGAAGTTGCGTCAGGTGAACACAGATAGAGAGTATTACCTGGTTTCACAATGGGAGTATTGAACCCGGCAGGTGGCTGGGAGGTGTGGAAGGGAAGGGGAAGGGCAGGGAAAGGAATTGAAATGACTTGATATAGGAGAACTCATTGTTTAGTTCTCCGAGCTGTTGTTTGCCGAAGCGGAATTTAAGTGTTTTTCCTCGAATTTACAGTTTGATTCATTGTGACAATGGAGAAGATCAAATATAGTCATATTGAAAGGGAGTGGAAAGGGAATTAAAAATGGGTGGTGACTGGGAGGTAAGATCGGCCCTTGCAGGTCCGTCTGAGATGCTGGGTGAACCGTTTCTTCTGTTTAGGTTTGATCTCCTCGATGTTGAGAACAACCAATCGGGCGCGCTGGATCGATTAAATTGGGTTGGAAGAGAGGCAGATGAACCTCTGTTTCACTTGGAACAACAGTTTGGGGTCCTGAACGGTGGTGAAGGAGGATGGTGTACAGACAGGTTTTGCCACATTTCTGGTTGCAGTGCAAGGTACTCTGGTGTTTCAAGGGTGTTGTTGGGCAGAGTGGCTCAAATGAAGGACTGTCTAAGGGAACGGTTCTTGTGTAACGAAGAGAGAGGTGCAGAGGGAAAGATGCTCTCGGTGGTGGAGTTCAGTTGGACATGGTAGAAGTGTTTCAGGCTGTTTAACATTTGGATGAGGACATTGGTGAGGTGGTAGGTGATGACAAAGCATGCTCTATCTTTATTGCGTTTGTTTGGGGAGTGCTTTCGAGCAGTAGAAGGGGCAATAGAGATCATGTGTTGGAGAGATTCCTGCACGACAACGGGCGAAACATGTTTCTTCGAAATGTGTTGACATCTGGGTTGTTTGGGCGTTGATTGAGAGAGTATTTGGGGCACTGTGTACAGATTTGATTTGGGTTGTAAGGAGTGATCTTGCAACAGGCACAGACTATGTACCATGGAGAGAGTTTATAGAAACTGAGTGTTTAATCTGTAGAGATGTGAGAGAAGAAGAAATGATTGCATTGAACCTTGACAATTGGCGATGATCAGTTATTTCCAAATTACACGTTAAATGTGTGAGACATTCTATACTTTATACAGGATTGATTGATTTGATTTATTGGCACGTGTATTTAAGTGCAGTGACAAGACTTGGTTGTGAGCAGTACAGGCAGACCATAGAAAACCAGGACGTACAATTCATAGGGTGAAAAAGATGTTGGACAGAGTAACGCATACAGTTTACACTGCACAGCAAACGTACTAAACATGGTCAACATGAACAAGATCAGCATTATTTGAAGTTAGAGAGTACATTAAGCAATCTCATACGGCATTCACAATAGCTTATGTGCCTCTGCAGAACCCCAGTTCGATTGAGAGAGAGTTCCAGGCTCTAAATGAATGCTCGCCACATTAACGTGCAGTCAGTGTGAGATCCTCCACTGATCCTCATGTCATTCACAATACCCGACAGCAGCCATAATACCTTTCTTCTGAAACAGTTAACCATTCCCACCAGCTTCCCACCAGGTTGTCTTCTCAGAGGTGGAAGATGCCTACTTGCGATTACACAATTTTGTTTCTGTCCTTTTTGTGAGAAGGCTACATTAAAGTCCCACGTGTGTAACATGTGCTATGGAGCCACGAACAACAATGTGGAGCAGTTTATCTGTGCAGTCTCTGTTACATTTTCTTGTCATAGTGGAGCATCAAATTCCTCGTTCTGTTCCTGCATAATTGACTCGAAGATTAGAATGCCCTCCTCACTTTCCTATGTAAATGATTAAAGGGATTGAATCGATTCTTCCTCGTCTGACTGGTTTAATCAGACCAATTAACAGCTCGACGTACTGACTAGTGTGACAATGCTGCAGAATTAATCAGTTATTTTTTCCCTTACTTCTTTAAGAGAGAAATTGAATGATAGTTACCAAGCTAACTCGTGAAGGTCACTTGTGTAAACAGCTTGGGAGTCCCTGTGTTTATTTTAACGTAGCCTGAATTGGTCACCTCTCTCAAATTAGAATTTCTGGGTTTTGGTTTTTCAGTAACATCAAAAACTAATGGGCAATCAACAGAGTTGGAAAATTCAGTGATTGTCTCCTGGCTTTCTCTTAACATTATTTCTCCTCCTGGAATGGAGAGCTGCAAGGGAGAATCTGTGTCTGAATTGTCCTTTTTTTTGCAAAGGGAGAAAGTGAGGACTGCAGATGCTGAAGATTAGAGTCGAGCGTGTGGTACTCAAAAAGCACAGCATGTCAGTCAGCAACCGAGGAGCCAGAGACACAATCTTTCCGATATTATCCATTCATCAAGAAGGGCTGATGAAGGACTTACATCCAAAATGTCAATTCTCCAGCTCCTTGGACACTGTCTGAGATGCTGTGCTGTACCAGCATCACACTCTTTGTCTGAAGGGGTGTTTTAACGGGATATCACTGCATTAGAACAGTTAATTGATAATGGTCACTATCTGTTATTGTGTTAAGTTTTGCAAGAAAGTTATTCCAATTGCCTCTTTATTTGGTTGTATTTAATCTAATGTGTTTAAATAAATTGTGTTTAAATTGGTAGCAGTCACATTGCATCTTTAACAGACACTTTCGATCTCCATTTAAAGTAAGAAAGCATTAGGATCTAGGCTACCACCTTAGAATTTTTTGAGGACCTCTGGTGTGAGCCATACTGCTGGACTCCTTCTCTTCCTGTGTAATAAGCTGGAGGGTCTAAATGGATTCTCACTGTTCTTTTCCAATAGTTTCAATGGGCTGAATGCATTCCTTATGTTCCCAAGAAGACAGCGTCCGGTGCTGAATGAACATCTCATTTTTAACTGTGGCTTTGCTCAGTGTCTAAAAGTACTGTTACATGAATGTTATGTGCACTTTAACAGCGCAAGATTGCATATTGCCCAAGTCTCACTGCAGGTCAACACAGAATGCCTCAGGAGCGAAAGGCGATGCATTGTTCTGAATGTCATGTGATCTTCAGTGACCATCCCCACTTCTGATCTTATATTCGAGGAAAGATATTGATGAAGCAGCTAAAGATGTTTGCATTGAGGTCTCCACTCTAAGGATCACCGGACAGATATGTCCCAGTACTGAGATTATGGACATCAAGCAACCACAGACACATTCCTTTGTGCTATGATTGACTTCATAATAGGGAGTTAAACTGATTTGCATTCAGTCCAATTTTGTTTTGCTCCTTGATGTCATCCTCAGTCAACCGCTGCAATGGTCACTCTTTCCTGAACCTGTGCGTCACCTCTTTCGTTCATATCAACAGATCATGGTGTAAGTCTAGGGAATGTTATTTTTTCAAGCAGAAATTACTGATTGTCAAAAATTCGCTATTGCACAGTGTTGGGGGAGCAAGGATACAAAAAGTATTTTATAGCTGGGGTGAGACTAACTAAACGCAGATTTCGAAATGTGGCCTCACCAACAACTTATGCAGCCACATCATGGCATCCTATCTCCTATATGCAATGTACTGACGAATGAAGGTAAACGGAACAAATGTCGCCTTCAGTATGCTCTCTACATGTAACTCGATTTTCAAAGATCCGTGAGCCTGCACCTGTTCTCTTTTTTCAACAACACTCCCTGGCGTCCCAGCATTAATTGTAAAAGTCCGGCTCTGCATAACATTGGCAAAATGTAACACCTCACACTTAACTAAACAAACCTCCATCTGCCACTCCTGCTCACATTGACCCATCTGATTAAGGTTCCATTGTATTCTGAAATAATCCTCCTCCCTTTCCACAGCACCACCTGCTTTTATGTTTTCTGGAAGCATACTAGCCGTGGACGGATTCACATTCAAACCATTTATATAAATGACGAAAAACAGCAGATTAATTACTGATCCTTGCGACAGACTGCTGGTCATCGGCTTCGAGTTTGAAAAATAATCTTCTACCACCGTACTCTGTGTCCTTCCTTCAATCCAATTTTGTAGTCACTTGATTAGCTAATCCTAGATATGTTTGTGATACAACCCTACTAACCAGTCTGCGATGCTGAACTTTATCAAACACCTTTCTGAAGTCCATATAGATAAAGTCTACTGAACTACCTTCATCAATGCTCTTTGTCACCTCTTCAAAAAACACAATCATGTTAGTATGGCACGATTTCCTACGCAGAAAGCAATGTTGACTATCCGTAACCAGGCATGGCCTATGAAAATCTCCCAGAATCTCCTCCAACATCGTACTGAATAGCTCACTGGTCAATAGTTTCCTGAGCTTTCGGATCACTGTTTCCTTTTCTTGTCCCACTGCTCCACTAGAGCAAATTTAAGTAGGTTGATGATATAGCCAACGATATCGTTCTCAGACTGGGTAAGAGTCAGTGTTAACAAGTCAGGTTAGTTTCTTTAATCTACTAAAATAACAGAGCTATGGGAAAAACAGAGTAACCCCAACAATGATGCAATTTGGATATTGGATGTATGTGCATCATATTGCAACAAAAAACACACACAGATACGCACGCACACACACATGTATACACACACACACACACACACACACACACACACACACACACACACAGACACACGCACGCAAACACAAAGCTCGCACAAGCTGCTCGTAACTGGATCACATTCTGGAAAAGTTGGAATAGGCTGAGTTCCCCTTGCTTCTGGCAGTGGCGAGATTCCAATGAATCAGGAATCCTTCATGAGTGGTGAAGATGACTGAGGAGTTTTCAGCTCGCACGTGTTACTGGAAGGAAGTACGGTGGAGGGGGAAGTGGGAAATAGGTTGTTCCTTCTCAGGAAGGTTACTTTTAAAATATCTCTGAGTTGACTCACACAACAATGTTATCCGGCCCCAATTTGGACAAAGTGAGTTCTCCTTGTACATTGTCCGAATTGTATGATTTCATCACATTCCCTTCATCACGTGGGTGCATCGTTGCTGCTGTCATACACAGAGCCGTTTCCACAGCAACACATGGCCCCAGTTGTTCTTTACATAATTTTAAAAAAATACGATTAATGTTTTCACAATATCTACACTATAATGGATGTTCCTTACTCTTTTAATATTTTACCGCATTTGTTTCTCCCATATCGAGGAAATATCCATCAGATATTGACCAGCTGCACTCTCCTCGAAATCTCGTGTTTTCAAGAAGAGCATCTCCCATTCTCAGGTCTTAACTCTTAATTCTTCGTAACATAATGACTTTGTCCCTCAGACGAATAAAAAGAAAAGCTTTGGAAAGGTTCAAAAGCAGTTGTGTTTTATTTTCCAATTTAGGGAATTAGAACAACTCGCAGTGCATCAGCTGTGTGCTCCGTAAGGCTCTGTATGGATGCACAATGCAACATGCTTAAGATCATACCTGACACCCGTTGCATTAAACATCATTTCCAATACACTTGTTGCATCTGCAGACTAACCTGAATTGATGACTGTACACAAACCCCTTTGCATTCTCTCTCAATTCCAGTAAATTATGATTGTTTTCTCCAATCCCCAAACAAACTTCCAATGACCAACATTTTCGTTTTTGCTGAAGCTTTGCTCACTTCCCTCCTCTGTATGTACTCCAATGCAGAGTCTCCGCCTCAACTTGACATGTTATTGAATGACTATCCTGGCGTATCAGCAAATTCAGCTCCAATCTAATACGTCACGTTATCCAAATCATTAATCTAGAGTGTACATTTTGGGGAACTCACACTAATTCCTGATGAATTCCACTAGTTACAGTTTGCCATCCTGAAAATAAGTAATTATCTCTACTCCGTAATTCGTGATAGCGAATCAGGGCTCCCTTTCATCTCACTCTGTGCTACGTAGTATACTCAAAGGACTGAATACTTCATTCTATGTCTGTGCAACTACTCAGAGGGGCAGAATGGTCTTTCCCATTTTAGTGAAATTATACTGGTTGGGTAAATGGGATCTTCCTCTGTCTCTGTGATAGCATTAAACGGTTGAGTGAGAGAACAACACATGAGATAGGAGCATCAGTTGGCCATATGGCCCCACGAGTCTTCTGCACAACTACAGCTGGGGGAAAGGCAATAACGATGAGATTAAGCAAGGTTTAGGCAGCATAGGATGGGGAAGGAAACTGCAGGGGATGGGCATATTAGAAATGTGGAAACTATTCAAGGAAAAGCTCGTGAGTGTCCTGGATAAGTATGTACCTGTCAGATAGGGAGAAAGCTGGAGAGCGAGGAAACCGTGATTGACAAAAGAAGTGAAATCTCTGGTCAAGACGAAGAAGAATGCTTATGTTTGGATGAGATTTGAAGGCTCAGTTCGGGTGCTTGAGGGTAACAAGGTAGCCAGAAAAGACCTAAAGAGAGCTCAGAAGAGCCAAGAGGAGATAATAGAAATTGTTAGCTGGTTGGATCACAGTAAACCCTCAGGCTTCCTATAGGTATTTAAGGAATAAAACAATGACGAGAGTACGATGAAGGCGAATCAAGGATAATTGCAGGAATTGAACATGGGGTCAGAGGAGGTAGAGGAAGCACGGCATGAATATCTTTCTAGAACATTTACTCTAGAAAATGACAATGTTGTCGAGTAGAATACTGAGATACAGGCTACTAGATGAAGTGGGATTGAGGTTCACAAGGAAGAGGCAATGGAAATCCGGCAGAGTTTGAAAATAGGTCAGTTCCCTGGGCCGCATGGGATTTATCCTAGGATACTCTGGGAAGCCAGGGAGGAGATTGCTGAGTCGTTGTCATTGATCTTCAAGTCATCATTGTTTACAGGAATAGTGCCAGAAAACTGGTGGATCGCAAATGTGGTTCCCCGTTCAAGAAGGGGAGTAGAGGGAACCCTGGTAATTTCAACCAGTGACCCTTACTTCAGTTGTTGGTCAAGTGTTGGAAAATATTATGATAGGATTTATAATCATCGAGAAAAGAATAATTTAATTAGGGATTGCTAGCATGGTTTTGTGTAGGGTAGGTCGTGCCTCACAAAACTTATTGAGTTCTTTGAGAAGGTGACCAAACGGTAGATGACAGTAAACCAGTTGGTGTGGTGTATGTGAATTTCAGCAAGTCCTCGTGTAAGGTTCCACACAGTAGAGTATTTTACAAAATGCGGAGGTATGTGATTGTGGGAGATATAGCAGTTTGGATCAGCAATTGGCTTGCCGAAAATATACAGTGTGTGGTGGATGATGGGAAATGTTCATTCTGGATTCCAGGTACGTGTGGTGTATCGCAAGGGCCGGTATTGGGTCAACTGCTGTTCGTCATTTTTATACACGACCTGGATGATGGCGTAGAAGGGTGGGTTAGTAAATTTGCAGACGACACTTAGGTCGGTGAAGTTGTGGTTAATGACGAAGGATGTTGTAGGTTACAGAAAACCATTGAAAAGCTGCAGAACTGAGCTGAGAGGCGGTAAATGGAATTTAATGTTGACAAGTGTGAGGTGATTCATTTTGTTCGGAGTAACTGGAATGCAATGTACTGCGCTAATGGTAAGATTCTTGGCAGTGAAAATGAGTAGACAGATCTCGGGTGTCCTGGTACACAGATCCTTTAAGTTACCAAGCAGGTTGGTAAGGTTGTTAGGAAGGCAGCAGTGTTTTCGCTTTTATTAATAGAGGGATCGAGTTCTGAAACCATGAGGTTATGCTCCAGCTGTACAAAACTCTGGTGCAGCCGCACTTGGAGTATTGCGTATAGTTCTGGTCACTGCATCATAAGAATGTTATGGAAGCTTTGGAAAAGATGCAGAGCAGATTTATGAGGATGTTGCCTTATATGGAGGGAAGGAAGTGAGGACTGCAGATACTGGAGGTCAGAGCTGAAAATATGTTGCTGGAAAAGCGCAGCAGGTCGGCGATTCTCCTGCTCCTTGGATGCCTGCTGACCTGCTGCGCTTTTACAGCAACACATTTTCAGTTCATATGGAGGGAAGGTCATTCGAGGAAAGGCTGAGGGACTTGAGACTGTTTTCGTTGGAGAGAAGAAGATGAGAGCTGACGTCATAGAGTCATAGAAGTGTACACCATGGAAACTGACCCTTCGGTCCAACCCGTCCATGCCGACCAGATATACCAACCACGGCCCATATCCCTCCAAACCCTTTCTATTTATATACACATCCAAATGTCTCTTAAATGTTGCAATTGTACTGGCCACCACCACATACTCTGGCAGCTCATTACATACACCTACTACACTCTGCGTGAAATAATTACCCCTTAAGTCTCTTTTATATCATTCCCCTCTCAACCTAAACTTAAGTGCTCTAGTTCTGGACTCCCCGACCTCAGGGAAAAGGCTTTGTCTATTAATCCTATCCATGACCATCATAATTTTGTAAACCTCTATAACGTCACCCTTCAGCCTCCGACGCGACATGGAAAACAGCCCCAGCTGGTTCAGACTGTCCCTGTAGCTTAGATCATCCAACACTGGCAACATCCTTGTGTATCTTTTGTGAATCCTTTCCGGTTTCACATCATCTTTCCGATAGGAAGGAGACCAGAATTGCACGCAATATTCCAACAATGGCCTAACCAATGTCCTGTAAATCCGCAACATGACCTCCCAACTCCTGTACTCAATACTCCGACCTATAAAGGAAAGCATGCCAAACACATTCTTCACTATCATATCAACCAGCGCCTCCACTTTCAAGGAACTATGAACCTGCACTCCAAGATCTCTTTGTTCAGCAACACTCCCTCGGACCTTACCGTTAAGTGTATAAGATTTGCTTTCCCAAATGCAGTACCTCGAATTTATCTAAATTAAACTTTCAACCCATTAGCCCTTTGGTCCAGATCCTGTTGCAATCTGAGGTAAACCTCTTCACTGTCCACTACACCTCCGATTTTGGTGTCATCTGCAAACATACCAACTGTACCTATTATGCTCGCATCCGAATCATTTACGTAAATCTTGAAAAAGTAGAGGACCGATCCTTGTGGCAATCCACTGGCCACAGGCTTCCAGTCTGAAAAAACAACCCTCCACCACCACCCTCAGTCTTCTGTCTGTGAGATAGTTCTGTTATCAAATGGCTCGTTCTCCCTGTATTTCATGAGATCTAAGCATGCTTATCAGTCTCCCATGGGGAACATTTTCGAACGTTTTACTGAAGTCCATATAGATCACATCAACTGCTCTGCCCTCATCAATTTTCTTTGTTACTTATTCAAAAAAAGATATATTAGATAATCAGAGGGTTAGATGGTGTGGACAGGGAGAGCTCTTTTCCAAGTATGGTACTGGCGAGGACGAGGGGGCATCGCTTTAAAATGAGTGGTTAAAGATATAGCACAGATGTCAGAGGTAGTTTCTTTGCTCAGGGAGTATTAAGGGTATGGAATGCTTTGCCTGCAACGGTGGTCGATTCGCCAACTTTAAGTACATTTAAGTCTTCATTGGACAAGCATATGGTAGTACAAAGAATAGTGTAGGTTAGATGGGATTCAGTTTAGTATGTTAAGTCGGCGGATCATCGATGGCTGAGGGGCTTATACAGCGCTGTAATGTTCTGTGTTCTATAATCACGATTAGAATGGACAAACCAACACGGACAGTTACCCGCGTCGGTAATAGAATCTTGGTCCTTGACGCCGTGCGGATGCAGTGCAAGCCACTGAGCCACCGTGCAGTTTGGACAGTTCCTTTCTGAAGTGTTTGTGATCATGTTGCTCAATTACAATCACATCGAAAAGTGATTGTAATAGGTATGAACTGAAAGAGGGTGTTTTGAGTGGTGGGACATGGAGAATGATAGGGGGTTAATTAACTAGATATAAAGAGAGAGAGAAAGAGCTTATCGTTGAGAAAAAGTACAAATCTAATTTATCAACAGGCGTATAGTACTTCCTTATTTGTTTTGTCAATTCTCATGTGATGTGGTCCTTTGTACAGTACATGTTAAACTTCTGGATCTGATGTCAGAATTTTTTTTACATCCAATACAATGACAGACATCAGCTGTTGACAAAACTCAGAAGGCCAAAATACATATTTGCGGTTGAAAGCCAATTAACTGAAATATGGTGGGATACTAGAAGTTGGAATTTAAAACACATGTCCTGGTTAACAGCAGAGATTTGAGTAGGCAGTACCCGAAATGGGTGTCGGGGAGTGTAAGGGCTAGGGTAGGGTTTGGGGTTGACGTTGACCGAAGAGGAACATGAGACCTCAGCTGAAGATGAAATTATTTTGGAATACTTTATAATTTTGCACATCATATGCATCAAATGTTGTTAAGTGTTTGTGCATTGTGCGCATATGAACACACTCAGCTATCTTCACAGACATACCGGATTTAACATTATATTAATCATTCTTACTCCATTCCGTTTCAAATTAACATGCGTTGCTTACATTGTCACTGACCAATTCTTCTTCCGAATGTATTCTGTTTCCTCCTCTACACTTTATTTTATTCCATCTATCAAGGAGATGTTGGTGACTGTGGGGGCGTGGGGGGATATTACTTTACTCCTCTCCAGGCTTCATACCTTCTGTCTCCTATTCCTTTATATTTCTCCACCAATGACGCACAAATGCTGTCCATGACCTTTTAATCCCAGTAAACAAGACAATTGTAAATGTAACATTTACTGTTGGGCTAAGATTAAAAAGATGGAAAAATATAATACATATAAAACTGTGTGATAAGGTATTTGCAGCTTTAGAAGAAAGTGGTTGCCATGCGCTGTGGTAAAGATGCATTGCCTCGTTAGAGAGTTGAGCAGAAAGTCTGGAGAAAGGCAGATTTCGTTTATGCATGTTCAGGGCAGTTGTGCCCACAGACAGTTTTCCACATTAATTCTTGTTATGGTGGAGGAGACTTCAGGTTAGTGGCAACCTATGGACTGGTTCTTGCAAAGTAATTACACCGTATATTGTAGGTGGATATCATCGAACCTGTGACTACAAAGCATCACATTTCTCCTTTACCTCGGACGTTGTTAGAATAAGTCGAGCTCGGCGAGAAGACCAATAGCACGTGATGTCAACATCCCACCCAGTTCTGCCATTGTTGTCACGTTAAAAGTGTTGTAAAGAAAGGGGTTAAAGATATTGTTTTTGTCAGTGACTGTGGTTGATATCAGTCTCCATGGATCCTCACTGTGTCACTCGAGGGTTTCTATCTCCTCTTAATAAGGTGCTGCCTTCAATATGTCATCGAATTGTGTCCACGTCAGCATCATCCTCAATGCAATTGGGATAACAAGCTCCAGAGAGACGGAGAAGTCAGAATCTGAGTACACTAGACAGGAATGTTTCAACAATGGATCAGAATCTGACAACAATAGACTGGAATGTTACAATAATAGACAAGAGTTTATCCCATGGTCTTAACTATATTTCTAAGGATTGGGCATCGTTATCATTGCGGATACAATGTGTATTAATGATTATTCAGGCAGGTTACTTTCCTATCCTCGCTATTGCTGGTGTTCCTGGTAAGTCTAAAGCTGCCCATTTAATACTTTTTGCCAACAGATTATGAGCGCTGTCGTTATTTCTGTTATCTATATGTGTCAAAGGTGTAAACTACTGTACTCACTTTGAAATGTTAACTCCTTTCCTATTCCATGAATTTCAAACCCTTCACATACAAACGCCTGAGGAGAAACACAATTCTTCTTCATAATGATTGCCCCTTTTTTGAGCTAATGTCTATCTCAATATTCCATCTATCATCAAGCTGTCTACCCCAACTCTATAATGTCACGATTCTTCACTTCTCATCATCTCAATCTTTCCGATTGCAATTCCCTCTGGCGGCTCTTAATGTTGCAAATCTTTTGATCGCAATTGTATTCTTAACTCTACCTGGAGTTATGGCAACAACTATGTTTCTAATTTAAGGTAGAGACAGCATGTGTGACCTGTATCAGCAGAACCTGTAACCTCACACTGGGGAGCTGATGGTGCAGTCAGTGACCATGAAGTAACACCTTCATGGAATAGTTTTAATTCGAGTACTTTCCAAGCAGTGTTTATTATCTACCGAGTGCAGTTCTCTGACTTCCACACTGAGTTATGAAGGGCTTTTCTGCTCCAGAGGGGACCATAACGAAAATCTTCCAGACATACTATGGACGATAGCCTCGTGATAATGGGAAACTGTGGTTTATTATAATTAATAACGTGTATTTATAAAACAAATCTAAGTGAATTGAAGTTTGGTGTGTTGTGGCACCAGATGACCTCCAAGCTAGAGTATTCTGGAGGTGGCAATACAGCCATTAGTTATGAGTTGTGAGTTCATACAGCACGGAAACCAACACTTCTGTTCAACCAGTCCATGCTGGTCACAATCTGAAACTAACCTAATCCGTCTAAACTTTTCTGTGCATGTACAGAAATAAATGTCTTTTAGTCGTTGTAATTACGTGAAAGAATGATTGATTCTAGGTCCTTAAATATAGTATTTAAGGATAATGCATTGGATTCGGACAACGGTGGGTGGTAGTTGAGAACAAGGGGCAGTCTATTCTTATTGCATTTGGTTCTGGGGTGCTTTAGAGCAGTATAACGGGGATTTGGAGTAATAGAGGGATTTCTGCACGACGGTTGGGGGAGCATGTTCGAAATGCGTGGGATTTCGGGATGCTTGGAAGTAGATTGATGGGAGTATTTGTGGCACTGTAGACGGGTTTGACCTCCTTCTCAAGGAGTGATCTCCTTGCCAAAGACATAGACAATGTATCATGAAGAGAGTTTGAAGAAACTGAGTGTCTAATTTGTAGAGCTGTGAGAGAAGAAGAAATGATTGTGTTGATACTTGAGAATTAGCAATGATGAATTATTTCCAAAAGATACGATAAATGAGTTTAAACGTCTTTACTTTTACACAGGATTGATTAACCTGATTTATTGGAACGCGTACTTAAGTACAGTGAAAAGCTTTTTATTTTGTGACCATTGCAGGCAGAGCATTTTAAACAAGGACATAAAAATCATAGGATGAAAAATAACTTGGACAGAGTAAAGCATGCAGGTTACATTGCACAGCAAGTGCACGAAACAAGATCAACATGAATAAGATCAGCATTATTTGAAGGCAGGGGATTCTTTGATCAATCTCACACGGCATTAACAGTAGCTTCTGTTCCTCTGAAGAATCCTAAGTCGATTGAGAGAGAGCGCCAGGCTCTGAATCAACTTCCCCACAATTATGTGCAGTCGTATGAAACCCTGCACTGAGCATCATGTCGTTCACAAAGCCCTACTGCAGCCACAATATCTTCTTTCTGAAACAGTTAACAATTCAATACTCTTTACATTCTGGAAATTCTGGTTCATACAGATTGGATTGTAACCCTGAATATTTATAGCGGGAGTGAGAGGGAAAGCAGAAAAAGATAAGAAAATACCGGACAACTTGATATCAATTACGAGGAAAAATGTAGATTATTTTAACAAGGAATGTGATAACTAGACAATTGCAGAATCAGGACATGACTTGGCTGAATTATCTTAGATTCAGCAAAGCGAAATCATCTTTGACAAAACGGTTGAATTTGTGTTCGTTGAGGACTAGACAAATCTGAAGCAGTGGGAGCATGGATTTGAAATTTGAAGTGGTTTTGATATAGTTGCTGAAAGGTGAGCGACCGTACATGGAGAGCAGGAGAGTTTACTAAATGGTTTGAGAATTAGTTAGTGGAGACAATACAGAAAACATCAACGTTTTCTGGACTGAAGGCTGTTAATCATTGGGTTTCACATGTATCATTGTTTGGATCGCAGCAAATTGTAAGGCAGACAAATGATTTGGAAGAGGGAGACAAACATCATATATCTCACTGTGTATTGATTAAATGGTGCGGGGTTGGGAACTGCTGCTGTCCAAAACGACCGGAATGACCTTGATCATGAGACACCAAAGTAATACATACTCAGGTGGAAGCAATGGCGGCATTAAGTGATATGTTACCCTTCATTGCAAGATAATTCAAGAACATAAATAAAGTCAAATTCCTGCAACTAAAGAGATTTGCAGGGAGAGAGCTTGGTTTTAAATTTATATATATATATATATATACACACACACACACACACACACACACACACACACACACACACACACACACACACATAAACTGTAGATGGGGGAATCCAAGGTCAACAAGCGGGGAGAATGGAAGAAAACAACAAGCCAGGCTGCATTAGGAGCCGAAGACGTCGATGTTTAGGGTGTGACCCTTCTTTAGGACTGGGCGTGGATGTAAGGGGAGCTGCAGATAAAGGCATTTGCGGGACTGGGGTAGGGGGATGGATGGTGGTGAAGTTGCGTCAGGTGAACACAGATAGAGAGTATTACCTGGTTTCACAATGGGAGTATTGAACCCGGCAGGTGGCTGGGAGGTGTGGAAGGGAAGGGGAAGGGCAGGGAAAGGAATTGAAATGACTTGATATAGGAGAACTCATTGTTTAGTTCTCCGAGCTGTTGTTTGCCGAAGCGGAATTTAAGTGTTTTTCCTCGAATTTACAGTTTGATTCATTGTGACAATGGAGAAGATCAAATATAGTCATATTGAAAGGGAGTGGAAAGGGAATTAAAAATGGGTGGTGACTGGGAGGTAAGATCGGCCCTTGCAGGTCCGTCTGAGATGCTGGGTGAACCGTTTCTTCTGTTTAGGTTTGATCTCCTCGATGTTGAGAACAACCAATCGGGCGCGCTGGATCGATTAAATTGGGTTGGAAGAGAGGCAGATGAACCTCTGTTTCACTTGGAACAACAGTTTGGGGTCCTGAACGGTGGTGAAGGAGGATGGTGTACAGACAGGTTTTGCCACATTTCTGGTTGCAGTGCAAGGTACTCTGGTGTTTCAAGGGTGTTGTTGGGCAGAGTGGCTCAAATGAAGGACTGTCTAAGGGAACGGTTCTTGTGTAACGAAGAGAGAGGTGCAGAGGGAAAGATGCTCTCGGTGGTGGAGTTCAGTTGGACATGGTAGAAGTGTTTCAGGCTGTTTAACATTTGGATGAGGACATTGGTGAGGTGGTAGGTGATGACAAAGCATGCTCTATCTTTATTGCGTTTGTTTGGGGAGTGCTTTCGAGCAGTAGAAGGGGCAATAGAGATCATGTGTTGGAGAGATTCCTGCACGACAACGGGCGAAACATGTTTCTTCGAAATGTGTTGACATCTGGGTTGTTTGGGCGTTGATTGAGAGAGTATTTGGGGCACTGTGTACAGATTTGATTTGGGTTGTAAGGAGTGATCTTGCAACAGGCACAGACTATGTACCATGGAGAGAGTTTATAGAAACTGAGTGTTTAATCTGTAGAGATGTGAGAGAAGAAGAAATGATTGCATTGAACCTTGACAATTGGCGATGATCAGTTATTTCCAAATTACACGTTAAATGTGTGAGACATTCTATACTTTATACAGGATTGATTGATTTGATTTATTGGCACGTGTATTTAAGTGCAGTGACAAGACTTGGTTGTGAGCAGTACAGGCAGACCATAGAAAACCAGGACGTACAATTCATAGGGTGAAAAAGATGTTGGACAGAGTAACGCATACAGTTTACACTGCACAGCAAACGTACTAAACATGGTCAACATGAACAAGATCAGCATTATTTGAAGTTAGAGAGTACATTAAGCAATCTCATACGGCATTCACAATAGCTTATGTGCCTCTGCAGAACCCCAGTTCGATTGAGAGAGAGTTCCAGGCTCTAAATGAATGCTCGCCACATTAACGTGCAGTCAGTGTGAGATCCTCCACTGATCCTCATGTCATTCACAATACCCGACAGCAGCCATAATACCTTTCTTCTGAAACAGTTAACCATTCCCACCAGCTTCCCACCAGGTTGTCTTCTCAGAGGTGGAAGATGCCTACTTGCGATTACACAATTTTGTTTCTGTCCTTTTTGTGAGAAGGCTACATTAAAGTCCCACGTGTGTAACATGTGCTATGGAGCCACGAACAACAATGTGGAGCAGTTTATCTGTGCAGTCTCTGTTACATTTTCTTGTCATAGTGGAGCATCAAATTCCTCGTTCTGTTCCTGCATAATTGACTCGAAGATTAGAATGCCCTCCTCACTTTCCTATGTAAATGATTAAAGGGATTGAATCGATTCTTCCTCGTCTGACTGGTTTAATCAGACCAATTAACAGCTCGACGTACTGACTAGTGTGACAATGCTGCAGAATTAATCAGTTATTTTTTCCCTTACTTCTTTAAGAGAGAAATTGAATGATAGTTACCAAGCTAACTCGTGAAGGTCACTTGTGTAAACAGCTTGGGAGTCCCTGTGTTTATTTTAACGTAGCCTGAATTGGTCACCTCTCTCAAATTAGAATTTCTGGGTTTTGGTTTTTCAGTAACATCAAAAACTAATGGGCAATCAACAGAGTTGGAAAATTCAGTGATTGTCTCCTGGCTTTCTCTTAACATTATTTCTCCTCCTGGAATGGAGAGCTGCAAGGGAGAATCTGTGTCTGAATTGTCCTTTTTTTTGCAAAGGGAGAAAGTGAGGACTGCAGATGCTGAAGATTAGAGTCGAGCGTGTGGTACTCAAAAAGCACAGCATGTCAGTCAGCAACCGAGGAGCCAGAGACACAATCTTTCCGATATTATCCATTCATCAAGAAGGGCTGATGAAGGACTTACATCCAAAATGTCAATTCTCCAGCTCCTTGGACACTGTCTGAGATGCTGTGCTGTACCAGCATCACACTCTTTGTCTGAAGGGGTGTTTTAACGGGATATCACTGCATTAGAACAGTTAATTGATAATGGTCACTATCTGTTATTGTGTTAAGTTTTGCAAGAAAGTTATTCCAATTGCCTCTTTATTTGGTTGTATTTAATCTAATGTGTTTAAATAAATTGTGTTTAAATTGGTAGCAGTCACATTGCATCTTTAACAGACACTTTCGATCTCCATTTAAAGTAAGAAAGCATTAGGATCTAGGCTACCACCTTAGAATTTTTTGAGGACCTCTGGTGTGAGCCATACTACTGGACTCCTTCTCTTCCTGTGTAATAAGCTGGAGGGTCTAAATGGATTCTCACTGTTCTTTTCCAATAGTTTCAATGGGCTGAATGCATTCCTTATGTTCCCAAGAAGACAGTGTCCGGTGCTGAATGAACATCTCATTTTTAACTGTGGCTTTGCTCAGTGTCTAAAAGTACTGTTACATGAATGTTATGTGCACTTTAACAGCGCAAGATTGCATATTGCCCAAGTCTCACTGCAGGTCAACACAGAATGCCTCAGGAGCGAAAGGCGATGCATTGTTCTGAATGTCATGTGATCTTCAGTGACCATCCCCACTTCTGATCTTATATTCGAGGAAAGATATTGATGAAGCAGCTAAAGATGTTTGCATTGAGGTCTCCACTCTAAGGATCACCGGACAGATATGTCCCAGTACTGAGATTATGGACATCAAGCAACCACAGACACATTCCTTTGTGCTATGATTGACTTCATAATAGGGAGTTAAACTGATTTGCATTCAGTCCAATTTTGTTTTGCTCCTTGATGTCATCCTCAGTCAACCGCTGCAATGGTCACTCTTTCCTGAACCTGTGCGTCACCTCTTTCGTTCATATCAACAGATCATGGTGTAAGTCTAGGGAATGTTATTTTTTCAAGCAGAAATTACTGATTGTCAAAAATTCGCTATTGCACAGTGTTGGGGGAGCAAGGATACAAAAAGTATTTTATAGCTGGGGTGAGACTAACTAAACGCAGATTTCGAAATGTGGCCTCACCAACAACTTATGCAGCCACATCATGGCATACTATCTCCTATATGCAATGTACTGACGAATGAAGGTAAACGGAACAAATGTCGCCTTCAGTATGCTCTCTACATGTAACTCGATTTTCAAAGATCCGTGAGCCTGCACCTGTTCTCTTTTTTCAACAACACTCCCTGGCGTCCCAGCATTAATTGTAAAAGTCCGGCTCTGCATAACATTGGCAAAATGTAACACCTCACACTTAACTAAACAAACCTCCATCTGCCACTCCTGCTCACATTGACCCATCTGATTAAGGTTCCATTGTATTCTGAAATAATCCTCCGCCCTTTCCACAGCACCACCTGCTTTTATGTTTTCTGGAAGCATACTAGCCGTGGACGGATTCACATTCAAACCATTTATATAAATGACGAAAAACAGCAGATTAATTACTGATCCTTGCGACAGACTGCTGGTCATCGGCTTCGAGTTTGAAAAATAATCTTCTACCACCGTACTCTGTGTCCTTCCTTCAATCCAATTTTGTAGCCACTTGATTAGCTAATCCTAGATATGTTTGTGATACAACCCTACTAACCAGTCTGCGATGCTGAACTTTATCAAACACCTTTCTGAAGTCCATATAGATAAAGTCTACTGAACTACCTTCATCAATGCTCTTTGTCACCTCTTCAAAAAACACAATCATGTTAGTATGGCACGATTTCCTACGCAGAAAGCAATGTTGACTATCCGTAACCAGGCATGGCCTATGAAAATCTCCCAGAATCTCCTCCAACATCGTACTGAATAGCTCACTGGTCAATAGTTTCCTGAGCTTTCGGATCACTGTTTCCTTTTCTTGTCCCACTGCTCCACTAGAACAAATTTAAGTAGGTTGATGATATAGCCAACGATATCGTTCTCAGACTGGGTAAGAGTCAGTGTTAACAAGTCAGGTTGGTTTCTTTAATCTACTAAAATAACAGAGCTATGGGAAAAACAGAGTAACCCCAACAATGATGCAATTTGGATATTGGATGTATGTGCATCATATTGCAACAAAAAACACACACAGATACGCACGCACACACACATGTACACACACACACACACACACACACACACACACACACAGACACACGCACGCAAACACAAAGTTCGCACAAGCTGCTCGTAACTGGATCACATTCTGGAAAAGTTGGAATAGGCTGAGTTCCCCTTGCTTCTGGCAGTGGCGAGATTCCAATGAATCAGGAATCCTTCATGAGTGGTGAAGATGACTGAGGAGTTTTCAGCTCGCACGTGTTACTGGAAGGAAGTACGGTGGAGGGGGAAGTGGGAAATAGGTTGTTCCTTCTCAGGAAGGTTATTTTTAAAATATCTCTGAGTTGACTCACACAACAATGTTATCCGGCCCCAATTTGGACAAAGTGAGTTCTCCTTGTACATTGTCCGAATTGAATGATTTCATCACGTTCCCTTCATCACGTGGGTGCATCGTTGCTGCTGTCATACACAGAGCCGTTTCCACAGCAACACATGGCCCCAATTGTTCTTTACATAATTTAAAAAAAATACGATTAATGTTTTCACAATATCTACACTATAATGGATGTTCCTTACTCTTTTAATATTTTACCGCATTTGTTTCTCCCATATCGAGGAAATATCCATCAGATATTGACCAGCTGCACTCTCCTCGAAATCTCGTGTTTTCAAGAAGAGCATCTCCCATTCTCAGGTCTTAACTCTTAATTCTTCGTAACATAATGACTTTGTCCCTCAGACGAATAAAAAGAAAAGCTTTGGAAAGGTTCAAAAGCAGTTGTGTTTTATTTTCCAATTTAGGGAATTAGAACAACTCGCAGTGCATCAGCTGTGTGCTCCGTAAGGCTCTGTATGGATGCACAATGCAACATGCTTAAGATCATACCTGACACCCGTTGCATTAAACATCATTTCCAATACACTTGTTGCATCTGCAGACTAACCTGAATTGATGACTGTACACAAACCCCTTTGCATTCTCTCTCAATTCCAGTAAATTATGATTGTTTTCTCCAATCCCCAAACAAACTTCCAATGAACAACATTTTCGTTTTTGCTGAAGCTTTGCTCACTTCCCTCCTCTGTATGTACTCCAATGCAGAGTCTCCGCCTCAACTTGACATGTTATTGAATGACTATCCTGGCGTATCAGCAAATTCAGCTCCAATCTAATACGTCACGTTATCCAAATCATTAATCTAGAGTGTACATTTTGGGGAACTCACACTAATTCCTGATGAATTCCACTAGTTACAGTTTGCCATCCTGAAAATAAGTAATTATCTCTACTCCGTAATTCGTGATAGCGAATCAGGGCTCCCTTTCATCTCACTCTGTGCTACGTAGTATACTCAAAGGACTGAATACTTCATTCTATGTCTGTGCAACTACTCAGAGGGGCAGAATGGTCTTTCCCATTTTAGTGAAATTATACTGGTTGGGTAAATGGGATCTTCCTCTGTCTCTGTGATAGCATTAAACGGTTGAGTGAGAGAACAACACATGAGATAGGAGCATCAGTTGGCCATACGGCCCCACGAGTCTTCTGCACAACTACAGCTGGGGGAAAGGCAATAACGATGAAATTAAGCAAGGTTTAGGCAGCATAGGATGGGGAAGGAAACTGCAGGGGATGGGCATATTAGAAATGTGGAAACTATTCAAGGGAAAGCTCGTGAGTGTCCTGGATAAGTATGTACCTGTCAGATAGGGAGAAAGCTGGAGAGCGAGGAAACCGTGATTGACAAAAGAAGTGGAATCTCTGGTCAAGACGAAGAAGAATGCTTATGTTTGGATGAGATTTGAAGGCTCAGTTCGGGTGCTTGAGGGTAACAAGGTAGCCAGAAAAGACCTAAAGAGAGCTCAGAAGAGCCAAGAGGAGATAATAGAAATTGTTAGCTGGTTGGATCACAGTAAACCCTCAGGCTTCCTATAGGTATTTAAGGAATAAAACAATGACGAGAGTACGATGAAGGCGAATCAAGGATAATTGCAGGAATTTGAACATGGGGTCAGAGGAGGTAGAGGAAGCACGGCATGAATATCTTTCTAGAACATTTACTCTAGAAAATGACAATGTTGTCGAGTAGAATACTGAGATACAGGCTACTAGATGAAGTGGGATTGAGGTTCACAAGGAAGAGGCAATGGAAATCCGGCAGAGTTCCCTGGGCCGCATGGGATTTATCCTAGGATACTCTGGGAAGCCAGGGAGGAGATTGCTGAGTCGTTGTCATTGATCTTCAAGTCATCATTGTTTACAGGAATAGTGCCAGAAAACTGGTGGATCGCAAATGTGGTTCCCCGTTCAAGAAGGGGAGTAGAGGGAACCCTGGTAATTTCAACCAGTGACCCTTACTTCAGTTGTTGGTCAAGTGTTGGAAAATATTATGATAGGATTTATAATCATCGAGAAAAGAATAATTTGATTAGGGATTGCTAGCATGGTTTTGTGTAGGGTAGGTCGTGCCTCACAAAACTTATTGAATTCTTTGAGAAGGTGACCAAACGGTAGATGACAGTAAACCAGTTGGTGTGGTGTATGTGAATTTCAGCAAGTCCTCGTGTAAGGTTCCACACAGTAGAGTATTTTACAAAATGCGGAGTTATGTGATTGTGGGAGATATAGCAGTTTGGATCAGCAATTGGCTTGCCGAAAATATACAGTGTGTGGTGGATGATGGGAAATGTTCATTCTGGATTCCAGGTACGTGTGGTGTATCGCAAGGGCCGGTATTGGGTCAACTGCTGTTCGTCATTTTTATACACGACCTGGATGAGGCGTAGAAGGGTGGGTTAGTAAATTTGCAGACGACACTTAGGTCGGTGAAGTTGTGGTTCATGACGAAGGATGTTGTAGGTTACAGAAAACCATTGAAAAGCTGCAGAACTGAGCTGAGAGGCGGTAAATGGAATTTAATGTGGACAAGTGTGAGGTGATTCATTTTGTTCGGAGTAACTGGAATGCAATGTACTGCGCTAATGGTAAGATTCTTGGCAGTGAAAATGAGTAGACAGATCTCGGGTGTCCTGGTACACAGATCCTTTAAGTTACCAAGCAGGTTGGTAAGGTTGTTAGGAAGGCAGCAGTGTTTTCGCTTTTATTAATAGAGGGATCGAGTTCTGAAACCATGAGGTTATGCTCCAGCTGTACAAAACTCTGGTGCAGCCGCACTTGGAGTATTGCGTATAGTTCTGGTCACTGCATCATAAGAATGTTATGGAAGCTTTGGAAAAGATGCAGAGCAGATTTATGAGGATGTTGCCTTATATGGAGGGAAGGAAGTGAGGACTGCAGATACTGGAGGTCAGAGCTGAAAATATGTTGCTGGAAAAGCGCAGCAGGTCGGCGATTCTCCTGCTCCTTGGATGCCTGCTGACCTGCTGCGCTTTTACAGCAACACATTTTCAGTTCATATGGAGGGAAGGTCATTCGAGGAAAGGCTGAGGGACTTGAGACTGTTTTCGTTGGAGAGAAGAAGATGAGAGCTGACGTCATACAGTCATAGAAGTGTACACCATGGAAACTGACCCTTCGGTCCAACCCGTCCATGCCGACCAGATATACCAACCACGGCCCATATCCCTCCAAACCCTTTCTATTTATATACACATCCAAATGTCTCTTAAATGTTGCAATTGTACTGGCCACCACCACATACTCTGGCAGCTCATTCCATACACATACTACACTCTGCGTGAAATAATTACCCCTTAAGTCTCTTTTATATCATTCCCCTCTCAACCTAAACTTAAGTGCTCTAGTTCTGGACTCCCCGACCTCAGGGAAAAGGCTTTGTCTATTAATCCTATCCATGACCATCATAATTTTGTAAACCTCTATAACGTCACCCTTCAGCCTCCGACGCGACATGGAAAACAGCCCCAGCTGGTTCAGACTGTCCCTGTAGCTTAGATCATCCAACACTGGCAACATCCTTGTGTATCTTTTGTGAATCCTTTCCGGTTTCACATCATCTTTCCGATAGGAAGGAGACCAGAATTGCACGCAATATTCCAACAATGGCCTAACCAATGTCCTGTAAATCCGCAACATGACCTCCCAACTCCTGTACTCAATACTCCGACCTATAAAGGAAAGCATGCCAAACACATTCTTCACTATCATATCAACCAGCGCCTCCACTTTCAAGGAACTATGAACCTGCACTCCAAGATCTCTTTGTTCAGCAACACTCCCTCGGACCTTACCGTTAAGTGTATAAGATTTGCTTTCCCAAATGCAGTACCTCGAATTTATCTAAATTAAACTTTCAACCCATTAGCCCTTTGGTCCAGATCCTGTTGCAATCTGAGGTAAACCTCTTCACTGTCCACTACACCTCCGATTTTGGTGTCATCTGCAAACATACCAACTGTGCCTATTATGCTCGCATCCGAATCATTTACGTAAATGTTGAAAAAGTGGAGGACCAATCCATGTGACACTCCACTAGCCACAGGCTTCCAGTCTGAAAAAACAACCCTCCACCACCACCCTCAGTCTTTTACCTGTGAGATAGTTCTGTTATCAAATGGCTCGTTCTCCCTGTATTTCATGAGATCTAAGCATGCTTATCAGTCTCCCATGGGGAACATTTTCGAACGCTTGACTGAAGTCCAAATAGATCACGTCAACTGCTCTGCCCTCATCAATTTTCTTTGTTACTTATTGAAAAAAGATATCTTAGACAATCGGAGGGTTAGATGGTGTGGACAGAGAGAGCTCTTTTCCAAGTATGGTACTGGCGAGGTCGAGGGGGCATCGCTTTAAAATGAGGGGTTAAAGATATAGCACAGATGTCAGAGGTAGTTTCTTTGCTCAGGGAATAGTAAGGGTATGGAATGCTTTGCCTGCAACTGTGGTCGATTCGCCAACTTTAAGTACATTTAAGTCATCATTGGACAAGCATATGGTAGTACAAAGAATAGTGTAGGTTAGATGGGATTCAGTTTAGTATGTTAGGTCGGCGGATCATCGATGGCTGAGGGGCTTATACAGCGCTGTAATGTTCTGTGTTCTATAATCACGATTAGAATGGACAAACCAACACGGACAGTTACCCGCGTCGGTAATAGAATCTTGGTCCTTGACGCCGTGCGGATGCAGTGCAAGCCACTGAGCCACCGTGCAGTTTGGACAGTTCCTCTCTGAAGTGTTTGTGATCATGTTGCTCAATTACAATCACATCGAAAAGTGATTGTAATAGGTATGAACTGAAAGAGGAAGTTTTGAGTGGTGGGATATGGAGAATGATAGGGGGTTAATTAACTAGATATAAAGAGAGAGAGAGAAAGAGCTTATCGTTGAGAAAAAGTACAAATCTAATTTATCAACAGTAGTATAGTACTTCCTTATTTGTTTTGTCAATTCTCATGTGATGTGGTCCTTTGTACAGTACATGTTAAACTTCTGGATCTGATGTCAGAATTTTTTTTACATCCAATACAATGACAGACATCAGCTGTTGACAAAACTCAGAAGGCCAAAATACATATTTGCGGTTGAAAGCCAATTAATTGAAATATGGTGGGATACTAGAGGTTGGAATTTAAAACACATGTCCTGGTTAATAGCAGAGATTTGAGTAGGCAGTACCCGAAATGGGTGTCGGGGAGTGTAAGGGCTAGGGTAGGGTTTGGGGTTGGCGTTGACCGAAGAGGAACATGATACCTCAGCTGAAGATGAAATAATTTTGGAATACTTTATAATTTTGCACATCATATGCATCAAATGTTGATAAGTGTTTGTGCATTGTGCGCATATGAACACACTCAGCTATCTGCACAGACATACCGGATTTAACATTATATTAATCATTCTTACTCCATTCCGTTTCAAATTAACATGCGTTGCTTACATTGTCACTGACCAATTCTTCTTCCGAATGTATTCTGTTTCTTTCTCTACACTTTATTTTATTCCATCTATCAAGGAGATGTTGGTGACTGTGGGGGCGTGGGGGGATATCACTTTACTCCTCTCCAGGCTTCATACCTTCTGTCTCCTATTCCTTTATATTTCTCCACCAATGGCGCACAAATGCTGTCCATGACCTTTTAATCCCAGTAAACAAGACAATTGTAAATGTAACATTTACTGTTGGGCTACGATTAAAAAGATGGAAAAATATAATACATATAAAACTGTGTGATAAGGTATTTGCAGCTTGAGAAGAAAATGGTTGCCATGCGCTGTGGTAAAGATGCGTTGCCTCATTAGAGAGTTGAGCAGAAAGTCTGGAGAAAGGCAGATTTCGTGTATGCATGTTCAGGGCAGTTGTGACCACAGACAGTTTTCCAAATTAATTCTTGTTATGGTGGAGGAGACTTCTGGTTAGTGACATCCTATCGACTGGTTCTTGCAAAGTAATTACACCGTACATTGTAGGTGGATATCATCAAACCTGTGAATACAAAGCATCACATTTCTCCTTTACCTCGGACGTTGTCAGAATAAGTTGAAAATGTGTTGCTCGTTAAAGCACAGCAGGTCAGGCAGCATCCAAGGAATAGGAAATATGACGTTTCGGGCATAAGCCCTTCATCAGGAATGAGGAAAGTGTGTCCAGCAGGCTAAGATAAAAGGTAGGGAGGAGGGGCAGATGCTGGAGATCACAGTTGAAAATGTGTTGCTGGTTAAAGCACAGCAGGTCAGGCAGCATCCAAGGAATAGGAAATTCGACGTTTCGGGCATAAGCCCTTCATCAGGAATAAGGAAAGTGTGTCCAGCAGGCTAAGATAAAAGGTAGGGAGGAGACCTCTTTTTTTACTCGTTGTTAGAATAAGTCGAGCTCGGCGAGAAGACCAATAGGACGTGATGTCAACATCCCAACCAGTCCAGCCATCGTGGTCACGTTAAAAGTGTTGTAAAGAAAGGGGTTAAAGGTATTGTTTTTGTCAGTTACTGTGGTTGATATCAGTCTCCATGGATCCTCACTGTGTCACTCGAGGGTTTCCCTCTTCTGTTAATAAGGTGCTGCCTTCAATATGTCATCGAATAGTGTCCACGTCAGCATCATCCTCAATGCAATTGGGATAACAAGCTCCAGAGAGACGGAGAAGTCAGAATCTGAGTACACTAGACAGGAATGTTTCAACAATGGATCAGAATCTGACAACAATAGACTGGAATGTTATAATAATAGACAAGAGTTTATCCCATGGTCTTAACTATATTTCTAAGGATTGGGCATCGTTATCATTGCGGATACAATGTGTATTAATGATTATTCAGGCAGGTTACTTTCCTATCCTCGCTATTGCTGGTGTTCCTGGTAAGTCTAACTCTGCCCATTTAATACTTTTTGCCAACAGTTGTGAGCGCTGTCGTTATTTCTGTTATCTATATTTGTCAAAGGTGTAAACTACTGTACTCACTTTGAAACGCAAACTCCTTTCCTATTCCATGAATTTCAAACCCTTCACATACAAACGCCTGAGGAGAAACAAAATTCTTCTTCATAATGATTGCCCCTTTTTTGAGCCAATGTTTATCTCAATATTCCATCTGTCATCAAGCTGTCTACCCCAACTCTATAATGTCACGATTCTTCACTTCTCCATCATCTCAACCTTTCTGATTGCAATTCTCTCTGGCGGCTCTTAATGTTGCAAATCTTTTGATCACAATTGTATTCTTAACTCTACCTGGAGTTATGTCAGGTGCAAATTCTGGAACAACTATGATTCTAATTTAAGGTAGAGACAGCATGTGTTACCTGTATCAGCAGAACCTGTAACCTCACACTGGGGAGCTGATGGTGCAGTCAGTGACCATGAAGTAACACCTTCATGGAATAGTTTTAATTCGAGAACTTTCCAAGCAGTGTTTATTATCTACCGAGTGCAGTTCTCTGACATACACACTGAGTTATGAAGGACTTTTCTGCTCCAGAGGGGACCGTAACGAAAATCTTCCAGACATACTATGGACGATAGCCTCGTGATAATGGAAAACTGTGGTTTATTAGAATTAATAACATGTATTTATAAAACAAATCTAAGTGAATTGAAGTTTGGTATGTAGTGGCACCAGATGAGATGCATGCTAGAGTATTCTGGAGGTGGCAATACAGCCATTAGTTATGAGGTATGAGTTCATACAGCACGGAAACCAACCCTTCTGTTCAACCAGTCCATGCTGGTCACAATCTGAAACTAACCTAATCCGTCTAAACTTTTCTGTGCATGTACGGAAATAAATGTTTTTTAATCATTGTAATTACGTGAAAGAATGATTGATTCTAGGTCCTTAAATATAGTATTTAAGGATGATGCATTGGATTCGGACAACGGTGGGTGTTAGTTGAGGACAAGGGGCAGTCTATTCTTATTGCATTTGGTTATGGGGTGCTTTAGAGCAGTATAACGGGGATTTGGAGTAGTAGAGGGATTTCTGCACGACGGTTGGGGGAGCACGTTCGAAATGCGTGGGATTTCGGGATGCTTGGAAGTAGATTGATGGGAGTATTTGTGGCACTGTAGACGGGTTTGACCCTCTTCTCAAGGAGTGATCTCCTTGGCAAAGACATAGACAATGTATCATGGAGAGAGTTTGAAGAAACTGAGTGTCTAATTTGTAGAGCTGTGAGAGAAGAAGAAATGATTGTGTTGATACTTGAGAATAAGCGATGCTCAATTATTTCCAAAAGATACGATTAATGAGTTTAAACGTCTTTACTTTTACACAGGATTGATTAACCTGATTTATTGGAACGCGTACTTAAGTACAGTGAAAAGCTTTTTATTTTGTGACCATTGCAGGCAGAGCATTTTAAACAAGGACATAAAAATCATAGGGTGAAAAATAACTTGGGCAGAGTAAGGCATACAGGTTACACTGCACAGCAAGTGCACGAAACAAGATCAACATGAATAAAATCAGCATTATTTGAAGGCAGGGGGTTCTTTAATCAATCTCACACGGCATTAACAGTAGCTTCTGTTCCTCTGAAGAACCCCAAGTCGATTGAGAGAGAGCTCCAGGCTCTGAATCAACTTCCCCACAATAACGTGCAGTCGTATGAAACCCTGCACTGAACATCATGTCGTTCACAAAGCCCTACTGCAGCCCCAATATCTTCCTTCTGAAACAGTTAACAATTCAATACTCTTTACATTCTGGAAATTCTGGTTCATACAGATTGGATTGCACCTATTGTAACCCTGAATATTTATAGCGGGAGTGAGAGGGAAAGCAGAAAAAGATAAGAAAATACCGGACAACATGATATCAGTTACGAGGAAAAATGTAGATTCTTTAAACAAGGAATGTGATAACTAGACAATTGCAGAATCAGGACATGACTTGGCTGAATTATCTTAGATTCAGCAAAGCGAAATCATCTTTGACAAAACTGTGGAATTTGTGTTCGTTGAGGACTAGACAAATCTGAAGCAGTGGGAGCATGGATTTGAAATTTGAAGTGGTTTTGATATAGTTGCTGAAAAGTGAGCGACCGTCCATGGAGAACAGGAGAGTTTACTAAATGGTTTGAGAATTAGTTAGTGGAGACAATACAGAAAACATCAACGTTTTCTGGACTGAAGGCTGTTAATCATTGGGTTTCACATGTATCATTGTTTGGATCGCAGCAAATTGTAAGGCAGACAAATGAGACAAACATCATATATCTCACTGTGTATTGATTAAATAGTGCGGGGTTGGGAACTGCTGTTGTCCAAAAGGACCGGAATGACCTTGATCATGAGTCACCAAAGTAATACAAACTCAGGTGTAAGCAATGGCGGCATTAGGTGATATGTTACGCTTCATTGCAAGATAATTCAAGAACATAAATAAAGTCAAATTCCTGCAACTAAAGAGCTTTGCAGAGAGAGAGAGCTTGGTTAGATGTGTGTATATATATATAAACTGTAGATGCTGGGATCCAAGGTCCACAAGCGGGAGAATGGAAGAAAGCAGCAAGCCAGACATCGATATTTAGGGTGTGACCCTTCTTTAGGACTGTGCGTGGATGTAATGGGAGCTGCAGATAAAGGCATTTGCGTGATCGAGGTAGGGGGATGGATGGTGGTGAAGTTGCGTCAGGTGAACACAGATAGAGAGTATAACCTGGTTCCACAACGGGAGGATTGAATCCGGTAGGTGGCTGGGAGGTGTGGAAGGGAAGGGGAGGGGCAGGGAAAGGAATTGAAATGACTTGAAATAGGAGAACTCATTGTCTAGTTCTCAGAGCTGTTGTTTGCCGAAGCGGAATTTAAGTGTTTTTCCTCCAATTTACGGTTTGATTCATTGTGACAATGGAGAAGATCAAATATAGTCATATTGAAAGGGAGTGGAAAGGGAATTAAAAATGGGTGGTGACTGGGAGGTAAGATCGGCCCTTGCAGGTCCGTCTGAGATGCTGGGTGAACCGTTTCTTCTGTTTTGGTTTGATCTCCTCGATGTTGAGAACAACCAATCGGGCGCGCTGGATCGATTAAATTGGGTTGGAAGAGAGGCAGATGAACCTCTGTTTCACTTGGAACAACTGTTTGGGGTCCTGAACGGTGGTGAAGGAGGATGGTGTACAGGCAGGTTTTGCCACTTTTCCGGTTGCAGTGCAAGGAACTCTGGTGTTTCAAGGGTGTTGTTGGGCAGAGTGGCGCAAATCAAGGACTGTCTAAGGGAACGGTTCTTGTGTAAGGAAGAGAGAGGTGCAGAGGGAAAGATGCTCTCGGTGGTGGAGTCCAGTTAGACATGGTAGAAGTGTTTAAGGCTGTTTAACACTTGGATGCGGACATTTGTGAGGTGGTAGGTGATGACAAGGCATGCTCTATCTTTATTGCGTTTGTTTGGGGCGTGCTTTCGAGCAGTAGAAGGGGAAATAGAGATCATGTGTTGGAGAGATTCCTGCACGACAACGGGCGAAACATGTTTCTTCGAAATGTGGTGACATCTGGGTTGTTTGGGCGTAGATTGAGAGAGTATTTGGGGCACTGTGATTTGATTTGGGTTGTAAGGAGTGATCTTGCAACAGGCACAGACTATGTACCATGGAGAGAGTTTGTCGAAACTGAGTGTTTAATCTGTAGAGATGTGAGAGAAGAAGAAATGATTGCATTGAACCTTGACAATTGGTGATGATCAGTTATTTCCAAATTAGAACGTTAAATGTGTGAGACATTCTATACTTTATACAGGATTGATTGATTTGATCTATTGGCACGTGTATTTAAGTGCAGTGACAAGCCTTGTTTGTGAGCAGTACAGGCAGACCATAGAAAACCAGGACGCACAATTCATAGGGTGAAAAAGATGTTGGACAGAGTAACGCATACAGTTTACACTGCACAGCAAACGTACTAAACATGGTCAACATGAACAAGATCAGCATTATTTGAAGTTAGAGAGTACATGAAGCAATCTCATACGGCATTCACAATTGCTTATGTGCCTCTGCAGAACCCCAGTTCGATTGAGAGAGAGTTGCAGGCTCTAAATTAAGACTCGCCACATTAATGTGCAGTCAGTGTGAGATCCTCCACTGATCCTCATGTCATTCACAATCCCTGACAGCAGCCATAATACCTTTCTTCTGAAACAGTTAACCATTCCCACCAGCTTCCCACCAGGTTGTCTTCTCAGAGATGGAAGATGCCTAATTGCGATTGCACAATTTTGTTTCTGTCCTTTGTGTGAGAAGGCTACATTAAAGTCCCACGTGTGTAACATGTGCTATGGAGCCACGAGCAACAATGTGGAGCCGTTTATCTGTGCAGTCTCTGTTACATTTTCTTGTCATAGTGGAGCATCAAATTCCTCGTTCTGTTCCTGCATAATTGACTCGAAGATTAGAATGCCCTCCTCACGTTCCTATGTGAATGATTAAAGGGAGTGAATGGATTCTTCCTCGTCTGATTGGTTTAACCATGATTCCTGTTTAACAGCTCGACGTACTGACTAGTGTGACAATGCTGCAGAATTAATCAGTTATTTTTTCCCTTATTTCTTTAAGAGAGAAATTAAATGATAGTTACCAAGCTAACTCGTGAAGGTCACTTGTGTAAACAGCTTGGGAGTCCTTGTGTTGATTTTAATGTAGCCTGAATTGGTCACCTCTCTCAAATTAGAATTTCTGGGTTTTGGTTTTTCAGTAACGTCAAAAACTAATGGGCTATCAACAGAGTTGGAAAATTCAGTGATTGTCTCCTGGCTTACTCTTAACATTATTTCTCCTCCTGGAATGCAGAGCTGCAAGGGAGAATCTGTGTCTGAATTGTCCTTTTTTTTGCAAAGGGAGAAAGTGAGGACTGCAGATGCTGAAGATTAGAGTCGAGCGTGTGGTACTCAAAAAGCACAGCATGTCAGTCAGCAACCGAGGAGCCAGAGACACAACCTTTCCGATATTATCCATTCATCAAGAAGGGCTGATGAAGGACTTGCATTCAAAATGTCAATTCTCCAGCTGCTTGGATACTGTCTGAGATGCTGTGCTGTACCAGCATCACACTCTTTGTCTGAAGGGGTGTTTTTACGGGATATTACTGCATTAGAACAGTTAATTAATAATTGTCACTATCTGTTATTGTGTTAAGTTTTGCAAGAAAGTTATTCCAATTGCCTCTTTATTTGGTTGTATTTAATCTAATGTGTTTAAATAAATTGTGTTTTAATTAATAGCAGTCACATTGCACCTTTCACAGACACTTTCGATCTCCATTTAAAGTAAGAAAGCATTAGGATCTAGGCTCCACCTTAGAATTTTTTGAGGACCTCTGGTGTGAGCCATACTACTGGACTCCTTCTCTTCCTGTGTAATATGCTGGAGGGTCTAAATGGATTCTCACTGTTCTTTTCCAATAGTTTCAATGGGCTGAATGCATTCCCTATGTTCCCAAGAAAACAGCGTCCGGTGCTGAATGAACATCTCATTTTTAACTGTGGCTTTGCTCAGTGTCTAAAAGTACTGTTACATGAATGTTATGTGCACTTTAATAGCGCAAGATTGCATATTGCCCAAGTCTTACTGCAGGTCAACACAGAATACCTCAGGAGAGAAAGGCGATGCATTGTTCTGAATGTCATGTGATCTTCAGTGACCATCCCCACTTCTGATCTTATAATAGAGGAAAGATATTGATGAAGCAGCTGAAGATATTTGTATTGCGGTCTCCACTCTAAGGATCACCGGGCAGATATGTCCCAGTACTGAGATTATGGACATCAAGCAACCACAGACACCTTCCTTTGTGCTATGATTGACTTCATAATAGGGAGTTAAACTGATTTGCATTCAGTCCAATTTGGTTTTGCTCCTTGATGTCATCCTCAGTCAACCGCTGCAATGGTCACTCTTTCCTGAACCTGTGCGTCACCTCTTTTGTTCATTTCAACAGATCATGGTGTAGGTCCAGGGATTTTTTTTTCATGCAGAAATTACTGATTGTCATAAATTCGCTTTTGCAGAGTGTTGGGGATGCAAGGATACAAAAAGTATTTTATAGCTGGGGTGAGACTAACTAAACGCAGCTTTCGAAATGTGGCCTCACCAACAACTTATGCAGCCACATCATGGCATCCTAACTCCTATATGCAATGTACTGACGAATAAAGGCAAACGGAACAAATGTCGCCTTCATTATACTCTCTACATGTAACTCGACTTTCATGGATACGTGAGCCTGCACTTGTTCTCTTTTTTCAACAACACTCCCTGGCGTCCCAGCATTAATTGTAAAAGTCCGGCTCTGCATAACATTGGCAAAATGTAACACCTCACACATAACTAAACAAACCTCCATCTGCCACTCCTTTTCGCATTGACCCATCTGAATAAGGTTCCATTGTATTCTGAAATAATCCTCCTCCCTTTCCACAGCACCACTGCTTTTATGTTTTCTGGAAGCATACTAGCCGTGGACGGATTCACATTCAAACCATTTATATAAATGACGAAAATCAGCAGATTAATCACTGATCCTTGCGACAGACTGCTGGTCATCGGCTTCGAGTTTGAAAAATAATCTTCTACCACCGCAATCTGTGTCCTTCCTTCACTCCAATTTTATAGTCACTCGATTAGCTAATCCTAGATATGTTTGTGATCGAACCCTACTAACCAGTCTGCGATGCTAAACTTTATCAAACACCTTTCTGAAGTCCATATAGGTAAAGTCTACTGAACTACCTTCATCAATGCTCTTTGTCACCTCTTCAAAAAACACAATCATGCTAGTGTGGCACGATTTCCTACGCACAAAGCAATGTTGACTATGCGTAACCAGGCATGGCCTATGAAAATCTCCCAGAATGTCCTCCGACATCGTACTAAATAGCTCACTGGTCAATAGTTTCCTGGGCTTTCGGATCACTGTTTCCTTTTCTTGTCCCACTGCTCCACTAGAACAAAATTAAGTAGGTTGATGATATAGCCAACGATCCCGTTCTCAGACTGGGTAAGAGTCAGTGTTAACAAGTCAGGTTGGTTTCTTTAATCTACTAAAATAACAGAGCTATGGAAAAAACAGAGTAACCCCAACAATGATGCAATTTGAATGTTGGATGTATGTGCATCATATTGCAACAAAAATCGCACACAGACACACACAGATACACACACACACACAGACACACACACACACGCACGCAAACACAAAGCTCGCACAAGCTGCTCGTAACTGGATCACATTCTGGAAAAATTGGAATAGGCTGAGTTCCCCTTGCTTCTCGCAGTGTCGAGATTCCAATGAATCAGGAATTCTTCATGAGTGGTGAAGATGACTGAGGAGTTTTCAGCTCGCACGTGTTACTGGAAGGAATTACGGGTTAGGGGGAAGTGGGAAATAGGTTGTTCCTTCTCAGGAAGGTTACTTTTAAAATATCTCTGAGTTGACTCACACAACAATGTTATCCGGCCCCAATTTGGACAAAGTGAGTTCTCCTTGTACATTGTCCGAATTGTATGATTTCATCACATTCCCTTCATCACGTGGGTGCATCGTTGCTGCTGTCATACACAGAGCCGTTTCCACAGCAACACATGGCACAAATTGTTTTTTTTACATAATTTAAAAAAAAGACGATTAATGTTTTCACAATATCTGCACTATAATGAATGTGTCTTACGCTTTTATTATTTCACCGCTTCTTTTTTCTCCCATATCGAGGAAATATTCATCAGATATTGACCGGATGAACTCTCCTCGAAATCTCATATTTTCAGGTCGTAAGTTAAGAACATTCTCAGGTCTTAACTCTTAATTCTTCGTAACATAATGACTTTTTCCCTCGGACGAATAAAAAGAAAAGCTTTGGAAAGGTTCAAAAGCAGTTGTGTTTTATTTTCCAATTTAGGGAATTAGAACAACACGCAGTGCATCAGCTGTGTGCTCAGTAAGGCTCTGTATGGATGCATAATGCAACATGCTTAAGATCATACCTTACACCCGTTGCATTAAACATCATTTCCAATACACTTGCTGCATCTGCAGACTAACCTGAGTTGATGACTGTACACAAACCCCTTTGCATTCTCTCTCAATTCCAGTAAATTATGATTGTTTTCTCCAATCCCCAAACAAACTTCCAATGACCAACATTTTCTTTTTCGCTGAAGCTTTGCTCACTTCCCTCCTCTGTATGTACTCCAATGCAGAGTCTCCGACTCAACTTGACATGTTATTGAATGACTATCCTGGCGTATCAGCAAATTCAGCTCCAATCTAATACGTCACGTTATCCAAATCATTAATCTAGAGTGCACATTTTGGGGAAATCACACTAATTCCTGATGAATTCCACTAGTTACAGTTTTCCATCCTGAAAATAAGTAATTATCTCTACTCTGTATTTCGTGATAGCGAATCAGGGCTCCCTTTCATCTCACTCTGTGCTGCGTAGTATACTCAAAGGACTGAATACTTCATTCTATGTCTGTGCAACTACTCAGAGGGGCAGAATGGTCTTTCCCATTTTAGTGAAATTATACTGATTGGGTAAATGGGATCTTCCTCTATCTCTGTGACAGCATTAAACGGTTGAGTGAGAGACCAACACATTGGATAGGAGCATCAGTTGGCCATATGGCCCCACAAGACTTCTGCACAACTTGGGAAGATCATGATTGTTATGTTTGGAGCTGAGAAATCCTGTCCTATGTGTCCCCAATAAACACTGATGCGGGTATCCATCAATGATCAGTCAAACTCAGTCTTGAAATCCTTCAGTTGAATGTCTTGCACATTGTTTAATGATTAACACTGCTGGCTTAAAACGCCAGGGACCTGGGCTCGATTACAGCTTTTGATTACTGCCTACGTGGTGTCTGCACATTCCCCTCGTGTCTGCATGTGTTTCCTCCCACAGTTCTAAAATGTCAGGCTCCGTGGATTGGCCATGGTAGATTGGACATAGCCTTGAGGAATATATCGGCTAGCTAGATGAGCCATGGGAAACATGAGTTTGCAGGTATACAGTAGAGACGTGCGTCTGGTTGGGATGCCCTTCAGAGGGTCGGTGAGAACTCGATGGACCGAATGTCCTACTTCTACAGTATAGGGAATCTTTGTTTCTATGATACAGTCGTCACTGTTCCCCTGTAGATGAGAAGAAAATAGATAGCATTTCCGTAAGGAGAAAGAACTGTTGTTTACGCAATCTTAAATGGGAGACCTCTTATTAACCACTCAACAACTGGCTTCCTGTTTCACAAATAAGGACAAAACACAGAGGAACAGGTGTAGACCAGTCAGCTTCATCAAATCTACGGCCACAGTCCCATTGACTCTGTTCAGTGAAGTATTTATCAAACGCAGCCACCTCTGTCTCTTGGAAAGATATTTCCGATACCTTGAGTTCACAGTAAGTAAGAAATTGGAGCAAACTTAGGCCAGTCCGCCCATCGACTCTGCTGTTCGATCATGGATGTCATTTCCCAACAATTTTCCTGCGTTCTCACTCTTTCCTTGAATCCCTTTATTAATCAAAACTTGTCATCTCTCTCTTGAACACAGAACGGTGTCTGCGTCTCGGAATGCATGCATGTGTGTGTGTGTGTGTGTGTGTTTCAAAGGTTTTGGTGCTGAATCCACGGTTGTTTGTCTTTTATATCAGTGGTTATGATGAAAATGACAGAAGGCATGGTTAACAATTTTTGGATAATACCACGACCGGTTGTGTCGTGGACAGTGAAGAAGGTTATGTAAGATTACAAAAGGATCTTGATCAATAAGATCTATGAATCTTATCATTGCAGAGCATGTCAACAGACCCTTCGGTCCAAATTGTCTCTCACAACCAGATATCTTTATTTAAGATAGTTTCACTTGCCAGCACTTCGCCCATACTCTTCTTAATCATCCTATTTGTAATCCCAAACAGATGCATTTTAAATTTTATCATTGTACCAATATTCACCACTGCCTGTTGCAGCTCATTCCATGCACACTTCACCCTCTGTGTGAAAAAGTTGCCCCTGACTTCACTTTTAAATCTTCCCCATCTCAGACAAAACATATTCCATCTCGTTTTGAATTCCCCTAAAGGTGGGAAAAAAACTTTGACGATTCACCCTAGTAAAGTCCATCAACGATTTTGTACACTTCCACAAGAGTCAAATTTGAATCTAATCGACATGAATGATTGTGCTTTCGGTCACCCCAGGCATCAGTTCTGAAATTCAATACTGACACCTCTTCCTTCTTCATGAAGTCACAATTTTATAATTGCTCCAATCAACTTGTTCAGGCAACTTACGAGCACCTCTGTGGGATTTGAAACTTGACAGTTAGGGGCAGAGGTAGAGAGAGACTCTACCACCACTTGGTAATAGCCCCTGAAGCTGCATCAATATTCTCCTGTGAGTTTGATCATCACCTTCTTCTGACCAGCTGTGGCACACCTCTGCAACAGACTGGACTAGAATCCAGACATTCTGGTCCAGAGATAGGAATACCACCACGTAGGTTCATGTTTTGGAATCGAATCCAGGCCCCTGGATCAAGGCGGAATTCCTAACCATGCCCAGATTTTAGGTTAACAATCGCACAACACCAGGTTATAGTCCAAACACCAGCAGCTCCTAATCAGATTTTAGGTCACATTTTCAGTGCCAACGTTCAGCTCATTAGAGATTCATTATAATCTGGTTTACGATACACCGGCGATATTTGTCATTGTCAAACAGATGCAAGATATTTGTCTCAACATCAGGAAGAGTAGCCCATCCAGACCCATTCTCCTGCTGTGGAACTCTACATTTTCGCTGATTAATGATTCTAACCTACACATCCCTGAACACTATGGGCAATTTAGCATCACTAATTCACCTAACCTGCACATGTTTGGACGGTGGGAGAAAGCTGGAACACCCAAAGGAACCCCAAGCAGACACAGGGAGAATGTGGAAAACGTGCACAATCAGTTGGCTGAAGCTGGGTCCCTTACGCTGAGGCAGCAGTGTTAACCACTGAACAATTGTGCACCCCTCCCCCACCACTGTTATGTCGAAGAATGATTTGAATGAGAATGTACAAGGCATCATCAGTAAGTTTGCAAATGGCACTAAAATAAGTGATATCGTGGACAGTGAGTAAGGTCGTCAGAAATTGTAACAGGACGTTGATCAGCTGGGGGATTGGATGAGAAATGGCAATTGGAGTGTAATATTCATAGGTGTGACGTCTTCCATTTTGAAAAGTCAAATCAAGATCAGACTTTCATGGTGAATACTAGGGTCTTAAGTAGTGTAGTGGGACAGGTTGACCTTCGAGTTCAAGTTCATCCTTCACTGGAAGTGGAGCCAAAGGTTTACAGGTCAGTGTAGAAGAATTGTGGCACACTGGCCTTCATCAGTCAGTGTACGCAGTAGAGAAGTTGGCAAATTATGTTGCAATTGTACAGGACGTTCGTGATATGGAACTTGGAACATTGTGTTGAATTTTAGTCATCTTGCTGTGGGAAGGATGTTACTAAACTGGAAAATATGCAGAAGAAATTTACCCGAATTTTGCCGAGACTCAAGTGTCTACGTCACTGGGAGGCGATGGGCAAAATAGGACTTCTTTCTTTCGAGCTGAGGAGGCAGAGAGGGCATTTTATAGAAGTTAATAAGATCATCAGAGGCATGATAAAGTGAATGCAGTCAGACGTTTTCTCAGATTTGTGACATCGAGGACTCAGCGAAGGAAAACAAATGGAAACTGAGTGGCAACATTGTTACACCGAGGGTGGTACGCATATGGAATGAAATGCCGGCAGAAGTGACCGAATTGGGGACATTACCAACATTTAAATGAGGTTTGGATAACTTCATAGATAGAAAAAGATGAGAAGGATTGTGCCAAGTACAGGGAAATGGGGTTAGCCGGGACACACATTTTAGTCTACATGGAGTAGTTTGGGCCAAATGACCATTGCCCTATTGGAGGACTCGATATTTATCTGGCTTTTTTGTTTTGGTAAAACAACCAAGGGCAAAACTTCTATAATTAAAATTCGGACCAGTGGTCACGTTGTAGAACAGAGAGACCTGGGGATTCGGCAATAATTCTTTGAAATTGCGTCAGATGCAGGCAAGTTTGGAAAGAAGATGTTTCGCTTGCTTGTCTTCATTACTCGGCCCTTTGAGTGGACAGGTTGGAATGACATTTTGACTTTGTATAGGACATTGTGAGGCCTCTTCTTGCGAACTGTGGTCTGGTCTGGGCGCCCAGTTATAGGAAGGATATAATCAATCTGGAGAGACTTCAGAAGAGATTTACCAGACTGTTGCAGGCACACCTGTTGCATTATAAAATTAGGCAAATAGGCTGGGACATTCTTCACTGGAGCATAGGAAGTTGAGGAATACACTTATCAAAGAGATTAAAATCTTGAGGAATACAGATAAGGTGAATGGCAAGTGCATTTTTCTTGGAATAAAGGTTTCAAAACTAGATGGAATTTTCTTTTTAACCGTGACAGGAGAAAGATTTTAAAAAGGCGTGTGGAACATTGTTTTACACCGAGAGTGGTTCCTGCGTGGAATGAAATTTCAGAGGAAATGATGAATGCGAGTACAGTTACAATGCTTAAATAATATTTGAATAAGTACACCAATAAGAGAAAGTTTAGAAAAATATGGGCCAAGCCCGGCAGGCAGGTGAGACTAATTTTGTTTGAGCTCATAGTCAGCATGGACAGCTTGGGTCGAAGGGTCTGTTTTGGAAATATCTAACTCGATGACTCTATGTGTGCTTGTGTCTCTATGTATGTATGTGCGTGTTCCTGTATCTGTTTATGTCCATTTCTGTATTTCTATAATTACATCTCTTTATGTCTCTGTGTGTGTGTCAATTCCTGTGTACGTACTATGTGTTACAAAGTTAGTATTTATAAAATGCAGGTGGTGAGACATATTGCATGGCACATTTAAATATGGTGTTTATTTCGGTGTATAGAGATGGAAAATGTATGTCTGTGAGCAGCATGTTGGGGCTTTGCAATTTCACGCAGAACACCTGAATTGAACGTTTATACTTAAAGGTTGCAGATTTAGCACGACAAAGCAGCGGTTTTTGCCAAGACAGCAGGATTGTGAATTTACCCAATCAATTTGAACTAGTTACTTAAATACCAAATACCCCTTAAATATAAATGTGGTGGCATTGACAACACAGGAGCAATCCTATTAGAATGTATTTTGATATGGCAACACGGGTCGGAAAGCAGTGAGCAATTGAACAAAGAGTCCAGAAAATGCTGCCATCCAACAGAGCTAACTGCCCTCGGCTCTCGAGAAAGACTCACTGTCTCTCAAAACATCATCTATGCACCGCAGAAAGCACCATTTGATGACAGAAGAGGCAACGGTGAAAGCATTCCTGACAGAAGAATTAACGAAGAAGGCACAGTACGTTCGAGAAGACATGTAACTTGTTTACAATTTTGAGAGACTTAATTCTTCTTTTTGGATATAAGTGGGTCTTGTATTCATTGGATCAGCACATCATTAGAATCTTGTTTTATTCGGGAATAGTTAGGAATTAGAAGGGATTTACTATGTTTTTTAATAGTTTATTTATTTTTGTTCATTGTCAGAGTTATATAAATAAATTGTCACTTTCGGTTTAAAAGTGAGGGTCGCGATTTATTGCATTTAACAATTAAAATTTGCTGAAAAGCGGGTTAAATCACTTTTCATACTCCTTTTTACAGATTGTAACTTCTCTTTGGGTGTTTCGGTTTTAGTTCTCAGATGAGGTCAAACTCAATTTTATAAATTTTTTAATGTTTTCTCGTATTGGTGTTGAATTTATGTTGTTTGTCCGAAGATGCATTTATGTGGAATAGGGACTGTTTCGATTTGAGGGTAAATCATCCAAATACAGGTCATAACCTCCCTCACTGCCTCCCCCTCTGTTTGTTACTCTTTTGTTTGAAGTGATGCAATGCCACCTCCTGCTGGGCTATTTTAGCACTTTTCAATTCTTCACATCTGTGAGATGTTCAAGTATGTTCAAGAAGAGCATTCGTAAACTGTTCAAGTTACAGAAAGTGCAACAATATTCATCTCATCTCCTTACAAAATGAGTAGTCTTGAGGGGCTTGGATATAATTTAAATGGACATACTCGCTAGTGTGCACACTGTGTGTTCGGAGTACTACCTGTAGACGAAACATTTCCATATTGCAGAGTGCGCACGGATATTTCTTCACATGAGCATGTTCTGATTTGAGGGCAACAGTCCAATTGTGATCAGGTGTGTGTGTGTGTGTGTGTGTGTGTGTGTGTGTGTGTGTGTGTGTGTGTGTGTGTATGCACTTATGTGTGCTTTTGCATCTGTGTTGATGCTACTGTCAGTTTCAATGGTGCTGTGAGCTGCTGTCCCCCCCATCTATCTTTCTCTGAATAGGTCCATTGTATTTCTTACTCCACAACTGCCTGCACAGCATCACTTGAAACATCACAGACACGGCCAGGACTGCCACCTGCACAGATGCATACACACAATAATACAGATATACTGATGGCCGCATTAATACAATAACACTAACGCTGACATGCAGAGTCTGTCAGCAAATCTGTAATTCCGCAGCGAGTTTGTTAATATGCAACTCACACTGTCTTGCGTATTTCAATATTTCTGTTCCTATGTTAGCAGGTTGTCATTATTCGACTGGCTTCAGTGGAGTATGTGTCAATTTTATGATCACTCCTTGGGAAAAGTGTCAGCACTTCACGTCCTCACACCAGTGAGCGTGTCAGTACTTTTGTTGTTTCTGTCTGGAGTTTGACTTTGACAATTTTAATACTTGTAGATAAAAAAAACCTGAAAGAATTGTTACGCTAGTAGTGCACAGTGTGGACTATCAACAGGACAGCGACAAGCATATGACAATTGAGGATTATTGCAGAGCAGGGTGAGGTAATGCACTTTGGTGAGAAGAGCATTGATAGAATACATGTAAAACAGGCTTTATTGTTAGAAAGGGGGCGCAGGCATACAGCGCCCTGGGTGTTTCTGAGCACATGTTACTGAAGATGACAGAACAAGTGAGGAGAGCAGTAAACATCATTGATTACTTTCAGTATTTGAGGTGTTTGAAGGAAAGGCATTGGAGGGAGCCTCCACGCCCCTTTCCTTGGAGGTGGTGTGAACGAACTGTTGTGAGCACACGCTTCTGCCCACCGAGACCATGGAGATTCCATTTATATTCGCTTCCCACTTGTGCGAGAAAGAAATGGAAACTGATAGTGGATGTAAAGTGAGAATTATTCTTCGGCGAACATTGCTCCTTACTCGACTTGTGGGACGTGGATTATTCCGAATCTCCACATGAGATTCCCCATTCTGCCTGCTCGTGCCTGTGTCCTCTACGCATGTCTCTTTTTAGATTAGTTTGCTTACACTGTAGAAACAGGCCCTTCGACACAACAAGTCCACACTGATCTTCCGAAGAGCAACAGGCACAGACACTTCACCTAATACTATGGGCAAATTAGTATGGTCAGTTCACCTAACCTGCACATCATTGGACTGTGGGTGGAAACTGGAGAACCCGGAGGAAACCCAAGCAGACACGGGGAGAATGTGCAATCTCCACATAAACAGTTGCTCGAGGCAGGAATTGAATCCAGGTTTCTGGCGCTGTGAGGCAGCAGTGCTAACCACTGTGACACAGGGCAGCACGGGGGGGAGTGGGGTGGGGGAGAAGGGGGTGAGTGAACTGATGTCGGGCTTTCCACCATCCGGCTTGACGCTTTCTGAGCTTTTTCTCAGGGAATTGGGAAAAGGGAGGGAAGGTATGAGGGTGGAAATAGGTGCTCCTGCTGTTAGTGCTGGTATAGGCTGGTGGGAAATTATGAAGTATCCGCAGTCAGTCAGTCCACAGCGTTGAAGCTATGCCTTTATGTTTGTGCAGGTGAGGGGGAGGGGGTAGGTACTGCATGCAGTAGAGAATAGTGGAGCGTGAGCCTTGTTCTGCTATAATAGATATATAGTGCACGTGCTATAATAGATATATAGTGAGCGTGATGGAGCAGAGAGTATCTAGTGACAGTTACCGTGGCAAAACTGGGAAGGTTACTGAAGCTTGTTCTGTATTGCTGGATATTTCTTCCAGCCGTGGATATTGCACTGAGCTGAGAGTTGAAGTCAGACCATGGGCACCGTGCCACTGTCAACAAATCCTGGTGTAATTGTCCCTTATCTGCCATGCTCCAGATAAACTGTGCAGGGCAGCTCCAATCTGAGAAATATCAAACTTTTGCCCATTCGCCTTTTAAAGATGGCTCCAGTGCCAGGGATTACGCAATATCCAAGGTTATCTGAACAATGATGCGCAGCTTCCGCCATGATGGCTGGGAGAATCGGGCTGGCACCATGCGGTAGGGTAGGTAGTTAATGAGGTGAGTTCGATAAGATAGCACCAGGAAACTAGTTCAGACTCGTGCAGATGTTCCCTCTGTCATATTGAATGAAAATGTCACTGAGGCAATTTATTGTTAGATTGAGCCCAATATGTTGAACACTCTGCTGACCCCACTTCTCTTTGCAAAGCTGCCGAACAGATGCTCAGCCAATACTATCCATCATCTGAATTCAAATCAATATTCCATCCACCCAACATTCCTGGAAAAGCTGGCTCATGTTACAAGATGCTATTGAAATGTCTTAATTCAAGCCTTCTAAAACCTATGAACACATCTTTCCATTACATTGTCTCTCTGACTTCCCCTCTCTGTCAAGAGATGAAACCTCTCCCTATTTTAACTGATAACCCTGTCATCTCCCTCTGGTAGTGATTTATACATCTATAGCAACCCTTGTCATGGCAAGGAAGCTGTAAAACAATGGGGGCTGCAATCCTGTCAATTCCAACGTGAGCTGCAAGTTTCCCCATGCTGCCAGTGATCTGACACTGTCTTACCGAGAAATGCATTTGTGTGGTACACACAGCAACACCTCGTCGATAGATTGCCAGTTGTTTTTAACAGTACGCTATCCTATTTGCACAGTGCTCCATACTGACCAGATATCTGGGTAATTGTGTTTGGTCTGGTTCTGTGAGGTAGATTGTCAATCGGGCTCAACATTTCCGTTGAACTGGCTGTGCGTTTATTTACTGTTCCTAGTACTTGGACCATCCAAAGTCTGACTCCTCTGTCTCGTAACCATTCGTCTTTGATCCCCATATATTTGATTACTTTTTGCCCATTTCTTTATTGTCCAGGTTTAACATGAATAATTGCATTTTATCTATTACTGGCCCACCTTGCTGCAACGAATTTCATCATTAAGAAACCCAGAGACAAATTTCAAAACGCGTTGCTCACGCTTTCGTCAACTTCCCGGTGTTCTGTATGGCGATGCATGTTGTACAGGCGGTTTTGGCCGCATTCAGACACATCTTTGTAACTTGTTCTGTGCCTGCCCACTGAACGCCTGTTTTAGTCACTCCCTGCTGATCATTTGTTCAGTAACATGGGAATCCACTCCTCATTTATTGATTCCTACTCGGTTTCCAACTTGGAGTTGAGTGATGATTGATTTATTACAGGTTTTGGAAAGTTGGTGTAAATGCTGGAATGGTTTCCCAGAAGTTATGTTTTATGTTGCTGCGGCCATCAGGAAGACGAGAGGATTTGTTGAGCCACTCTGAATGAGCCATGGTGACTGTAATTACAGTATCTGGGTCTGTAACATGACCACCAAATAGAGCAGAGGCTATAGATAGGGGGTGAACTGTAAAATGGACTAAACAGTCACAATCAGATCAGCCATGATCTTAATAAACAGAGAAGCAGGGTTGAATAGCCAGATCATGCTTCTTATTCACATATTTCTGTTTGGAACAAGTCAATTCTCCATCTCTTCCCATACGCCATAAAGATGGGAAGTGAGTCACTTCATCCTGGTCCTGATGAACACGGTTTTGTAGGCTCAATTGCCTCTAGATTTTCTTGTGTACCAGTTTCGAGCAGCTGAGTTATTGCCTCCTGTACCTGTGTAACAGGTATGTGAATAAACTTTGGCAGAGTGGCACAGTGTGAGCACCGCTGCCTGACAGCGCCAGCGATGGAGGTTTGTGTGGGATTCCTCCCGGTGCTGTGGTTTCTTCCCACGGTCGAAAGATGTGCGGGTTACGTGAATTGGACATGGTAAATTACGATAGCCTTCAGGGCTGTTCAGGTTAGGAGTAATAGTCAGGGGTAAACATAGAGTAGGGAGAATTCGTCTGGGTAGTTTACTCTTCGGATGGTCTGTGTGGACTTGCCGGGTAGAATGGCCTTTTCCCACAACGTAGGGATTCTATTATTATTCCTCCTGCCCCTGAGAAACAGGGTCGAATAGCTACGTGTACTCCTCCTGATCCTGTGGAATGCAATGAAGGGACTTCATATTCCTTCCAGCTTCTAATATAGAACATAGAAGATTGCAGCACAGTACAGGCCCTTTGGCCCTCGATGTTGCGCCGACCTGTCGTGCCAATCTGGAGCCCATCTAACCTACACTATTCCATGTACGTCCAATGGCAACTTAAATGTATTTAAAGTTGGTGAATCTACTACCGTTGCCGGGACAGCATTGATTATCGTATCTACGCTCTGAGTAGAGAAACTATCTCTGACATCGGTCCTATATTTACCATCCCTCAAGTTAAAGCTATGACTCCTTGTTCTCGCTGTCACCATATTTGGAAAAATGTTCTCCCTGTCCACCCTATCTAACCCTCTAATTATCTTAGATGTTTCTGTTAAGTTACCTCTCAATCTTCTTCTCTCCAACGAAAACATCCTCAAGTCCCTCAGTCTTTCCTCGGAAGACCTTCCCTCCATACCAGGCAATATCCAAGTAAATTTCCTCTGTACCCTTTCCAATGGTTCCACATCCTTATAATGCTGTGACCAGAACTGTACGCAATACTCTAATTGCGGCCGCACCAGAGTTTTGCGCAGCTGTAGTATAACCTCATTGTTCCGAAACTTGGTCCCTCTATTAATAAAAGGTAAAACACTGTATGACTTCTTAACAAACCTGTCAATCTGGTTGGCAACGTTCAAGGATCTGTGTACCTGGACACCGAGATCTGTCTGCTCATCCACACAACCATGAATCTTACCATTATCTCAATACTTTGCATTCTGGTTACTCTGACAAAAGTGAATCACCTCACACTTGTCCGCTTAAACTCCTTCTGCTACCTCTCAGCCCAGCTCTGCAGCTTATCTATGTCTCTCTGTAAACTACAACATCCTTCGTCACTATCCACAACTCCACCGGCCTTAGTGTCGTCTGCAAATTTACTAACCCACCCTCCTACGCCCTCATCTAGGTCGTTTATAAAAATGACGAACAACAGTGGACACAACACTGAAGCTTGCGGTACACCACTGATAACTGGACTCCAGGATGAACATTTCCCATCAACCACCACCCTCTGTCTTCTTTCAGCAAGCCAATTACTGATCCAAACTGGCATATCGCCCACAATTACATTTCTCCGCATTTTGTACAATAGCCTAGTGTGAGGAACCTTATCGAACGCTTGCTGAAATCCATATGCACTACATCAACCGGTTCACTCTGATCTACCTCTTTGGTTACCTTTTCAAAGAACTAATTAAGGTTTGTGAGGCACGATCTACCCTTCACAAAACAGTGCTGACTATCCCTAATCAAATCATTCTTTTCGAGATGATTATAGATTCTATAGATTCTATCTCTTATAACCTTTTCACCACATTTTCAACAACTGAAGTAAGGCTCTATAATAACCAGGATTGCCTCTACCCCTTGTTAAACAGAGGAACCGCATTTGCTACCTTCCAGTCTTCTGGCACTATTCCTGTAGACAATGGCAATTTAACGATCAATGCCAATGACTCGGCAATCTCCTCCCTGGCCTCCAAGAGTTTCCTATGATAAATCCCATCTGGCCCAGGAGACCTATTTAATTTCAAACTCTGCAGGATCTCTAATACCTCTTCCTTGTGAACATAATCACACCTAATCTAGTAGTCTGTATCTCAGTAATCCCCTCGACAACATTATCGTTAACTAGAGTGAATACTGTCGAATAATATTCAGTTAGTTCTTCCCCTATCTCCTCTGACTCCACAACAACTTCCCAATACTATCCTTACTAGGCCCTAAACTTACTCTCGTCATTGTTTTATTTCTTAAATACCTATAGAAAGCCTTAGGGGTTATTGTGATCTTATCAACCATCAACCTCTCATGTCTCCTTTTGGCTCTTCTGAGCTCTCTCTTTAGGTCTTTGCTGGCTACCTTGTAACTCTCAGGCGCCCTAACTGAGCCTTCACGTATCATCCTAACATAAACCTTCTTCTTCCTCATGACCAGAGATTCAACTTCCTGAGTAAACCACGTCTCCCGCGCTCTCCAGCTACATCCCTGGCTGACATGTACATACTTATCTAGGACACACAGTAGCTTTTCCTTGAATAATCTCCACATTTCTATTCTGCCTATCCACTGCAGTTTCCTTCCTCATTCTTTGCTTCCTAAATCTTCCCTAATCTCATCGCAATGCCTTCTCCCAGCTGCCCAGTGGTATACACCCCTTTCTATCAATAAACTAAACACAACAGAATTGCAATCGCCATCACCGAAGTGCTCACCTACTTTCAAGTCTGATAGCTGGCCGGCCACATTGCCAAATATCAATTCTAATGTGGCTTCGCCCCTTGTTGACCTGTCTACATGCAGTGTCAGGAAGCCCTCCTGCACACACTGGACAAAAACCTACCCATCTATAGGACTCGTATTATCGTGTTCCCAGTCAATACTTGGAAAGTTGATGTCACCCATGACAACTACCCTGTCTCTTTCACTCCTATTTAGAGCCATATTTGCTATCCTTTCCTCTCCAACTCTAGAACTATTCGGACGCCGGTAGAAAACTCCCAACAGAGTGACCTCTCCTTTGCTGTTTCTAACCTCAGCCCATACTA